>NW_028327183.1:33583591-33886621 GCF_987537825.1 Furipterus horrens
AAACCCTTGCCCCAACCAAGGGACACCTTACTGCGGTTGCCGCTGCGTTTGGCGGTTGCGGTAAATACCACAGGTAGAACAAAACAATCTACTTTCTAAACAAGCCAAACGTTTACATATCTTAAAAAAAAAATAAAATAAAGTGGGGAGGGGAGAAAGGATGGGGGTAATGGGGTTATCTGTAGTAGTGTAAACAATAAAAGTAAAGAAACAAATAAAATTTAAAAAGGAGGTGCATTAGGAGTTGTTTCAAAGTTTTAAAATAAATAATAACAACAGCCAAGAACTAACAAGTAAATGTTAAAAAAAAAAAAATCCATCTGTCACTGCCAACTCCAAGAGGTTGCACAAGAAAAGGCATTTCTGGAAAGGACTGTCTTTATTCTAAGAAACAACCTGGAGAATTTTAATCAGCTCGGCGATGGGACAGGTGTATGGGGAAACTAGCAGATACAAAAACTTTCCTTCTCTCTTAGGGTCAGAAGTGATGAGTATCAAGTTATTTCATCAAGTCAGTCATCCTATGATTGACCCATTGCCCTGTAAATGTACTACCCCCAGGCTGGGAGTTAAAGTCAGTTGTTTCCATTTTGGGGATCCCAGGGTGGTGGGTCAATCTATTATATTTGTAATACTACTCCTGTTCCCCTGGCTGGTTTGGCTCAGTGGATTGAGCGTCGGCCTGCGAGCTAAGTGTCGCTGGTTCGATCTTCCAGTCAGGGCACATCAGAGAAGGAAAACTCTGACTCCAAAAAACCTCTGCTGCCTTGCGGCATACCTCTTCAGGGGAAAGGCTAAGGGAGTAAACCCCGACAGAAAATCCGGAGCCGGAGTCCCTAAGGCGGTTTGACGTTGTAGTCAACACCGGCAACTCCTGCGGTGCACCTGAAGCCAAGCTGTATTGACTCCGTCTTTCCCTTGGACCCTTTAGCTGTGAAGAGAGGGGGTGTCTGCTGCATGGGCAACAGCAGACCCTCCATATCACCCTGCCCAGGCTCTGTAGCTTCAGCTTCACTGGAGAGGAAACTCCAGCGTCATCATCAACATGGGAGGAGACAGATACCGTGTCACTCCCGAGTTGGACTGCACAGCCATTCTCGGCGGTGCAGATAGACTCTTAAGCTACACCATCGTCTCTCGAGACGGACGGCTGCCGATGACGACGACGACTACTCCTGTTACTACTGCTGCTACTAATAATCAACTTGTCAGTAGGAATTCTACTATGGCCAGAATGCTTACAGATGTAATGTTTCATTCTCACGACCCTTCTGCAAGTTAAGTGGAAAAGTAATCTGAATTTGAGAAGACTAAGACTCAGAGAGTGAAGTGGCCAATGGCGCACTCCTCTGTGACTGAGATCAATTTTAAATCAGGACTATTGATTCCAGTAATTTCCTATCACCTTCAGATTTTTGTCATCTACCACCTTGAAGCTCCAATCACCTTTACAAGTTGTCTCATATATGTATGTGTAACATGTACTATTATTGATTTAATAGTCTTTAAGTTTGTTCCCTTTATTTCAACAAACTTTATGTTTTTATTTTATTGATTCTAGAGATAGAGGAAAGGGAGGGAGGGACGAAGAGACAGACAGAGAGAGAAAGAAACATTGATTTGTTTTCCACCTATTTGTGCCCTGACTGGGATCAAACCTGCGATCTTGGCGTATCAGGAAAACACTCTAAACAACTGAGCTATCCAGTTAGAGCACAGACTATTTTAAAAGACAACTATGACATAACCATAAGCAGAAAACAAGCAGCACTCTGCAATATAGGAGGTATACATAAAAGTTAATACAGGCCCTGACTGGTGTGGCTCAGTGGATTGCGTGCCGGTCTGCAAACCAAAGGTTGCTAGTTCGAATCCCAGTTAGGGCACATGCCTGGGTTGAGGGCCAGGTCTCCAGTTGGGAGCGTGTGAGAGGTAATGGGTCAATGTTTCTCTCCCTGTCTTTCTTCCTCCCTTCCCCTCTCTCTAAAAATAAATAAGATGTTTTAAAAATAAAAAGGGTAGGGTAGTGTAGGGTAGGGTGGGGTGGGGTAGAGGAAGGTCATTTGGACTAATCCCACTTCTTTTATGGAAGCCATGAGGTCTCTGTTTGTATCTGTTTGTATGTTCATTGTGACTACATACATGTACGTATGTGTGTGTTGTATATGTGTGGTATTTCCTACCTCTATGTGTTATTGCTAATTTGTAAAAGAACTCTATTTATTTGGCTTAAAAACAAACAAGTGCTTATTTAAATTAAGGACTGCTTATTCTAAAATTCTCAGAAATAGAGAAACTAAGCCAAATGTTTCTCATATTCATATGACTTAGAAAAAATACTCAAAATTAAAGCTAATTTCAACTTCCAGCAAAGATGGAGGTGTAGGTAGACATGCTTCGCCATCCTCCACAACAATAAGAAAAAATACAACTACCTCAAAACTAAAAACAACCAGAACTACCAGAGAATTTAACTGCATGGAAGTCCAACAAACAAAGATATAAAGAAGCAATATCATCCAGACAGGTGCAACAGCCCTACCTAAGACACAGGCAAACACAGGAGGCGTTCAAATTGAGGAGGCAGAGGATTATGGCCCAAAAGAGGGAGCAGATCAAGGGTCTAGTGGGAGAACTAAACAACAAGGAGAGAGCTAATCTAACAGATGTAGAGTTCAAAACACTGGTGATAACGATGCTCACAGACTTGGCAGACAAGATTAAGCACAACAAACACATAAGGGGAGAAATGAAGTCTGTGCTAAATGAAATGAAGGAAAATCCACACAAAACCAATGATGAAGGGGAGGAAGCTGGGGTTCAAATAAACTATTTGGAACATAAGGAAGAAATAAACAGCCAGTAGAGAATGAAGAAACAATTTTAAAAAGTGAGGAGAGGCTTAGGAACCTCTGGGACAACTTTAAATGTGCCAACATCTGAATCATAGGGGTGCCAGATGGAGAAGAGGAAGAGCAAGAAATTGAAAACTTATGTTAAGAAAATAATGGAGAAAAACTTACCTAATTTGGTGAAGAAAATAGACACAGAGTCCCAAACAAGCTAGACCCAAAGAGGACCACACCAAGATACATCATCATTAAAATGCCAAAAGTTCAAGATAAAGAGGGAATCTTAAAAGCAGCGAGAGAAAAGCAGAGAGTTACCTACAAAGGGGTACCTATAAGACTTATCAGCTGATTTCTCAAAAGAAACTTTGCAGGCAAGAAGGAACTGGCAAGAAGTATTCAAAGTGATGAATAGTAAGGACCTACAATCAAGATTACTCTATCCAGCAAAACTATCATTTAGAATGGAAGGAGGGATAAAGTACTTCCCAGACAAAGTAAAGCTAAAGGAATTCATCATCACCAAGCCATTATTATATGAAATGTTAAGGGGGCTTATTTAAGAAAAAAAGAAGAAGATCTAAACTATGAACATTAAAATGACAACAAATTCAGAACTATCAACAACAGAATCTAAAAAAATAAAATAAATAAAAAACTAAGCAAAGAACCAGAATAGGAACAGAATCATAGGTATGAGGATCATTTGGAGGGTTATCAGCTGGGAGGGGGAAGGGGGAGAAATGGGAGGGTGGTATGTGAAGGGATTAAGAAGCATAATTGGTTGGTACAAAATAGGCAGGGGGCTGTTAAGAACAGTATAGGAAAGGGTGAAGCCAAAGAACTCACATGCACAAGCCATGGGCATGAACTAAGGGGGTGGGATTTGGGGAGGGGTTGTGGGTACTGCATGGAGAAGGGCAAAGGCAAAAAAATTGGAACAACTGTAACAGCATAATAATGTATACTTAAAAAAAAAAAAAAACTCAGAAAGTAGGATTATGGTCTGCTTCAATTATTAACCTTTGTTTTTTTTTTTTGTTTCCATACAAATGCCTATTATTAAATACCTGATTGCTTGTTTACACAATATAGGCCTAACTGGGAGCCTAATCTGCATCACTGCCTCCTGAAATGAGACACAGCTGGTTAACTAAACTAACCTATTCTCTCTTTTTTAATTTTTTTTTTATTTTATTTTGAGAGTACCTTTATTAAATCTAGGGACAGTGAAACAAGGAAAGGCTTAGGAAAAAAGAAGCAAGAGGAGAGAACCATGGCCAGGCTGCTGTTGGCTCACTGAAAAGTCAGAGAAAGAGGGCCTTGGAGACAGGTTCAGGGGCTTTGCTGCATGCAATTCCCCTGGTTGCAAGTCTCATGGGGGCCTCCATATATTTTTTTTAATGTCTCAGAGAAGAGCACAGGCACACTCCAAGGAGTATGCCCAAACTGACCTGCTCTTGAAACTGAGATTGTTTACGTTTTTCCTTGTTTTTCTCCAGGGACAGTGTCTACGGACACTCAGAATGGTTCAGTGTTTGACACCAATGGAGGCTGTTCTACAATATAGCCTCTAACAAAAGAAGGCTGTCCCAAACCTCTGGTAATAGCATAGTTTACCGTTATACCAAGAAGGTTGGGAAAGCACTGAAATCTGCTAGTGATGTGTGCCTAAACCGACACTGTGGAGTTCCTACCATGAGACCTAAAGTTCAAATGAGGTTGTCTAAAATGAAAGAACAACTCTGGCTGAGTAGCTCAGTTGGTTAGAGCAACCTCCTGATATGCCAAGGCTGTGGGTTCAATCCCTGGTCAGGGCACGTACAAAGAGCAACCAATGAATGCATAATAAGTATGTGAAACAAAAAAACTGATGTTTCTTTCTCTTCCCTTCCTCTCTAAATCAGTGAATACAGATAAATAAAATGAAAATACATTTCAGCTGATCCTATGGTGGATCCATGTACGTGCTAACTGTGTCTGTGGTAGGACCAAGCATGCTTTCCTTATTGAAGAGCAGAAAATCATTGTGAAAGTGTTGAAGGCACAAGCATAATCAGAAAGCTAAATTAAAAAGAAAAGCTGTTTTGAATAATATAAACAAAACAAAAATGCACAAACAAAAAGACAAACTGATTTAACGAGATATAGAACAATGCATCAACCTGGTCTCTGACATGTGAAAATTCTCATATGTAGTTTTGAAGGTGGGACTGGGGGAAGCAGTCTGCCACCCCAAAATATGCCTCTTTGTTACAGAACCCCTGGGCAGCTCCAATTGAAAACAAACCTACAGGCTCTTTAGTTAGGGGCCCGATTGCCCACCGCCAAAATTATAACTCTCCATACCAGAGTTTAGTGAAAAGAAAAAGAATTGTTTATTTAACAGTTATATAGATTTAGTTATTTGTGGGTTTCTGTTGTTAAGTCTTATGTTCTTTAAAACACCCATAAACACGTAACCTTGCCTCCCCCCTACCAAACCAGGCTAGCTTTAGAAAAGTTAGAGAAACCGTTTCCCTGCTTTCCAAACACAGTTCAGCTTTACCAGCAGCTGCCAGTCACTATTCTGATTGGGGAGGTCCTTTCTGTGCTGTGGTGCCCTCCAGCTCTCAATGCAGAACCGCCTGGAATCTCAGCCTCCTTGCAAACTGCCTTCTTCCTGCAAATCGCATGGATCTCCTCTCCTCAAAACCGCATGGCGAGAGCCTCTTAAAGCAGCCTGGAGACCCCTTCTCCAAGCCACATGGAGAAGGCCCCTTCACCAAGCCACGTGGAGGGAGCACACAAGAGAGCGAGAGAGCGAGTGAGAGAGAGAGAGAGCTAAAATGTCCGCAGCTGCTTATAGATCCCTGACTGCGTCCTCTGACTCAGTAGGCGTTGCAAACAGTTCTGACCATTCACAGAAACCCACGCAGGTTCTGTGTGCTTTATCCATACCATCCCCTGGTTCAAAACTCCTCCCATCTACCTGAGGCTTTGGATTCATTAAAGCCATTTTGCATAAGAAAGATACTAGCCACCAGCTTCAGGCATGTGGAGGCATTCTAAAAGCTGCTTACTTCTCCCCATCCCCCAGCGGCAAACTCTGGGGATTTTTGGACTCCCCCGTTTCTGTAACATCTTTGGGATATTGGTTATTTTAGGCTGGCTAATTTTAAGAAAGAGCAGACATGGGAGAAGCTCAGAAATACGAGTAGGAGTCACCCTTTGTAAAAAGACATTTACATTTGTAGGGATTTTCCTCAGTGTACTACTGAAAGAAACAAGGACGTAGTGACTCCCAAACCAGTAGAAAGTCATTAGTAACAAAGGGCAAATGTAATTAAAGGGTCTTAAGGGCAAATGTAATTAGAGGATCTCTGAGAAGGGAGTTGACAGTATTAGCATATTTACAAATCACAATAGGGGCATTTAGATGATCAGTTAGATTGTAACTCCAGAGTAACCAGTAATGGAGAAACAGGGAAGAAGGAAAGCGGTGGAGGGGCTAATCGACTTAGGGTGGGGAAACTAATCAATTTCACTTTAGGGTGCCAATTTCACTCTAGGGTGGGGCACTTTACTATAAAACCAGATTTCTTTGTCTACTTTGCTTGCACATTCTTCTGGCTGAGGGTGCTCCTGACTCTGCAGACTCGCGAATAAATGCCTCGCTTTGCTGCTCAAGTCCTGTGTCCCGATTTTTATTGTGAGCATTTCTCACACTACTATTCTGCCTTCACTATCAATAGAGAAGCCATGAGCTTAAATCTGCTAATAATCTTACCCTTGCTTCCTGTTCTCTTTCTGGTAAGTTCCCATAACCAACTCCACCCCAAACTCCTTTTGTCTTTAGCTGAAGGTGGTATTTAAGGTGAATGGCTTCTGCCATTTTGGTGAGTTACTCCATTACTCTGGGTCTCTCCCATGTATCCAGGAAGTATAGATTTTATTAAATCTTAATTTGTTTTCCTCCTGCTAATCTGTCTCATGTTAATTTTATTAGATCAGCCAGAAGAACTTCAAAGGGTAGAGGAAAAATTTTCCTCCCTGACACCATTGACTGTAGAATGGATAAATTGTGGCATACTAACATAATAGAGTTTACAAAATGAAAGTAAATTCTATTACAAGCAACAAGTATGTTGTGAGCAAAATATTTTGTGCACAAAAATATTGTTGAGCAAAAGAAACCAGATAAAATGATAAAATACTGTGTGGTTCTATAAAAACAAAAAAGATTTTATTTATTTTTGGAGAGATGGGAAATGAGGAAGAGCGGGAGAGAAACAGTGATGTGTGAAAGCTATATCAACCAGTTGCCTCTCACATGCCCCCAACTGGGGACCTGGCCCACAACCCAGGCATGTGCCCTGACAGGGAATTGAACCTCCAAACTTTTGGTTCCCAGGTTGGCACTTAAGCCACTTAGCCACACCAGCCAAAGGTAGAAGGGGTTTCTAAATATGTCATGAGTCACCATCTCACAGCCAGTACTCATGTGTGGACCATAAGGAAGAAATTCATGTTCTTATCTGCAGTTTCCTGATAAGATTCTGAGATTTGTGCCTTCTTGCATATCTGAATAAGAAAGGAAGGGTACGTGGTGTTCCAGTTGTGAAAATGTCAGAATGTCCATACCTATAAATAATTTTTTTGTAAGATTTTGTTTGAGCCAAACTGATGACAATTGCTGAGAAGCAAGCTCTCAAATGCTCCAGAGAATGAGTTTTGCAGGTCCTTTTATCTTTTTGGAACTAAGGAGGTTGGGTTCCAAGAGCCAGGATCCCAAGAAACAGAAAATGGAATCTGCCAATCTCTTAAGAGTTGGATGTAGGAATTGTTTTATTGTTGCTTTCACTACGTTCTTTTTAAATGTTTTATTAAATTTACCAGGGTAACATTGGTTTATAAAGTTATATAGGTTTCAGGTGTACAATTCTATAATACATCATCTGTATATTGTATTGTGTGTTCACCATCCCAAGTCACATCTCCTTCTGATGGGGGACTCAAATGTTGGAAAATTTTAGTTTCAAGTAAAAGCTAATAAGCTTAATAACCAATGAATGTAAAAAGCTATTATTTTAGGAACTGGAGGTATGACCCACCTTGATTCCAGGAAACCTAAGCAGTTCTACCTTTGTGCCTCAGGAGGACTGCAAGCAATCAAGATGGTATCTGAGCCATTGTACTCCAGGGTGAGGTGACCACCACCTACAGCACAAGGGCCCCCACCCAGGACACAGATGAATGAATGCTGAAGCTTTTATCCTATTAACCTTTTCCCTGAATTCCAAACCCCTTACCTACACTTTTCTTCTTATAAAAGGGGGCCATTTATAATGGAATTTAAGACAGTCTGTTAGGATACAAAGCGCCCATAAAGATTCAATCCTTTCTCTGCTTATTGGGTCTGGTAGATGACAGGCAGCATGGACACAGCTTTTCTGGTTTCACTTCTGCCACCATTTAGCTCCCTTCACCCTCTTCTACCTCCCCCTCATCTCCTGTGCGTTCACTATATTCTTCTGGTCAAGCTGTCATGGAGGCTAGATTCAAGAGGAGGACATAGATGCCACTTTTTTTTTTTGGAGTTTCAGTGGGCTTTTATTGAGATATATTAACAAAAAACAAGATTTTATCATAGTCATCTTTCCTGAACTTTATAAACTCAGCAGAGACCCTGGTCCATATGTGCACATATAACATAACACATTCTGATAAAAACAAAAAGCCCCACTGGAACACTTACCAATGAACAGAAAGCCAATTTTCCCTTTCCCAGAAAGTTTTCAGAATTTTGAGTTCCCAGTGTTCACTTCTCAGTGGAACTGGTCCCTTGTAGCTAGGGACAATGAAATTCTACCTCATTTTTATTGAACAAAATTTTTTTTCAGGTTTTAGTTTTCTTTCAGAAAAGAGAATAGTGACTTAGTTTTCTCCAGGCAACCCTCCCCACAACATTGATTAAAATATGGTAGTCTGTATCTTAATAACACAGCCCTGTTCAGTATTATCTACTGATAGACTCCACTTCTTACTATTAGAGAGAGGGGAAGGGAGGGAGAGAAACACCATTGTGTGGTTGCCTCTCACACACCCTTAACTGGGGACTTGGCCTCACAACCCAGGCATGCGCTCTTGTAACAACCCATGGGCTGCCTCGATTGAAACAAAACCCACGAGCTCTTCAGTTATGAGGGGCCTAATTGCTTGCTGCCAGAAGCATAAGTCAAAGCCAGAGTTTGGTGAAAAGAAAAAGAATTGTTTATTTAAAGGTTATAAAGATTTAGATTATTGGTGGATTTCTGCCATCAAGACTTATTTTCTTTAAAACACCACAAACACATAGTTCTGTGCCCCCTGCCAAACCAGGCTAGTTTTAGAAAAGTCAGAGATACAGTTTTCCCATTTCCCAGACACAGTGCAGTTTTACTGGCAGCTCCCAATCATTTGAGCCTGACTGGGGAGGTTTTGCCTGTGTTGCGGTGCCCTCCAGCCCTTAATGCAGAACGGCATGGAGTTCCCAGCGTCCTTGTAAACTGCATGGATCTCTCCTCTCTATAAATTGTGTGGTTCTCCTCTCCAAAATGGCTGCCACCTTATTTTTAAATCCCTGGCTGCGGCCTGAGACATATGGGTGTGGTAACCAGTTCTGACCATTCACAGAACCTTGCACAGGCCCTGTATGATCTTTCCTCACCATTCCATGGTCAACCCCCCCCCCACCCTGTGCCCCCAATCTCCTTGGTGCCTTGGAAGAACAAAACCATTTGCATAACTAAGACACTAGCTACCAGCAATAGATATGCAAAGGCATCTTGAAAGCTGTCCCCGTCCTCCATCCCCCAACAGCAGGCTCTGGGGATTTGTGGGGGACCTACTCTGAATCGATGACCCTTTGGTTTGCAGGCCAGCACTCAATCCACTGAGCTACACCAGCAAGGGCAAGACTATTTCTTGATGGTGTAAGGGACAAAGAAGCCAGTGACTCCCAAACAAGTAGGAGATAATTAACAGATGAATCATGGAAAAGGGGCGAGGAAATGACATTCCACAACTCTTCACACATATCTATGAGATGAAAAGGAGGAAGATTGTCATCACTAAACACAGAGAAATGGGAAGATGTAGCTAGATAACTTTGCAAATAAGTTGGAGATAGACCTATAACTAGATTACCTTTAGTTAATCATATCTTTAGTTAAGTAGTTATGCCCTGGCTGGTTTGGCTCAGTGGATTGAGCGTCGGCCTGCGAGCTAAGTGTCGCTGGTTCGATCTTCCAGTCAGGGCACATCAGAGAAGGAAAACTCTGACTCCAAAAAACCTCCGCTGCCTTGCGGCATACCTCTTCAGGGGAAAGGCTAAGGGAGTAAACCCCGACAGAAAACCCGGAGCCGGAGTCCCTAAGGCGGTTTGACGTTGTAGTCAACACCGGCAACTCCTGCGGCGCACCTGAAGCCAAGCTGTATTGACTCGTCTTTCCCTTGGACCCTTCAGCTGCGAAGAGAGGGGGGGTCTGCTGCATGGGCAACAGCAGACCCTCCATATCACCCTGCCCAGGCTCTGTAGCTTCAGCTTCACTGGAGAGGACACTCCAGCGTCATCGCAAGATGTCGATTCAACACGGGA
Source organism: Furipterus horrens (assembly GCF_987537825.1). NCBI lineage: Eukaryota > Metazoa > Chordata > Mammalia > Chiroptera > Furipteridae > Furipterus > Furipterus horrens. The sequence continues at coordinate 33,594,059 of NW_028327183.1, forward strand.
GGAGACAGATACCGTGTCACTCCCGAGTCGGACTGCACAACCATTCTCGGCGGTGCAGATAGACTCTTAAGAAGCTACACCATCGTCTCTCAAGACGGACGGCTGCCGACGACGAGTTAAGTAGTTCATCACGTTAGGGAGGGGGAGCTAACCACATTAGTATAAAACCAGTTTACTTTGTCTACTTCAGGTGCACATGCCCCTGGCTGGCTGTGCATCCAACTCTGCAGACTCGTGAATAAACATCTTGCTTTGCTGCTGAAGTCCTGTGTCCCGGTGTTTTATTGTGAGCATTTCTCACAATGGGAGACTTGTCAAACAATTTTGAGGCTGTGTCTTAAAACCTGTATTGTTTTTAACTTTTGTTTTTTAAAGTCATGTAACCATGACTTATTTTATTTGTTCATTCTTGTTTTCAAAATTATTTGAGTGCTTACTAACTGCTAATCACTATCCTAAGCTCTGAGGATACTGCAAAGAAAACAAACACACAAAACTTGATCCAAATCTATGTTCTTGTGGAGCTTACATTACAGCAGAGAAAGACAATAGATATAATAAAGTAAATCCAATTATATAGTGTGTTAAAGAGAATAAGTGTCGTGGGAAAAATATGAAGTAGGGTAAGGGGGATGGGAAATGTAGCAGAGATTGTTTTTAAAATAGGGTTAGAGAAGGCTTCACTGAGAAAGTAACCTGGGGGACGCATATTCAAGCAGAATATGCTGCCTGTGGGAACAGTGACTACAAAGGCCTTGAGGTCAGATGTGCCTGGAGTGCTCAAGAACAGCGCCACTTCCAGTAATGCCGATTCAGAAAGTCGGGGGTAGGAGAGGTGGGATAGACATTTTAACAACGTTCTAGTGATTGACTCACATAGCTTTCTGACCCTCGTTTTGAAAATTTAGGCTTCCAGACCTGGTTTTCAGTTCAGCCTCACCCCTTACTAGCTGGGCTTCATTTTTCTCTTCTGTAAAAAGTTTTGAGGTGGGATAACAGCACCCCATTTGACGTTTGTTTCCTTGGGTTCAGTAAGGGAGCTCTCAGCACCCCCCGCCCACCTCCCAACAACCTTTTGTTTGTCTGCTTGCTTTTTCTTTCCTTTTTCTCGTTTTTCTTTCTCTTTTCAGGTGTTTCCTTTTTCTTCCCCAACCTCTCTCCTTACCCCTTTCTCTTTCTCCTATTCTTTTATTCTCTTGTTTATTTTTCTGTTTGATCAATTGTTGTCCGGAGCTACCTTAACCATGATCATGGAGATTTCCGCGTCTGTGAATCTCTCCAGAGGTCTGGAATGGGACCCACTTAAGCGACCCTAAGAGTGAGTGAGTGAGTAAGTGTGTGCGTGCGCGTGCTGGAAGCACAGGTGATTTCCCGGCAGGTGGCGGGTGGGACGGCGTGGGATCTGTGTTTGCTGGCGAGCCCGCCCGGTGGCCGGACCGTTGCGTGATTTCCAACTCCTCTCAGCAGCCTCGCAGGCTTAGGTTTGAAGAGCATGAAGAGCGGAAGGCTTTTGGTCTGTCGAGGCCGCCGTAGCGAGGGGGCGGAGCCCGGAAGGCAGCAGAATGGCGGCGTTGGATAGTGACAGCGACGAGGACTTGGTCAGCTATGGGACAGGCTTGGAGCCGCTGGAAGAAGGTGTGGACCTTTAGAAAACAGATTGGGGGCCCAGGATTCGAGGCGAAACGCATAACCCTGTGCCGGGCCTTGGCTGGCCCCGGGGCCAAGACTCCTCACTCCGGGCGCTGGGAACAGAGATGATAGACGCGTGCGCGGAGCTTTCGGGATGCTCACGTTCTGAAGGGACAGATGAGAGACCAGGGGGGAATGGGAAATAGGAAAATGACGAAACAAGCTCGTGTGAGAGCGTTCTTTGGGGCTATCAGGCAATGTCTTCACTAGGAGAGGACGTTTGAGCTCAGACTTAAAACGAAGGAACCAACTGTACGGAGATCTGGAGAGAAGAGCTTTTCAGGCAGAGAACAAGTGCCAAGGTTCCGAAGTCGGAGCCAGTTTGGCACATTGAGGGACAGGCAGGAGTGGTGTCGGTAGAGCAGAGAGTTTGGGTTTCTATACGAAGTGTGGGAGAGTCATTGGGGGATTTACACAAGTGAGAGATGTATATTTTAAAGATTAATCTATAGGTTTTTCAGAATAGGCGTCGGGCAAGAGTGAAGAAGGGAGATCAGCAAAAAGAGGTCGGGAGATGCTAATGGCTTGGACTGGAGTGTTAGCAGTGGCGGTGGTGAGCAGTGGCCTGGGTCGAGCCCTGCTTTGAAAGCAGAGCTGACTAGATTGACTGGTGGAATGTAGTGGAGGGCAACATGAAGCAAGGTTCTCTACCATGTTTCGGGTCTGATCTATTTAATGATTTGATTTGTTCAGCAAAATATGTACTGAATACTCAGTAAGGACTGATGGCAGTGCTGCCTGTGGGAATGACAAAGGAAGCATGGTGGGCTAAGAGTTACTTGCAGACCCCCTTTGGAGAGATCTTTTCCTACCCCGACCACATCCTGCCAGGTGGTTGTATTTTTGACATTTCCACTGATGACCCTTTTATTCCCTAAGAAGAGTTCTAAACATTAGAAACTTCAGCTGGATACTGGCCCTGCTTATATCCTCTGCTTACAAAAGACAGGATAACACTAGTCTCCTGAAAACCTTTTATGCGTTTGAAGACAACCTTTGAATTTCTTTTAACACATCTCTGTATCACTCTTAACATCTTCAGTTCTCTGATACATTCATTTTAAAGTCCTCCACCCTGATCTGTTAAATCCTTTCTCCAAGTATGGGACCAGAATGTGGGTAGAGCAGGGCTCGCACTAGTGTGTCCTTCATTCTACACTGTATTTCTTTAATGCAGCCTAAGATTACATTAGCTTTACTGACACATACATCACTCCATGATCTCCAATGATTTGTTGACAAAGATCCTTTGTCGACCTGTTTAGAAACGTCCAAGCCTGTAGAGCATTTTTAAGAGTTTGAGTTTGTTTGAGCCAAACAGAAGATTTGCCTGGAAGCAACATCTCAACAGACTAAGAAAAATGCTCCCCAAAATGACAGTTTAAAGTGTTTTTAAAAACATGCATCTTGAATTGAGCAGGGGACCTAAGGAAGATTAAATGAAAGTGGGAGAAAGCAAGGGGGGATTGGATTACAGGGTAGCTAACAAATTTTGTGCTCCCTTGAGGATGGTTACACCTCTGACGGGTCTGTAAAAGAGGATTACTTTGGCTTTGCAAAGGTGTATTAACCTAGATGCATCAGAACAATGGATAGGGCTTGTTTAAGGCAAAGATAAATCTTTTTAAAAGATTTTATTTACTCATTACTTTTAGAGAGAGGAAAAGGGAGGGAGGAAGAGAAACATCGATCGGTTGTTTGGTTGTCTTCTCGCATGACCCCAACTGGGGACCTGGCTGGCTCTGCAGGCATGTGCCCTGATGGGGAATCAAAACCCTAACCTTTCTGTCTGTGGGATAACGCCCAACCCACTGAACTACACCAGTCAGGGTGGCAAAGATAAATCTTTTTCTAAAAATGTTATGTGCCTGTGGTGTGACTGCCTACCATGATCTGTCTGTTAGGAATTTTATGATCAGCTCTCTCTGTGAGGTCACTGGGTTTGTCAGATTTATTGCAGAACTTCTTTTTCACCTGCCAGACAAAAACACGAGGTTCACAAGAGCAAAGCTATGTGATGGTAGGAAATGACCTATACAAGCTAACAGGGAAACTCGAGAAGGCAGCCTGGGATCCTTTGACAACTGGTTAGATTGGGCTATGCTGAAAAAGGACAAGGGTTAAACATACATGGGTGGTGCTTATTACAACCATGTTAGGCAGCTCTTCACATCCATTCTATATTTCTGGTCTCACAGTTGTTTCCTTGTGAGTGACATATTGTATTGTATGTAAGGCATCAACTACTTAACCTATATTTTTCTAATTCTTCCTGTTTTGATGTTGCACAAAATCTGAAATGAAGCCTAATGGTCTAACCTTTCTTTGAAAGTGGAAGGGACATTTAATTTGTAGATATTTTTTTCCTCACCTAAAATCATCCTTTAACTTCTCACTTAGAAATTTTTGAGGATTGATTCATTGTTTCCTAAGCACTTTGAAGTTTAAATGCACTCGAGTACATTTTACATTATAACATACTAGACCAATAATAATTTTTACTTCCTACTTTGAAGTTTTAGTGACAGGTTAGACAAATGTTGTTAGAGGAAGGACTCCGATCCTTAAAATTGCCGGCCCTGATAGAAAGGCGTGTTGGCTGCACTGTCACACATAGACCCATAGACACATGTGCCCTCTGGCCTGGAAGGAGGGGGCCACCAGTACTTACCTACTCTTTCCTTAGACACTTTCACTTGGCTCTAGATTCTCATAGAGAATGCATGCATATTAATATTAGGACATTTTTTCTCCTCTTTGAAGCTGTGACTCTCCCACGTAGAACTACCTGTGGCTCCCATCACCCACAAGACCATGTTCAAGGCCCTCTGTGCGATCTTCCCTTCTGATTTCATCTGTCATTCCTTCCCTGCCCTGTAGTCAGATTAGACTGCTTTCTCCAAATATCTGACATTACCCTTTTAGGCCTCTTGTGTTCCTATCTGCAGCTATCAAATTCTGCTCCTGACTAGGAGACTGATATTGTGGTCCTTACACATTGTCAGAGGAGTTCCTATACGTGCAGGTCTCCTCTGCGGGACTCTGGGCACCTTGGGAGCAGGGACGGAGTTGTGTTTAGTTTTCCCTTCCCAGGGTCTAGAACAGGGCTGCTTCTATGGGAAGGTGCTCAGTAAACTTGGTTAAGGATGAGTGAAGCATATAGTATGGGTGGCATCCCTGGCTTGGAGGCAGAGTTGAGATCTGGTTTCAGCTTTGTGCTTATTAGTTGTGGCCCTCCAGGCAGTTACTTAAAGCATCCTTATCAGAGAATGATAAATGAGATAATGTGTGTGACAAGAAGGAATTAGTTGTTATTAGTAGAAATAATTATAATAGGCCCTGGCTAAAATGCCCCCTTCCCCCTGGAGTTTTCCATGCTGTGGTTAGAGGTGGCGCCTCCTCAGGAACCCTGTGGTTGGCCCTTATCATCTGCTGCCACAGTAGTTGTCTGCAGAACTTATCTCCCTTTCCAGATCAGAAGCACCTGGAGAACAGAGCAAGAACAGCACCTAGCACTGGCAGGACCTGCCCTCTCTGACCTTAACCCGGTGGCTCTCAGTTGGGGGTGATTTTGCCCCCTAGGGGGCATTTGGCAATATCTGGAGACATTTTTGGTTGTCATGCTGGGGGAGGGGGAGTTGCCACTGTCATCTAGTGTTACAGGCCAGGGATGCTGCTAAACATCCTACAGTGCACAAGACTGTTCCTCACAACAAAGAAATATCTAGTACAATTGTCAATGGGTGCTAAGGTTGAGAAACTGCCTTAGCCAAGAATCATACCAGGTGCACATACCGCAATGAAGTGTGTGTACTGCATTTCTAAGAAATGGTGAAAATCTTGGATTGTGGGTCCTAAATTGTAATTCAGTTCTTTAGCGTGAACTGAAATTGTAGCTGATATTACCTCAGCTTTGCTAAGACCAGGCCCTGTTCTTAGCTCTCTGCATATGGTATTTAATCCTCAGTACTGCTCTACAAGGTGGGCTCTGTTCTAATTTTGTAGTTTTGGTGCTTAAGCCTTATGGAGATCAAGTAACTTGCCCAACTTCACAGAACTAGCAAGTAATAGGGTAAGGGTATTTGATTTCAGATCTCCTGGTCTTCAGAACCTGAGCTCTTGACTACTATACTGTGAATAATACTCCAAAAATGACCTTAGAGACCTCATAAGCTACAAGATTTTTTTTTTAATGTAATAATTTAAGACAATGAGACTGGAATGTCTTTACTTTTTGTTCCATCTTCCAGAAGTAGTAACTGGTTTAATTATTGAAGTAACAGGTACACATGCACTTTAGGACACATCTTGCCTATTGTACTGAATAATAATAATAACAGCTAGCACTTTAAAAGTATTTATTGTATGTCCCTCTTCTTGCTAAGCACTTCACAAACATTCCTACTTAATTTGCATAACAGTTCTATAAAACAGTTATTACCATTAGTATCATCCCCATTTTACAGATTAGGAAATTGGGGCACAGAGACATTAAGATGACTAAAGTCCCAGTGGAGTTGGCTTTAAAATCGAGAATGCTGTGACTCTACCCTGTGCCTTTAACTATGGTACAACTTGCTTTCCATATTGAATGTTTGAAAGTAACTTGATGGTTACTTTTTATTTTAAATGGATTCAGAATTTTGAATTGGAGTTAATAAAATACATAGCACCTGAAACTTTAAACCTAAGGAATTTTTAAGACTAGGCTAAAATGTATTAAGTTCCTTTCTGCTTGTATAATGTAGCAACCGAGCCCCTATCAGCAAAATAGGAAAAGAAGTTTAAAGAAGAGTAACTATAGAATCAGAAGATTCCCAGAAATAAGGAAACTCTTAAGATTTGGGGAAAGTGAGCAGTACCAAAGGGAAAATTCTGGAGTCGGGGCTGCTATGAAGTTTTAAAAGAGATACAGAAGTGTTTCTTCTGTTGTGAACTTCTGCATGCCATGGACCAGCCCAGCAATTTCACTCCTTCACTGTCAACAGATTCCACTTCCATTTTATTGATTTGAATCCTCTTTGACCAATATAATTCAGTTTTCATAATGGAATTTAGTGGGAAAAGCAGGCCGTTTAAAAATCATTTTGTTTTTTAATTTTTTGAAATTGTTGCTCTATTACAGTCATTCCAATCCTCCCCACCCCTTGCTCTCCCCTGCCCCGCCCACTCCCTGCTCCCACAGTCAGTCACCACCCTATTGTCCATGGGCCATTTATACATGTTCCTTGACTAGACCCTTCCTCTTCTTTCTCCCCTTCACCCACTTCCCCTCTGGTCGCTGTCAGTCTGTCCCTTGTTTCCATGCCTCTGGTTCTATTTTGCTTGTTTGTTCATTAGGTTCCTCTTATAGGTGAGATCATATGGTATTTGTCTTTTGCCACCTGGCTTATTTCACTTAACATAATAGTCTCCAGATTCATCCATGCTGTTGTTAAAGGTAGGCTTGCTTGCTTTCTGCTGCGCAGTACTCCGTTGTGTAAACGTACCAGTTTTTTAATCCACTCATCTGCTGATGGGCACTGAGGCTGTTTCCAGCACTTAGCTGTTGTGAACAGCGCTGCTATGAACCTAGGGGCTCATAGGTTCTTTTGAATTGATGTTTTAGGGTTCTTTGGATATAATCCCTGCAGTGGGATCACTGGTTCAAAAGGCAGTTCCTTTTTTAGTTTTTTGAGGAAATTCCATACTATTTTCCACAGTGGCTGCACCAGTCTGCATTCCCAATAACAGTGCACTAGGGTTCCCTTTTCTCCACATCCTTGCCAGCGCAGACCATTTTTTACTAAAGCATTTCTCATATAAATAAGGGATATCTATAATTGTTTTAGAACTTTAAAGAAGCTTGGTAAAATTTATTGCTTCCTAAGCTATATAAGCTAGTAAAGCCTAGGAATAGCAACTTAATTAAAAATTATTGTATTTGAAGTTACAGGAAGTGAACAATTTATTACATTTAAGAAATGACATTTTCCTTAATTTTTTTCTGATCCACCATCCCCTTCTCTCTTTCTCATTCAAAATATATTTTTTAGGTGAAAGACCAAAGAAACCAATTCCTCTTCAGGATCAGACTGTCAGAGATGAAAAAGGAAGGTATAAACGGTTTCATGGAGCCTTTAGTGGAGGGTTCTCTGCTGGGTACTTCAACACTGTTGGCTCAAAAGAAGGTATGATTTTCCTATTTATAACTATTATGTTGCTAAAGCAAGTGATTGAAATATCACAACATTCTCACCTTCCCACCTTTATTTTTAAAAAAATCTTCTTGTAACATTTTAGTACTGTACATACATTGTATACTTTTGTGTTCTCTGAACATTTAGATTGTTTCCAGAGTCAGTGTATGTGTTGTTCATTGATTGCTATCTGAAGGTGAAAGATGTTTTTTTTCACTTAAAAAACAACAACCTATAACTGAATGATTAAATGATGATAATGACTTCTGTTTTATATTGCATCTTGCCATGCACAGAATACTCTCACACACATTCACTCAGGTAATTATTGTCTCACATGAGTCAGTAACTAAGGAGGACAGGTGTTACAGCTGCTTTGTAGTTGAAGCCACTGAGGATCAGAGCTGCTTTCCCCTGATATGGGACCAAGCTTTCACTTGTCAATACATGCTCTTGACCTGGAGAAAAATCCGTTAACTTTTTCACGTGGTGCAATATAATATGTTCTGCATTGATTAAAGTAATATATGTTTTTTAATGTTTTAACATAGAAACTGAAAGAAAATGGCTTAAATATCTCAGATATGAATAGAAGATGAACTGATTAACTCATGTAGGAATTATTCAGAATAAGATAGGACAGATTTTTGATATATATTTAAAAATAACTTGTAATATAGTCAATAATACTGTAATAACTATGTATGGTATCAGATGGGTACCAGACTTATGGGGGTATTACTTCATAAATTATATAAATGTCTATCCACTGTGCTGCACACCTGAAACTAATATAATGTTGTATGTCAACTGTAACTGGAAAATAAATTAATTTAAAAATAACTTGTACACAACAGTGGTATAAAAAGAAAAAAAGAAAAGTAGTACAAGAAAGAGAGAAAATAGTTGGGGTAAATAAGATGGTTAAAGTTCAATATCCAGAATGTGTAAAGATCAATTCAGGCCCTGAGCAGTGTGGCTCAGTTGGTTGGGTGTCATCCTGCACGGAGAGGGGTCCCAGGTTCGATTTGTGGTCAGGGCACATGCCTGGGTGGCGGGTTCAGTCCCTCATTGGGATGCGTACAGGAAGCAACCTATCAATGTTTCTCTCTTGCATTGATATTTCTCTCCCTCTTTTTCCCTCCCTTCCTCTCTCTCTAAAAATAAATAAAATCTTTAAAAAATAAAATAAAAGATCAGTTCAGTGGCCTGGCTGGGTTAAAACTTTGTCCCAATACACCAAAGTTGCTGATTAAAGCTTTGTCCCCGTACACCAAGGTTGCTGGTTCAATCCCCAGGCAGGGCACATACAAGAATCAACCAATGAATACATAAATAAGCAGAACAATAAATCAATGTTTCTCTCTCTCCCTTTATAAAGAAAAGAAAAAAAGGAACCAATGAATGCATAAATAAGTGGAATAACAAATCAATGTTTCTGTTTCTCTGCCTCTCCCCATTTCTCTTTTTCTCTAAAAATTCAATTAAAAAAAAAAAAAAAAGAAGAAGAAGAAGATCATGCCCTGGCTGGTGCGGCTCAGTGGATTGAGTGCTGGCCTGTGCATCAAAGGGTCACCGGTTCGATTCCCAGTCAGGACACCTGCCTGGGTTGTAGGCCAGGTTCCCAGCTGGTGGTGCTCAAGAGGCAACCACACATTGATGTTTCTCTCCCTCTCTTCCTCCCTCCCTTTCCCTCTCTTTAAAAATAAGTAAATAAAATCTTAAAAGAAAAGAAAAGATCAGTTCAGTGAGCAAACTATTTGAACAATTTACTCCAAATGAGATAGAAATACTGTATGGAATATTTAGCCTTATTAATAATATAGCAAATTAAGATAACTCGTCGTCGGCAGCCGTCCGTCTCGAGAGACGATGGTGTAGCTTCTTAAGTGTCTATCTGCACCGCCGAGAATGGTTGTGCAGTCCGACTCGGGAGTGACACGGTATCTGTCTCCTCCCGTGTTGAATCAACATCTTGCACTGTTAAAATAGTACACTTATTAAAATGTTTAAAATGACAGTAGGATCTGTGAAGAAAGAAGTTTATTACTATATTGCTGATTATTATAATTATGGCTGTGCTGTATGTTATAATTAAAAAGTAAGACCAGCTCATATGAGTAATCATGAAGATTGTGCCATGTTAATATACTGTAATATCTCTTTACCATTAGGAGTGACAGATTCAAGGACTATGCAGAAATAGGGCAAAGGCTATAGAAATCCAAAGTAGAGGAAGGTGCTGGGCCCAAGGTATTGCCCAAGCAGATCCTCACTCTCCTAGGGCATCAATCTCCCAGGTTGGCCCAGAAACCTGCTTTACCCATCTGCCAAGAATAAATCAGCCCCATACTCCTCAGCAAGACTTGTAGGATATCAGAAATGGGGAACAAGGGTGTTAGTTGTAGTACTCAGGTGTTTGATGGATTTGAGGGTCTGGTATGGCCATTGCCTGCCCTTAGACCAGCCAGGTTGAGTCCTTGGGCCAGGGCATTCTGAATGCTGTTTGCGTTGCTTCTGTAAATCTCTTTAGCCATCTTTTCTTGATTGACTAATGCACCTTGACATCTTTAATTCTTTCTTTCTTTCTTTCTTTCTTTCTTTCTTTCTTTCTTTCTTTCTTTCTTTCTTTCTTTCTTTCTTTCTCTCTCTCTCTCTCTCTCTCTCTCTCTCTCTCTCTCTCTCTCTCTCTCTCTCTCTCTCTCTTTCCTTCCTTCCTTCCTTCCTTCCTTCCTTCCTTCCTTCCTTCCTTCCTTCCTTCCTTCTCACCACTTGAGGATTTGATTTTATTGATTTTAGAAAGGGTAGGAGGGAGAGAGAGAGAGAGAAACAGTGATGTGAGAAAGAAACACTTATTGGTTGTCTCCCATATGTGCCTGACTGGAGGTCAAACCCACAGCCCATGTGTGTGCCCTGACCGAGGATCAAACTTGCAATCTTTTGGTGGACGAGACGATGCTCCAACAAACTGAGCCAACCAACCAGGGCTGTTGTTTCTCTTTTATTTGTTTTAATTTAAAATTAAAAATTTTTTATTGAACTTACTGAGGTGACATTGGTTAATAAAATTATACAGGTTTCAGGTGTACAGTTCTATAATTCGTCATCTGTATATTGTATTGTGTGTTCACCAGACACATTGTTTCTTTGATATGTCAATTTGTTAGTGTATGTTGCTGTTCTGCTGGTCTCAGAGTGGTCCTGCCTTTTAAGATGACCTTGCATCTTTCTGCTCAGATCTACCTGTGTTCCTTTCACAGGTTAACTTTCGATGTATAATTGATTTCACTTGGTTCCAGATTTTTATGGGGAAACCTCACTGTATCCACTAAGTTTTGACAATAGGGGATGGATATGGAGATTAATAAGTTTATGTGGAATAATTACAGCTATATGAGCAGTGGGATGGAAAGGAGCTAGGAGTTTGTGGTTATTGGGGCTTTCAAGTCCATACATGTTACTTAATTATTTAGTTATAAACCAAAATGCTACTTAGGATTGTAATGTTCTAAACTCTTTTCTTTCAAGGATGGACACCCGCTTCCTTTGTGTCTTCACGACAGAACAGAGCTGACAAATCTGTTCTTGGCCCTGAAGATTTTATGGATGAAGAGGTGGGTGTGCAGAACTTTACTTGCCAGTTAGCTTGTAGTTGGTTGTTGTAGCACCTTGTCCTTCCCCAGAAACTTCAACATATGATTTCCTCTTTGTATGTAAGGCTTTATCTTTTAAGTATTTGGACTATAGTACCCTGTACATCAATGGATTCTCATTCATCCACGTAGCATCTTATACTGGGCATAGTTTCTAAAGTCAAAAGTGTAGGCTAGAGTCATGTACTGGCATTTTTTGGAGATGTTACTTGTGGGTTTTGTTCCAGACCACTGCAATAAAATAATATGGGAATAAAGCATGTCATGTGAATATTTTGTTTTCCCAGTACTTATAAAAGTTAGGTTTACCAGTCAGGGCATATGACTGGGTTGCGGGCCAAGTCCCCAGTTGGGGGCGTGCGAGAGGCAACCATGTAGTGATGTTTCTCACCCTCTCTTCCTTCCTCCCTTCCCCTCTCTCTAAAAATGAATAAATAAATTTTATTTTATTTTATTTTTTTAAGGTTTTGTCCTGCGAGCCAAGTGTCGCTGGTTCAATTCCCTGTCAGGGCACATGACTAGGTTGCACGTCAGATCCCCAGTTGGGGGCGCAAGTGAGAGGCAACCGCACAGTGATGTTTCTCTCCCTCTCTTTCTCCTTTCCCCTCTCTCTAAAAATAAATAAATAAACAAACAAATAAATGAATAAATTATTTAAAAAGTTATGGTCATTACTATAGTCTATTAAGTATGCAATAACATTATTTCTTTTAAAAAAGTACATACTGTAATTTAAAAAATACTTTGTTTCTAAAAAATGTTAACCATTATCCGAGGCTGTTGGAAAAATGGCACCGGTAGACTTGCTCAATGTAGGGTAGCCACAAACCTTCAATTTTTAGAAAAATGAAATATTTGCAAGGGACAGTAAGGCAATGTGCAATAAAGTAAGGTATGCCTGTACAGGCACATTTACTTGAAAAAGCCCCAGCTGCCTCAAAAGTGAGGTATTCACTGAGCCAAGTCTGCAGCTTTCACAGTAGTTCATACACACTGCACTTTAAGGAACAGTGTGTGACTCGAGAAAGGAGTGAAAGGAAGCCTTGTGCAGGGATCTGGGCACATTGTTAAAGCAGCAATGACAGAAAACTTCCTAGGGGTGAATGGAGGCCAATGAGGGGGGTTCTAAAGTGGTCCTGCCGGCCTGCAGGGTGTGCTCCATTTTGTTTAAAATTAAACTCTTCTTAACTTAAAACCATGGATCCATTTGTAGTAAAGATGAAATAAAATAGTTATATCAGAACGCTTTAGGCTGCAGGTAAGAGGCAAGGGGTAATCCCCTTCCTATGTGACTAGCATAATCCATAAGGAAACATCTCCTGTAACAAGCGGCCCCAGATTTCCTTCTCAGTTATCTTCTGCATGTCAGCTTGTCCTTACACTAGGTCTCCTGGTTGCAGGGCGCTGCACGAGTCCCCAGGGACCCTCGATGACCTCATCATTCAGTGGAAGGAAGATTTTCTTCTTGGTATCTTTTCTTTAGATCAAGGAAACTGAATTTTCCCTCCCTACCATCTGCCTGGACATGCTCCTTCTTTTTATAATTTTTAAAATTATTTATTTTTAGAGGAGAAGGGAGGGAGGAAGGGTGAAACATCGATGTATGAGAGAGACATCGATCAGTTGCCTCTCACATGCCCACAGCCCAGGCAGGTGTCCTGACTGGGGAATTGAACCAGCGACATTTCAGTTTACAGGCTGGCACTCAGTCCACTGAGCCACACCAGCCAGGGCTACATACTCATTCTTAAAGCAAAGGAAATGGGATCAAAATGACTGGCATAGATAAGACATGAACTCCCGTTCCCTGCCCCTGCCCCACCCCAGCCCACACACACCAGGCACACCACTCTTGTGGTGCACGGTGGTGCAGAGGAAGGTGGGAGCCTGGACAATCTCAGGACTCTGTGAGGAAAGAGGAAGGGGCAATGGCTGTTGGACAGAGAGCCAACAGTAAATGCAAAGGCACTTAACTCAGGGCCTGGCACATAGGCACTCACGAAGGCTTGTTGGCTATGACTCAGATTTGCCCACTTCACACTGACGTATGAAATATTGCCTGAGAAGAATGAGGTCCTTCCTGTTTTCCTAGCTTGATAGTGCCCCTTGTGGCTCCACTGAGTAGCCACTACAGTATTCCCTCACTTATCGCGGGTATTACGTTCTAGAACCCACCCACCCCACCCCACCCGCGATAGGTGAAAATCCGCGAAGTAGGAAAGTTACATTTATTTTAGTATTTTTACATATTTTAAGGCTTTATAAACCCTTCCCACACACTTATAAACCGTTCCCAGTCCCTTATTAACCTTTCCCACTTCCTTATTAACCTTTTCCACACTTTTATAAACACTACTTATGTTCTTAAACATATTCTACACTCTTAAACTTACGTATACAGGACTGCAAAATCCGGTGATATAGTGAAAAATCCGCGATAAATAGTTAAATATAATATTTTTAAAAATCCCGTGATACAGTGAGGCCGCGATAAGTGAACTGTGATATAGAGAGGGACTACTGTATAATGCTCCTGTCCTTGGCCACGGGCCTTAACTCACGTGAGGGTTCTTTAGTAAGTGTGTAAAGTCAGCCGCTCCTCTGATCCCAAACTCAGTTTTGTAGTTTTAACTTTTTTTTTTTTTTTTTTTTTTAAAGAATGAAAGCTGCAGTTCTGTCTGGTGTGGCTCAGTAGATTGAGTGCTAGCCTGTGAACCAAAAGGTCACTGGTTCGATTCCTAGTCAGGGCACATACCTGGGTTGCAGGCCAGGTCCCCAGTTGGGGGTGTGCGAGAGACAACTGATCAATGTATCTCTCGCACAATGATGTTTCTTGCCCTCTTTTTCTCCATCCCTTCCCCTCTTTTTAAAAGTAAATAAATAAAATCTTTAAAAAAAAGAATTAAAGCTGCATGATGTATCATGTTTAATGACTTTACAGATAATGTAAGTAATTCTGTTTGAATTTTTTCTTTTTAAGGATCTTAGTGAATTTGGGATAGCACCTAAAGCGATTGTTACCACAGATGATTTTGCTTCCAAAACCAAAGATAGAATAAGAGAAAAGGCCAGGCAGTTAGCAGCTGCTACTGCCCCTATTCCTGGAGCCGCTCTGCTTGATGACCTCATAACACCAGCAAAGTGAGAAGAATTTAATTTTGAGTTTTCTGATCTTGAAATCACTGCTTTGCATACGTATGATGATCTTACTAAGGGAAAGATCCGTTGCAAGTGGGTCAAGCCGTCTTAGCCTCACTTGAGTGCAAAGGGGGGTTTTGCCCAAAGGGTCTTGCACTGTTGTTGCATGGAGTGCTCTAGATCTCCAGCCTCATTCTACTCTCTTGATCTGCATACCTCCTTGTTCTGCTCCTGGACATGTGGCCTGATGTGGCAGCCTCAGACCATCGTGGTTTCCCAGGCCATGTCTTGACAAGGACCATCTTGAGTCCCTATGTGCCCATTCTAAAGGCCCAGGAGAAGAGGCATCTGATCGACTTCCCCACGCCAGACATGCATCCCAAGTCCAGTCATCCAGTGCGTGTCCAGAGGGCCGGGCCATGCAGTTCTCACATGGATGGGGGAAAGGGCTCAGGCATGACAAGTATATGAGCTGGGCAGGAACTCAAAGGCTGCTTACTTCTTACTGTTCTCTAGTGTTATAAAAATAAATTCATTTTCAATGCCATGATATCCTAGGTTATCTGTTGGTTTTGAATTGCTAAGAAAAATGGGATGGAAGGAAGGACAAGGAATTGGTCCTCGAGTAAAGAGAAGACCACGCCGACAAAAACCAGGTATGTATATTGTCATTAACCCTAACCCTAATACTTTTTAATGGCTACATGTTTCTAGAAATAAAATTGCTAGGTAGTGTGCATGTATTTTAAGTCTTTTGTGTGTAACATGAAATAGCTTTCTGGAAGAATTCTATCTACATTTCCATAAGGAGTCTATGAAACTGTTTCCTACTTATGCCAAAACTGTCACAATTTACATGATTATTTTATATTTATTTCTTGCCCTTCTCCCAAGCCAGACTGAACTCTTGGAGGCAGCAATAATTTGTGGAGGTTCTTCCTGGAGCAGGAACAGTAGTGGTTACTCAGCACATTGTTACCAGAGTGAGGGTGTGGCAGACACTGGAGGGAAACAATTCCTCAGTGATCAGTCTCCCACCCTAAAGCTGTAGCAACTTTTACAAGCACAGGGTATACCTCTGAAGAGTGTCAGCAAGTCGGGTCTCTGTATTTTCAGTTGCTCATGACAGATGCATTTCAAATCTCTTACAGATCCTGGAGTAAAAATCTATGGCTGTGCGTTACCTCCTGGAGGCTCTGAAGGATCTGAGGTACTGTATGGGATGACTGACCTTCAGTGTGTACAGTAGCATTTGTTACTTGATGAATGTGAAATTTTATGATTTGAAACAATTTTTAAAATTAACCATACCCCATTATAGTGAAATACCCATACCCTAAAATTATCCTCATAATGTCAAATACTGTATTCAGCAATATTGTAGCACCATAGATGTCTCAGCTGTTTAGATTCTTAAAATAGAATTGTTTCTATTAGTATCATTTGTTCAGGGACTTGATTTAGTGATTTGTAATCATGGAAAGTTTGGTGATTGTTCTGTTTGGAATTAACCACTGCATTTGAAAATAGTATTTTATAGGCTTGCTTTGCGTCAGGCAGTGACTCACCTTTATTCCCCTTTCTAAATAGGGTGAAGATGATGACTACCTGCCAGAAAATGTGACCTTTGCACCCAAAGATGTCATGCCTGTGGACTTCACACCTAAAGATAATGTGCATGGACTGGCTTACAAGGGCCTGGATCCCCACCAAGCGTTGTTTGGAACTTCGGGAGAACCTTTTAATCTTTTCAGTGGAAGACTGGAGGGGACCAGCAATCTTCTGGGAGATATTGAAGTGAACAAAGGAAGAAAACTGGGAATTTCAGGCCAGGTACAACTGTTTCTGTTTTATAAACATAGAACCATTGATAAATGAGAATACTTTCCTTATATTGGCCCCGTAGTAGGCACTTATTATTGATCGACTACACGAAGACTTTGAAGCAGCTATATTTTCCTTAGGATCTTTTCTGAGGACATGGAATAATGTCCTCACTTTCTTGATTTTAAAATATTTACTCCTGAATATTTACTCCTGGCCCTGGCTGGTTTGGCTCAGTGGATTGAGCATCGGCCTGCGAGCTAAGTGTCGCTGGTTCGATCTTCCAGTCAGGGCACATCAGAGAAGGAAAACTCTGACTCCAAAAAACCTCCGCTGCCTTGCGGCATACCTCTTCAGGGGAAAGGCTAAGGGAGTAAACCCCGACAGAAAATCCGGAGCCGGAGTCCCTAAGGCGGTTTGACGTTGTAGTCAACACCGGCAACTCCTGCGGCGCACCTGAAGCCAAGCTGTATCGCCTCCGTCTTTCCCTTGGACCCTTCAGCTGCGAAGAGAGGGGGGGTCTGCTGCATGGGCAACAGCAGACCCTCCATATCACCCTGCCCAGGCTCTGTAGCTTCAGCTTCACTGGAGAGGACACTCCAGCGCCATCGCAAGATGTCGATTCAACACGGGAGGAGACAGATACCGTGTCACTCCCGAGTCGGACTGCACAGCCATTCTCGGCGGTGCAGACAGACTCTTAAGAAGCTACACCATCGTCTCTCGAGACGGACGGCTGCCGACGACGACTCCTGAATCCAATCCTGTGACCTACGTTCTTGGTGGAGTTTGTGTGTTCCCAGGAGTGAGGACTGCTTTTTCACACTCTTGTGGGGCTGAGTGGAAAACCACACTTACCACTTTGGTTTAGTTAATAGTTGAATTTCGGCACTCTCCCTCCCTTGAGCACGCCCGTGCCTTTCTTCCCTCTCAGGCTCGCATCTCCTAAACTCTTAGGGTCTGGTCCCCTCAAGACTTGCAGCCAGGTAGCAATGGGCAGCGGCCACACTCTTCCCGGGGTAACCCCCTGAATCTGTCTGCAAGGCCCCTTTTCCCTGACTTCCCAGTGAGCCAAAGCAGCCCCACCTAGGCTCTCCTGTTGCTTCTTCTATCCTGAGTCCTTCTTTATTTCACTCCCCCCAGCTTTAATAAAACATGCGCTCAAAAAAAAGAAAGTTGAATTTCAATCTGCCTCTCCAAGCTGAGATCCAAGTGTGACTGCCTCTTGGACTTATTTCTTGTACTGCTAGCCCTAAGTTGTTGGAAGTGTAGGTGTAAGTTTTCCTTGGGAGACTTGCTTTGTATCTTTGAGGAGGTGCAGAGCTTTTCCTGATTGCCTGTCCTCTCAAATTGATTCAGGGATTCTTTCCCAAATTGTACTTAGAAAACGTCATTATTACGTTTTCATTCTAAATTATATTTAGAAAATGCCATTATTGTTTTCATAAATTCTTTTAACAAAAAGGGATGTTTTTTGAAGATTATTTCCCATGAAGATTAGGAGTTCTTACAGCAGCTAGAAGAGTAGTGGTGCATACAAGAGCCTGGTCACCAGCTCTGACCCCAGGCCATATTGAACAGTAGATGAATATTCTTCCTTCCTCCTTTCGGAGGCCCCGTTTCTTCTCCTGCACTGCTGCTTGCATGTGTTCTTTATTCTTCTGCCCATACTAGAACCAGACCCATAGCTGCTCCTGGGCATGGCCTTCACTTCTGGTGACCAAAGGACCTGGGTTGGTGTGGTAATCTGGGTCTCTCATTTGTTTCTCCCTTGTTGATCTTACAGTGCTAATGTGGCCTATTCAATTACATCCTTAAAGTAGCTTTATCCTTCAATGCAGACATACCCTAAAACCTGTAATTGCTGTTTGAAACCTTGTTTTTGAAGGCTTTTGGTGTTGGTGCCCTGGAAGAGGAAGATGACGATATCTATGCCACAGAAACTCTATCCAAGTATGACACCATTTTGAAGGATGAGGAGCCTGGAGATGGACTGTATGGATGGACAGCACCCAAGCAATATCAAAGTCAGAAAGGTGATTCCATAGACCAGTAACTGATGGTAGAACCAGTGTCAGGTTGTCAGGAAGAAGGGACTGCAGGATTGATACTGCAGTGTCCGCCTCCATGGAGTAGGGGCTGGTCAAACATGCAGAGAGGGAAACAAAGTAGGAAGAAGAGACGCCCAATGTGAGAAGTAAGGTAGATGAGGGATTTGGAATGGGTCAAAGCCAAACCCAGTTATTAAGACAGGGCCAAGGAGGGGAGGAAGAAGAGGTCTGGAATCAGGGAAGGAGCAAGTGTGTGGATGGGGGCTCATGTTGCAGGTCAGAGCTGGCCTTGGGTCAGAGGGAAGCACTCCCAGCTTGAGGAGCTAGGCAGGTGGTTAGAGTAGGCCGACTCAGGTGGTAGGTCCGAAGGCCAGGCATGGTGACGAGGTGGCAGGAATACTGAGAGCCCATAGCAAGATGGAGCTTGGAAGCCAGTCTGTCTTCTACTTGTATCCCTGGCTCTTAGGGGGACCTTATTGGGCAAGATGAATTTCAAGTCAGAATCTATAGTGAGGAGACTGTGTGGCATAGGTATTAGTAGCATGTGATTTGGAGTCAGTCAGATTTGGATCTGGATCGCTGCTTTCTCCTGCCCAGCTGTGTGGTCTTGGGAAAGATTTGTAACCTCTCTGGGCATCATTTGTAAAGAGTGGTCTGGGAGTTATTGTGAGGATTAAATGGCATAACTTTGTGTTTGGTACCTGCCTCAAAGACTGAATAAATGGCACCTACTGTTCTTTGGTTACAATAATAACAACCACGTAAATAAAGTAAGGAGGCGAGAGCTGACTTAAAACAATCTTTTCAGACATTTTTAGCTGTAGTCAGATAAAATTTGGTCTAACTCTTAAAGAATACATCTAAAACCTACATGTTGAAATAATCTATAAGCATCACTCCCCAAAGTGATGCCTATTTTACATTTCTAGAAGAGAAAAGGCAGGTGCAAAACAGTTTTTAAGAGGTAGCGTGCTTAACAGTTGTGAACACAAACTCTGAAGACAGACTGCCTGGGTTTCAGTCCTAGCTCTCCCTATTTATCAGCTAGGACCTGGATGAGCCACTTAATCTCTCTGGGCCTCGGCATCCTGGTCTGGACAATGGGCATGACAATGGCATGACTATCCCATGGAGGGCTGAATGTACATAAAGGGCTCAGAACTTCCCTGGCACACGGCAAGCACTCTGTAAGTGTGAGCCGCCTGTTGTCATTGCCACAAAAAGGACTGAGGGCTTTACAAAAGACGCTGGAAGGGTGTGCACCCAAATGTTAGTTGGTGTTACCTCTGGGTGATAAGACAGACTACTTTTATTATCTCCCTTTCCCTTAACTTTATGTTTTTTGCTTTACCTTTATATTTTCAAAAATTTCTACTAAGACTATCATTTTATAACTTAAAAGAAGTTATATAATATACTTGTATATTAATGTTATGACATTAATATATAGATGATATAAAATGTGCTAATTATTAATTAATCATATCAATACAACACAATGCTATATTACTAATATTAACATCAATTATATAATAATTGCTAATCTTTAATAAGTATACATACTTAAATCTGCCCTCTAAGCCAGATCTTTGGCTTTCCCTTTATCTAACATTTCTGCTCAGCTGATTGATCCCCACCCCTTCCCGCATCAAGCCTGGGCAGGCGTCTGTTCCTGAGCTCCCCAGCTTCCCCTTATGCCCTCTCTGCTGTTGCCCCCTCTCCAACAGCTGCCTCTTCTCTCGCACCCCTAGGACCATAACATCTATAGTTTTGACCTTATGGTTTTTCACTTAGTGAATCTATAGTTAGCCGGTTATAATGGTTGATTTTTGAATTGTTCTTTTTTTCCCCCTTGATCCACAGGGCTATAATTAATATCCTTATGGCTCTTCATGTACTTTTGCTGTGTATTTCTTCAGAATAAACTCATGGAAGTAAAATGTCAGGGTTTTAAAAGAATACAAAATAGCAAGAATGTGAAATTTAATCCCAAATTATCATACAGAATCTTAGGAACTTCCAGAAGCTGGTATAAAAGTTCAAAAGGAGTTGAAGGGCCAGTGAGTTTGTGGGGAAGGATAGCCCCCCGGCTGTGCAGCTCTCTACATGGCACAAAGCCTGGGCCCCACCTGCACTGTGGGCAGCTGGGGCCGCTTGAGGACTAAACGTCAGCTTGCGTCAGTGTTCGTTGGTGGTTATGGGGAGGCGGCTTTTGGCTACAGAAAATGCAGCTCGTGCATATGGAGTTTTGACGGAATCTATGCACAGAAAATACTTGATAATCAAAGAGCCTTTGTCAATGAGGTTGTCTCTGCGACCAGTGGACCCTGGCTTCAAGTCAGAGGGCTTTGGCCATTTTGTTTCCTGAATTAGTGATCTTTATCTCTTGTAGAATTTCATTTGAGAAAAAGACAAAAGTACCTTTTAATTTGTACTAAGATTAGATTACCGGCTGACCTGGTTGTATTGCCTTTTGTACCTTATTTGGATGGTTGCTAAGGAAATTGGGAGATAGTCTCCCCAAGGTTCTTCACATCGTTTTAGAAATGACCCTCTTGCAATATGATTTTTACTTTTATTCATACTTGTTCTCTTGATAGTTTTTCTTGAGATCTTTTACTCCACAGATAGTATTTTTGGAGCCTCTTAGCTGAGGACCTCACGTACCTTTTCTGTCTTGGTGGGCCATGGCCGTGGTCCTGGGCAGCCTAATCAGGTGTGGGTGGTGTGGGCCCGGCTGCCAGAGTCAACCGAGCTCTTTCCTGCTTAGTGCTATCTCTGTGTGATACCACGTGTGACATGTAGTATTTGTGTTCTTAGAGATTAAAAAACTGACGTCTTTTGTATTGTTTTTATCTACACCTCAGAAACTAACCAATGACATCATTTTGTAGAATCAGAGAAAGATCTTCGATACATTGGCAAAATATTGGATGGATTTTCCTTGGCTTCTAAACCTTTATCTTCTAAGAAAGTAAGAATTTTTTTTTTTTTTTTTACTGATTTAGTACATGTACTTGAAATATTTGCTATGTAGATCTGAGTTATCATATTAGCAACTGGAGGAAGTAAATTCTGTTTCCAAAAAGCACCAGCCTGGTTAGTAGTGACTGTTGAGGAAAACACTGTTATTAGAAATGTCAGTCAGTAGCCACATTGTATTCAAACAGCTGATTGCTGATCTTTTAAATTGCAACTCCAAGTGAGTGATTATTTCCATTAAAAAAGAATTACATTAGAAACTGGTGGGAGAATGAAGATGATAAAATTCTAGGGACAATGTAACTTAAGGAAAAGTAGAAAACTTTCAAAAAGCCGTAATGACCCACAGCCTTAACTCTTCAGTGCTATGATGCGTATTAACTAATGTGGGCTCCTTGCCTGGGCAAGCAGAAGGGAGAGAAGCCACATACATGCAGGTCAAGTCTCGGGAGAACTCCGTGCACTTTTCAGATAGTCCTTTTATGAGATTTTGTTACAGCTTGGGCCAGGTGGTGCTCTTTAACACCCCTCAGAGTCACCTGTTCCTAGGTAGCCATCACATGTTAGTTGTGAGTGCTGATAGCTCTGGAGGGGCACCTGGTCAATTGCCTTGTTAGCATCCTGTTTTTAGGTTGCCCTGCACTGTGTAATGGGCTTTTTGTTTTTTATTCAGCAAGCACTTGTTGAGCACCTCTGGCTTGGCCTGTGGTTTTCCAGCCAGGAGCAGCCCAGCCTGAGGAACTACATTCAGTATTACAGTGGCTCTGACTGGTCCATTGGTCAAAATTAATGTGTTGTAGCAGTGAGTCGAATATATCTAAAGCAGTGTTGGGTGCATAGTAAGCTGCTGTTATCAGAAATGTCAACTGTGTCAAAGGAGAATGTGAGTTTTTACGTTTATGAAAGGGGAGCATAAAAATGATTGAGAAGTACTCATTTGACTCAGGATAAATAAGACGAAGTCCTGACCCCAAGTGGCTCCTATTACACCCCCACCTCTAAAATGCTTTGAATCTGATAGATGATATGAAAAGGCTTTGTGGGTACACACCCCTTTTCTGCCATGCTCCTCTGGATTTTTGTGTCTTGGTATCATGAGAGTGTTTGCTGGCTGCCTGGGGCGTCTGTTTTTCAGAGAAGGTGATCAGGCTAAGATGATAAAAAAATGTGATTTCCTACAGTGGTGATACCATTCTTTTATGGATTGTCATCTTGCCAGGTGCCACCTCTACCCCAACCCTGGGAACCACCTGGGAACCTTACAACCTCTTGGGAAGCTTGGGAAACTCTAACTGTTGCCAAGTTTGTGGGGTGGGACGCAGGCATCATTACTCTTAAAAGCCTCAGGTGAGCCCAGTGTGCAGCTGGGGCTGAGAACTACTGCCGGAGAGCGTTTGGTGCTTCACCGGGTACAGAGCTCAGAGTTTCAGGCAGCTGAAGAATCTAGAAAACAGCTTAAATAGGACTGTCCATAAATACACATTTGTTAAACAAAGTGCAAGAGAGACCACTTAGTAATTTAAAAATACCTAATACTCTCTTTTAACGTACTTGTTCTGCCATCATTAATACCCAAGTTTCCCAAGTAGTATATTTCAATTTCAGTTCAGTCAGCTTTTAAAAATACCTCAGATAAAGAAAAAAAAAAACAAGGCCTGAACTTCCAATTTGGGACTGAAACATAACCAGAAAAAAAAAAAATTGAATTTAAAACTAACTTATTTAAAATTATTCTTTTTTTCTACACCTTGAATCATACTTTTCTAAAATTTCTGATTTACAGTGGGCTAGTCCTGTGCATGGGCCTGTACATTGTGCTGTTGTCATCGTTCTTACTGTATAAAACATGCACATGAGCATCTCTGTGTAGAAGTGGGCAGGGGGGATAGTAAAAATGTCTGCTTATTAGAATAGTGTGGTTCTAGTGACCCTCCAGATCCAGAATGGATGTTGGTGGGGCACCTGGACAGTCTGTTCCCAGTGTAGCCTAATATCAGCCTGGGAAAGGCTGGTGTTAATGATACTCAGAGGTAACGGGTTTTCTTTGTTAAGTCAAATATGATCATCTTGCAGCATGTATTTTCGGAGTTTTATGTGTTTTTTTTTCTTTAAGATTTATCCACCACCTGAATTGCCAAGAGACTACCGACCAGTGCATTATTTCAGACCTGTGGTAGCTGCAACCTCAGACAACTCCCACTTACTTCAAGTATTATCAGAGTCAGCTGGGAAGCCAATGCATGACCCAGGAACACACAGTAGGCACCACCTGAATGCCTCCAAGGGGGGAGAGTTGCTAGGAGAAACACCTATTCAAGGTAGGTATCATGGAGAAGATTAAACTCACTAAATTTATAATAATCTGAGTGATCAAAATCAAACTGGAAAGATGTTTTTGCATTGAAATTTTTTCCATGATTTTGTATTCCCAAACAGTGGGGATAAAATTGTTTATTGTGAATGGCACACGTAAGTAAACATCCTTTACTTCTTAAGACTTGTTGTTTCCCACTGTCAGTTGAGTTGTGTTGTTGAAATTACAACCCTTGTCTTAAGCTCAGCAGTTTTCAGATTTTAATAATTGTTTAGGAATTTGGTGAAGACCGGGGACATGTGTACCTTCACTTTCTCTGCACACCCTGGGAACGTAGGATATTTTTCTCAGGGGAACTGAGAAAAATACTTTTCCTGAAAGCCTGAAAGGAATGAGTGCTTGTGAAAGTACGGACAGATGTGGAGAATCCCCCATAGGCTGGAGCAGACACATGATGAGAGATGAACTTGTACTTGCTGTCTGGGACCCTAACAGGGATCTCAGATATAATAGACCCAAACAGAACTCTTAGTTCCCACTTCCTTCCCCAAACTTGCTTTTCCTCAGTCTTCCCCTTCTCAGTGAATGGCACCACAAATGACCCACTGCTCAGAAAACAATGAGGGAATCCTAAGTTTTAGCTCCTCTCTTCCCTCCCTCCCCTGATCCTACCCAGTTATCAGTAAGTCCTCTTATTTATACCTCTAGTAGGCTCAGGGATTCCATCTACCTCTCTGCATTTCCGAGGCTTCCCCTGTGGTCTGGATGCCCGTCTGCTCTCACCTGGACTATTGCAGTAGCCTCCTGATTGTTCTCCTGTTTGCCCTCTGCGGTCCATTCCCCTCAGCAGCAGCTAGGTGAACCAAATTATGTCACTATCCCCCTTAAATGCTCCAGTACTTCTTATGAGAAATCCAGACGCCCCACAAGTCTATAGATCCAACCCTGCCTGCCTTCAAGGCACATCTTCTACCACTTTCCCTTAACCCGCTGTTGTCTGACCCTCAGGATCCTTCTTTATGTTTGCTGTTTCCTCTGCCACTGTTCTTCCCTTATATTTTGGCTCCTTCTTTTTTTCTTATAAGTTATTACTTCAAATATTATCTCTTTAGAGGAACCTTCCAGGCCTCCCCTGCCCACCATATAAGCTAGTTACCTCTCCCTGCTCCCCCTTGTCACCCTCAGTCACAGCACTATTTTTCCCACAGCGCTCCTCTTATAATAATCCTTTGGTGTTGATTTTTTGCTTCTTTAATGTCCTTCGCCCTTATTAGTGAGAGCAGCACTTGTCTGCATCGTCCCCTCTGGCCCCAGGCCTGTGTCTGGGATGGAGAGGGTGCTGAGTGAGTGTTTGAGACGTGAGTGCATGCGTGTGATGGGTAGCTGTGCTCTGGACCAGACCTTGTGCTGGGCAGGACTGTGCACGTGGTGGCCACTGGAGACTGGGCGTCGAGATGTCAGGTTCCTCATTCTGCAGCCACTCGCTGGCCTGATAAATTCCCAAGTACTAACCTCCATTTTTACCAGCTGTAAAATAGGAGTCTCATTATTTTATTACCGCCTAGTTTACAGGGATAATATGAATACAGATGAAACACTAAATGTAAAATACTGCAATTACATACATGTGTGGTATTGAAAATGTATGTAGAGAGAAATGTAAATATATTTTTCTCGTAATACTTTTCATCTCTTCCTGTTATGGTTTTTATTTAGGTTCAGCTGCTTCAGTGTTAGAATTTCTGTCCCAAAAAGATAAAGAGAGAATCAAAGAAATGAAGCAGGCAACTGACCTTAAAGCAGCCCAACTCAGGGCCCGGAGCCTGGCACTGAGTGCCCCAGGCAGCAGGTCCCGGCCGCCCTCTCCTGACGTCGGACACTGTTCTGGGCATGTGGCATCGAGCAGTGGGACAGCCACCACAAAAGCCAGCAGCTTCAAACCTTTTGCCAAAGAGCCAGAAAAACAAAAACGATACGAAAAGTTTTTAGTAAATATGAAACGGGGTCAGAAAGGTGAGTGCTAGGCCTGGGTCCCCCACGTCTCAGCCATGGGCAGGGTTCTTGCTATTCTGACTCTGGTCCCAGATTTAAAGTTGAAGTATCCTGCTCTGCCAGTGTCTGCTTTGTCCTGCTGTAAACAGGGCAAAGATTTCAGGCCCTGGTTCTTGACCTTAGAAAGCAAGAACGACTAGCTTGTGTTTCTGTATATCTCAGGTCGCAAAGATAGCTGTTTAGTTAGGGAACATGTCGGGTGGTGGCTGGTGCTGAATTACAGGCCATTTACTGTTTGCTAATGCTTGACCTCTGCAAGTGATGCATTTCCCGCTGAGAGAACAAGGTTATCTCCCACTTCATCTTACAGTCCTAACCATCCAGCCCTAAATCGTAGTTTAAAATATGACTTACAGAGTGAGTTGGCTATTGAACCACTGCATGGGGGAAAAATTGCTCTGTGATCTATGAAGTAAATAAATATGGCAAGACTGGGGAGAGGGCTGGCTGTTGTATGCAGTAGTGCTTGTGAGAGGTAGCAAATTAGAGGGGTTGGTTTCCCAGAGCAGATCTTTGTGTACTTCAACTCTCAGCTAAGAATCCAGACCCCTACGGTTTATTTATTAAATTAAAAAAAAAAAAAAAAGGTAGAGAAAGGAGTGTTTTTCTGCCAGAACTTAGGAATGTACTTGGGATGAACTTATCATTGTGTGGGAGTGGTAACAATTTCCTTGTTTCGAAGATTTAATCTGGCATTTGTTCCCATATGTTTTTCTCTGATATATGCAGTGGAATTCAAAAGAAGCATCATTGTGAGGGAGTGAGCAGTACCTCCCCACCAGGATGAGGATTTGTCTCCTCTAGTGAAATCTATAGGAATACAATGGTGCCACCAGATGTTCTTCTTTAAGCCTTGTGTTTTTTCTAAGAGTGAAGTGGTTTCTTGTTCTGTGTACCGTAGATGCTCTGGAACATTGTCTGGATCCCAGTATGACAGAGTGGGAGCGAGGCCGCGAACGGGAGGAGTTCTCTCGGGCAGCCCTGCTGTATGCGTCTTCCCATTCGACCTTGTCCTCCAGGTTCACTCATGCAAAAGACGAAGATGACTCAGATCAAGTGGAAGTTCCTCGGGACCAAGAGGTCTGTCGCCATCACGCCCCTACCTGGTGCATTTTAAAATTAAAACACTGCATAGCCAAATATTTTAAACCCCTCTGTGAAAAGATCATAATATGCATGGCATTGTAGAATTAGAAGTTGTTTTTAAGCTTTTAGCTTCCAATGAACTTTAGCAAAAATGTAGCATAAGCGGGTTTTATAATTTTGAAAGATTGTTTGAAAACTCTTAAATGGAAGAGCAATCAGGCCAATTGTGTGACCATGTGATGAAACAGAGTGGATGTCTTTTCCCAGAATGATGTCAGTGACAAGCAGTCGGCTGTGAAGATGAAGATGTTTGGGAAGCTCACCCGAGACACATTTGAATGGCACCCCGACAAGCTTCTGTGTAAGAGGTTTAATGTCCCTGACCCTTATCCAGAGTAAGTTGGATAAATCTGCCCTTCCATCAGTACTGATTATATTAAAGCTATATTAAAGCTAATTTTCTTCTTATGTACTCATATAAATTCCCTTTTTCTAGATGAACTTACTTGTGAATACTTAAGTTGCAAATTGTGCAGATATAACTTTTATTAATTTGTTACTAAAAACTGAACAAACATCCAGATAGCAAACTTATTCCATATTGAAGATATGAAACTTAAATATGTATGTCAAGCTATAGAAACTTAATGCTTCTCTATTTGCCACCTTTTCAATGATCCACACACAGTTTACATTTAAAATGTTACTTATTCTTTATAAAAGTTTAGTACCTTCTTATTTGATTATAAACGTTACAAGAAAGCATATACAGTTTAATCAGAGACTTTGTCAGGAGATTTAGGTATGCAGTGGATCCTTGAAGAATGCGGTTGTTAGGGGTTCTGACCCCCTGTGTAGTCAGAAGTCCATGTATAACATTTTTCTTTTATCCTTACCTGAGGACATTTTTTTTTTTTTTCCTTTAGAGAGAAAGGAAGGGAGGGAAAGAAAGAGAGAGCGGGAGGGAGAGAAACATTGATGTGAGAAACATCGATTGGTTGCCTTCTTGTGTGTGCCCCAACCAGGGATTGAACTTATGGCTGGGATATGTGCCCTGACCGGGAATTGAACTTATCACCACTCGGTTTATGGGATGATGCTCCAACCAACTGTGCCACATTGACCAGCACCACGTATAACTTTTGACTCCCCCAAAACTTAACTACTGTTAACCAGAAGCCTAATGGATCACATAAACAGTCAACAGATTATTTTGTATGGTATATGAATTACATACTGTATTCTTATAATAAAGTAGGGTAGAGAAAATAAAATGTTAAGGAAATCATAAGGAAAATACATTTCTGTATTTATTGACAAAAATCTGCATATAAGTGGACCTGCACAGTTCAAACCCATGGGGGTCAGGGTCAACTATTTGCAGTGGAACTTTTCCTTAATGTAAATCCATCTTCAAAGTTAAATTCTAGCTTACTATAATCAAGAAAGAACTAATGGGTTCTAAAGTCACCTATTATAAATTCTTAAACTGCTTTGACAAGTGAAAACATCTCAGGGGATCTTTTTAGCCATGTAGAAGTGCTACTGGTGAAAAACATGAGATGGAAAGCTTTATAGGAATTAGATTTTCTTCTCACAGTTGTTATTAAAATTATATTCATATTTTTTCTTTTCAACCCCCAGTTCAACTTTAGTTGGCTTACCAAGAGTGAAACGTGACAAATACTCAGTCTTCAACTTTCTGACACTCCCAGAGACAGCTTCCTTACCTACAACTCAAGCACCAAGTGAAAAAGTCCCACAGCATCAAGGTCCCAGCAGTGAGTAGGGCTTCTTCAGGTCCATACGCTGAGCATGGTCCCAACCCATAGTCTGTTGGGAGACAGAAATAAAGGGTCCTTTAATCCCAAGGGTACACATAGTGCAAACTCTCCTTTCACTCAGAGAATTGCTCATGTGGATACCTTGGCTCATGTTGTAATGGTTCAGAGGTATCCTGTTTGGGGTTGGTACTCTGCCTCAGCACCCGCCACATCCCCAGCTCTTTGCACAGTGCCTGGCCTATAGTAGGTTCACTGATGTTCTTGAATGAATTAAAGAGCTGTAATGTGGAGCTTGTTTTTCACTTGCTAATTCTGATGTCATGTCTATGTCCTACTTTTCAGAATCAAGAAAACCATCCAGATGGGATACGGCTAAACAAGAAAAGAAGGACGATTCCATTAGTGAATTCTTAAGTTTGACTAGATCAAAAGTTGGTCCACTTAAACAAGAGCCTAGTCCGTTAGTAAATAAAGAGGAAGAGCATGTGAAGGAATCACTCTCAGATAAGGTATTTGGGCTTCCTGGTTCTCTTTGCCAGGCTCGCTGTGGCCTTTACCTTTCTCTATGGTGAGAAGGGGTCAGCACACTTTTTCTGTGAAGGGCCAGATATTAAATATTAAAGGCTTTGTTGGCCATAGTCTCTGTGGCAGCTATTCAGCCCTGCTGTTGAGTGTGAAAGGACCCACAGACAATATGAAAACAATTGAGTACATCTATGTTTCAATAAAACATTTACAAAAACAGGCAGTGAGTTGCATTTGGCCCCTGGGCTGTAGTTTGCCAACACTTGCTCTACAGTCCAAAAATTTGAGTCTTAGCTTAAATCATTTGAGGAGAGGTTATAAACTTCTCTGTTTTTGTATTGGAAAATATAATTTTCCAAATAACAAGTATTCTCCTTTGTGGAGAATATAGAGAAAACATTCATTGGGTTTTCTTTTAAATCACTACTTTAATAGTTAAAGGTTGGAAATAAAAAGTTTTTTTTCTAATAACTTCATTAAAAATTTAAAATTTTACTTTTGAAATTAACCTTCATTAAAATGGACTTTTTGGGTGGGCTGGGTTGGGGGGAGCAATGGGGGAAAAAATGGGACAACTGTAACTGAAAAACAACTTTTAAAAAATGGACTTTTTAAATGTGCAGTTCAATGAGTTTTTTACACATATATAGGTTTGTGTAATCACTGCCGCAATCAGGATACATAATGGTACCATCATCACAGAAAACTTCCTCATCCTGTTTCTTTGTAGTCATATCCTCCTTCACCTCAGATCCGTCAACCACTGATCTCTTCTCTGTCTCTGTAGTTTTGCTCTTTCCAGAATGTTGCATAAATGGAATTAGACAATATACATATGGAGCCTTTTGAGACTGGCTTCTTTAATTCGGCGTCATACCTTTGAGATTTGTCAGTGTTTTGCATGTAGCAATAATAGTTCTTTCCTTTTCATTGCTGAATACAATTTTGTTGTATGGGTGTACCACAGTTTGTGGGTTTGTTCACGCTTTAATGACACAAAGTTGTTTCCAGCTTTTGGCTATCATAAATAACGCTGCTGTGAAGATTTTTATGTGGACAAAAGATTTTATTTCTCTGGGGCAAATATCTAGTAAAGGGAATGCTGGGTAATATATACTTAGAGATTTAACTTTATAGGAAACTGCCAGACTGTATTCCGAAGTGGTTTTTGCTTCAGGTATTTTGAAACTCTCTTGTTAATTACATACTCATTTAGGTTTATTATATCTTTTTGGTGAATTGACTCTTTAATCATTATGTAATATCACTCTTTATCCCTGATATTTTGCATATTATTATTTTTTCATCATTTTAACCTCATTCATTACCTTTAAGGTGGGTTTTTTAAAAATAGATTTTCTTTATTTTTAGAGAGAGGGGAAGGGAAGGAGAAAGAGAGGGAGAGAAACATCAATGTGAGAGAAAAACATCAATTGGTTGCCTCACACACAGACCCCAATTGAGATCTGAACCCACAACCCAGGCATGTGCCCTGACTGGGAATTGAACTGGTAAACTTTCACTTTGTGGAATGATGCCCAACCAGTTGAGTGACACTGGTCAAGGCACTTTATTATTTTATTTTTATTTTTAAAGTGTATTTTATTGATTATGTTGTTATAGTAGTCCCAAGCCGAAGGCACCTCTTAGGCTTAAGACCTGGGTTTTGGGAATTCAGGTATAATTTTAGCAAGCCCCCAATAAATCTGCTGCCCCGAGTAACTTTTGATGCCAGTAACTGCCTGTGCCTTGCAGTTATCCTGTTTAACAAAGATATCTTTTTTTCTACTGACAAGATTTTAGCAACTTCCCTGTTTCCAAATCCTTATTCCCTATCTGGTTTGGCTCAGTGGATTGAGCGTCGGCCTGCGAGCTAAGTGTCGCTGGTTCGATCTTCCAGTCAGGGCACATCAGAGAAGGAAAACTCTGACTCCAAAAAACCTCCGCTGCCTTGCGGCATACCTCTTCAGGGGAAAGGCTAAGGGAGTAAACCCCGACAGAAAATCCGGAGCCGGAGTCCCTAAGGCGGTTTGACGTTGTAGTCAACACCGGCAACTCCTGCGGCGCACCTGAAGCCAAGCTGTATTGACTCCGTCTTTCCCTTGGACCCTTCAGCTGCGAAGAGAGGGGGGGTCTGCTGCATGGGCAACAGCAGACCCTCCATATCACCCTGCCCAGGCTCTGTAGCTTCAGCTTCACTGGAGAGGACACTCCAGCGTCATCGCAAGATGTCGATTCAACACGGGAGGAGACAGATACCGTGTCACTCCCGAGTCGGACTGCACAACCATTCTCGGCGGTGCAGATAGACTCTTAAGAAGCTACACCATCGTCTCTCGAGACGGACGGCTGCCGACGACGAGTAGTCCCAATTTCTTTTCCCTTAGCTCCCCTCTTCCCAGTATCCCCCTCCCTACAGCAATCCCACCCCACTTAGTTCATGTCCATGGGTTGTGCATGTAAGTTTTTGGCTTCACCCTTTCCTATATTATTCTTAACTTATCCCTGTCTATTTTGTACCAACCAATTATGCTTCTTAGTCCCTGCACTATTTCCCCATTTCTCCCTCTTCCCCCTCCCAGCTGATAACCCTACAAATGATCCCCATACCTATGATTCTGTTCCTATTCTGGTTGTTTGCTTAGTTGGGTTTTGTTTTTATTTTTTAGATTCAGTTGGTGGTAGTTGTGAGTGTGTTGTCATTTTAATGTTCATAGTGTTGATCTTCTTAAATGAGTCCCTTTAACATTTCATATAATAATGGCTTGGTAATGATGAGCCCTGGCTGGTTTAGCTCAGTGGATTGAGCGTCGGCCTGCGAGCTAAGTGTCGCTGGTTCGATCTTCCAGTCAGGGTACATCAGAGAAGGAAAACTCTGACTCCCAAAAACCTCCGCTGCCTTGCGGCATACCTCTTCAGGGGAAAGGCTAAGGGAGTAAACCCCGACAGAAAATCCGGAGCCGGAGTCCCTAAGGCGGTTTGACGTTGTAGTCAACACCGGCAACTCCTGCGGCGCACCTGAACCCAAGCTGTATCGACTCCGTCTTTCCCTTGGACCCTTCAGCTGCGAAGAGAGGGGGGGTCTGCTGCATGGGCAACAGCAGACCCTCCATATTACCCTGCCCAGGCTCTGTAGCTTCAGCGTCATCGCAGGATGTCGATTCAACACGGGAGGAGACAGATACCATGTCACTCCCGAGTCGGACTGCACAGCCATTCTCGGCGATGCAGATAGACTCTTAAGAAGCTACACCATCGTCTCTCGAGACGGACGGCTGCCGACGACGGTAATGATGAACTCCTTTAGCTTTACTTTGTCTGGGAAGCACTTTATTTGCCCTTCCATTCTAAATGATGGCTTCGCTGGATAGAGTAATCTAGATTGGGTCTAGCTTGTTTGGGACTCTCTGTACTTCCTGGACTTGTATGCCTATTTCCTTCGCCAGATTTGGGACGTTTTCCTTCATTATTTTTTCACATAAGCTTTTTACTTCTTGTTCTTCTTCTTCTCCTTCTGGTACCCTTATGATTTGGATGTTGACATGTTTAAAGTTGTCCCAGAGGTTCCTAAGCCTCTTCTCATTTTTTTCAGTTCTTGTTTCCTCATTTTGTACTGGTTGACTTTTTTTCTTCCTTATGTTCCAAATCCTTGATTTGAACCCCGGTTTCCTTCTTTTCACCATTGGTTTTTT
Source organism: Furipterus horrens (assembly GCF_987537825.1). Taxonomy (NCBI): domain Eukaryota; kingdom Metazoa; phylum Chordata; class Mammalia; order Chiroptera; family Furipteridae; genus Furipterus; species Furipterus horrens. The sequence continues at coordinate 33,627,028 of NW_028327183.1, forward strand.
TGTGGATTTTCCTTTGTTTCATTTAGCATACATAGCCTTCACTTCTTCCTTTATGTGTTTGCCACACTTAAGCATATCTGTCAAGTCTGAGCATCTTTATCACCAGTGTTTTGAACTCTTCATCTCTTAGGTTGCCTATCTCTCGTTTGTTAGTTTGGCTATCTCCTCATCACTTAGTTCCCCCACTGGAACCCCCTTTTAGGCCATACTTCTCTGTCTCCTCATTTTGACAGGCTTCTGTGTTTGTTTGCCTCTGTGTCTTAGGTAGAGCTGTCACACCTGTTATGTTGTAAGGGGTGGAGCCTCGGGTATTTGTCAGTACTGGTGACCTGTTTCACCATGTTACGACGCTGTGTGGTGGGGAGGGGTCTGAGAAGGAACAATGCCACTTGCTCAGCACTCGCCACTTTTCCAGGCACTTCTCCCACTTTCATATGGGCTTGGCGGCTCTCTAGCTGTTGCCCTGGCCATGGTTCCCAGAGTGGGTAGGTCTGCGGATGTTTTAGGACCGTGGGGTCCCTCTAAACAAGTGGACTCTGCTGAGAGACCAGCAGCTTCCACCTCCGCCCCAACCCCCACAGCCTGCATAGTTAGAAGCAATGAGGCTTTATTGTGTCCAGTGCTGGAACCGTGAGCCGCACAGTTCGGTCTGGTGGTGGGAGTGTTCCCCAGGTGTCCCTCTTGACTTTTTAAAATGTTTGACTCTGCTTTCTGCCGGTCCGCTGCTGCTGCTGCTGTTGCTTCCACCGCTGTTGCCACCACCACACCGCATCCTTTTCGCCCTGGCTCCGCCCCTCCTCCCTGTCTGCATGAGTATTTCTTCTTTATGTCTTTGTTTGTTGGACTTCCATACAGCTCGGTTTTCTGGAACTTCTGGTTGTCTCTAGTTTTGAGGTAGTTGTATTCTCTCTTAGTTGTGGAGGGAGACGAAACTTGTCTGTCTAGGCCTCCATCTTGGCCGGAAGTCCACTTTATTATTTTTAGTAAGTATTTAGGAGCTTTGAAATATAAATACCCTGTTTCTCATCAAACTATTTTTTTTTCTCTATTTTATCCAAAGGGATAAATGTGGTACTAAGAATGTCGTATAATTTTAATGCTCAAATAATACTAATTTGGCTAGTTGGAACCTCTTCAGGTTGACTTTTGTATCCTTTTGAAATATCCTTCTTACTCTCTGAGCATGGCCTTGCTTTCTGGCTCAGTAAGATTTTCTGGGCTTCTCTTCTCATTTCTTAGTTCCAGCTCTAGAATCAGTCCTTTCTCCAACCTGCCCTGGTTATTTTTAGTGGAGAATGGTATACTTTTCCTCTTTTAATTTTTTCTATGAAAAGAGTTTACTTTAAAACCACAAATGCTACTGTCTTGTACCAGTTTTCTTCATGTGGGTATTTGTAATTTTGCTCCTTGTAGGTGGTGTGGTGTGGGGGAGGGACCACTGACTGAGAGTGAGGAGAGCTGGGTAGTAGAGTCCAGATCCCCTCCTTGGGCCTCTCCTCTCTGACTTGGGTTGTCCAGTGGTAAAATGAAAGGACTGAAGTGGATTGTGATTTGGGCCCATCCTGGGGCTCTCGTATTATTAGATTGCCCAGTGTCCGTCTGGTGATAAGCTGTTGGAGGGTGGGAGCTGAATCTTCTTCATACCTTGATTTTTTCTTGTTGGGTTGAGTGTGTACAAAGTTACTGGCTCTTTATTTGGTTAACATGAATGTCCATATCAGGCTTCTTTTAGGAAGAGTGATGTGTAGTTGCAAGGAGAAGTTCTGTGGCTATTTTATCAATGTGTCCTGGCTACCTTCCCATTGTATGGAGGGCCCCGTTTTCTGTTCAGCATTTTTGTGAGTAGACTGTCTTCAGCACCTTTAATATTGGATCTTTGAAGGCTCAGATAGACTCTTGAAAATAGGATAGAGACACTGTGCTATTTCCTACTGCATTTTTTCTCTGCAGTTCTGATCAATGCCCTGTCTCCACGGGAGATTTTAGCTGCTTCTACCATTCAACACATTCTGCAGTTGCTGAATCAGAAATACTACAAAAATAAAGCTGTGTGTGTGATAATTGTTTAGTTGGGCAGTATGTGGATACGGAGACCCATGTACATGAATATAAACATCAATATATATGAGTGTGTGTGTTCTAGAACATTTGGCTACTTTCATCCTTGCTTCTTCATTCTTGACTCTTATTTCGCTGTTAACACAGCTGGTAAACAAAGGTGTGGATTCACAAACTGAAGGAGAAGATAGCCGCCCATCCATGGACTTATTCAAGGCCATTTTTGCCAGCTCCTCTGAAGAAAAGTCCTCATCCTCTGAGGATGAGCAGGGCGACAGTGAGGATGATCAGGAGGATACTGGGGAGGCCGACTTCCAAAGTTTCCGGGAGGCTGGCATGGCAGAAGCATCGTCTGCGGCACACGGTACATCAGTATTTCAGACTTGGGGATCTCAAGAAAAAAATGATGATGTCTCTAGAGCAGGTACTGCTTTATTTAGTATGTAATTTTAAACCAGGATAATTAGTATTCAAGTAGTATTTTAATCTTTTACATTTTTTGTTGGGGTAGACCAGAGTTTTGTTTTATCTATCTAGTATAAATCTCTGGTATAGTTTTAGGATAGCTGTGTTTGATAATGTTGGTTTTCCTACTTATCCTAGTTGAGAGGAATTTAAAAATATTAAAATTTTTATATAAAAATAGCTTTTTTTCCCTAAACCTGGTTGATAATGAAATGCTAGGATTACTGGATATTTAGTAAGAATACAGGGGCTTTTCCAGCTTCCTCTCTGCAGGGCACATTGTATGCTCTGGATCAATTATCATTTGGTAGATGGGGTCTGTCCTCATTACTGAGTCTAACACTTGGGTAGTAGTTTGCCCTGCTTCTTCCATTTACCCCAGCTGGAATTTTGCCACAGGACAGAAGGCCGTCTTGCACTTGCAAGGGTAGAAGACTTTTCAGATGCTTGGGTGGGTGGACAAAATTTCCCATCTCAGTCTTAGAGTGCTCTGCCTGTCCCATCAGTCTGTGGTGGACTTGGGTATTATTTTTGAGGGCCTTTAACCAAAAAGTTACATAGTGGTATAAAATACTATTTGTTCTTAAAGTGATTGCAAATGTCAGCCTCTTTTTTATTTCTGTGGGAAAAAACCCAACATTTTATTACAAAGTCATATATACTTAAAGTTTAAAAGTATAAAATTATAGAACGTTTAAGTCCCTTGGAATCCTACTTCCCAGAGGTAACCATCATGAACACTTTTGCTGCTTATTTTTCTAGACTTTTTCTATTTTTAGCTCTTCTATCTGAAAATACAGCCATCTGTTCTTAAAGAATGAGATTATTAATGTGAACATGATAATTTATTTATGTTCAGGTTTTTCTTCTCTTTGATAATTCATTTTGAGTGAAATTAAGCTTTCTGAGCTGGGACATAGTCTTACGTCCTTGTTTGTAAATTTTATTTTTCTCAGATGGCTCTTCTTTGAGAACATTTTCCAACCCCTCAGGTTGTAGCAGGTGATCGGGAGTGTGTGCTGTACATCCACCCTGTGTTATAGACCTGGTGCATTTGATTGCAGGTGCCCTTGTGTGACCGACTTCCCAGCTCTAATGCCCATGAGGTCGGAGGCCAGGTCCATGTGTTCGCAGCACCTGTGTCCTCAGCACCTGGTGTGAGCTGAGCTGGTGAAGCAAAGTGGTGAAGGAAAGCACTCATTATCTGGTGGCAACAGACATTCGTTAAAGACTCAAATACATTAATCTTTGGCACATATGAAAATAATACCCTGGTTTTTTTCCAGCTAGTGAGCCAGCCCCCCAGAAGCCTGCACCTTCCTTCATGATACAGAAGATGCAGATTGATGAAAGAGGAGAGTTCGGCCCGCGGCTGCCTCCCGTCTTCTGTCCCAGTGAGTTGAGAGCTCCTTGGTTCACCTGTTTGCACTGGCACCAGAGTGTCCCCTGGGAAATGATAAGTCTGTGCTATATCCACCCATCTAATCCAACGTGAGGCCAACCAAGCATATACATTTATTTCGGATTTATCTGTTTCAGCCACATTTTGAAACCTATTAATTGCTCTACCTAGTGCCTTAATGATAATTGTTGCTTTACAGCCTCAGAGACCTTTAAGCTTTTTATTTTCGCTTTCTTTTTAAACTTTATTTATTTATTTTTAGAGGGAGGGGAAGAAAGGGAGAAAGAGAGGGAGAGAAATATCCATGTGCCAGAGACACATTGATGGGTTGTCTCCTACACACCCCCAACTGGGGACCTGGCCCTCAACGCAGGCATGTGCTGGGGATTGAACTGGTGATCTTTCAGTTTGCAGGCCAGTGCTCAGTCCACTGAGCCACAGCAGTCAGGGCAGTGCCATGTTTTTAAAGAGTTATTATTTTTTAAAGTTATTTATTTTAATTTATTTTTTATTGTATTTTTTCCCATTACCATTTATCCCTCTTATACCCTCTCCCACCTCCACCCACCCCCCGACCGCCACAGTCGCCAAACTGTTGTCCATGTCCGTGAGTCAGTGCCGTCTTACATTGATGTCTCGTGTTAAAATGTTTAGACTGGTTTATCATTTCTTTAAAAGTTGGGTGAACAAACCTCTGATAATGTGGCTCAGGTATATGAATAATAAATAATTGTTATCTACTTAATAGTTTCCTATAGTGCTCACATATATAAATATTGTTTTAGTTAATTAACCTAACCTTCAAAGAGATGATAAGAAACAGAGAGGAGTAAAGTGTGAAGTTTTGAAAAATTGCAGTGAATGTATTTTTTATTTGCTTTAGATGTTCAAATCTTTAGCTTAAAATTAGTGTGTTAGCACTTGAAAGCTAAGGTATGCCCATTTCCCAGACCATCCTTGATATACTTGGAATAGTAAATAACTTAATTTGGTCTGTTGGTTATTGAGAAAAAAACTAGCATTTAAAGAAAGGCTTCGGGAGGTCAGTTTTTGAAATATCTGACCAAACAATAGGAATAGAAAAATGCAGACACCTGTTAACTGGGTTTAGAGAATATCCACACTTCTGAAACACCTTGGAACTTTTCTTCAGGTGGAAAAGGTGATTTAATGATATAGAACTTTGCTTCTACTATTGTGATTTTTTTGCTGGTTTGGGTACCAGGAAATTAATGACCTATGAAAACATTTTGTTCAGAATTTAGAGGTGGAGAATTTAGGTGCCTACTACTTATCATCTTAATGATTACATATATCATGTTGCTCTGATGTTATTTATTTATATATTTTTTAGTGTTTCCACTTACAAGCAAATTCATATTGTAAAGAGAGAATGAGGTGAGAGGAGCTGACATTTATGTGCCAGATTCCAGGCTATGGGATTCGTGTTCATGGTTCCATCTAATCCTCTCCATGTCCCTAAGAGATAGGGATTCTTCTTATCCCTGTTTTATGAAAGGGGAAACTGAGGCTTGAAGAGGTTAAGCAAGTTGCCAAAGACCACAGAACTGGCAAGAGAGCTGAGGTTCAGACTCTGAGCTTACTTGAGTATGTTAAATTACAAGAGGCTTGTGGGCACTCTAGTCTGACTTTATCTGGCAAGGTACTGGTTGAATCACAGGTCTTATGTTGACATTTCTGGCAGTTTCTAAATCCAGAGCTAACAAGTGATATGCTAATCTGTTTGTGTATCAGTGAGGCAGGGCAGGAGTTCAGCCTTAATGTTAAACATGCCGTCTAAGGCAAATTCCTAAGTCAATGACTTAACCTTTATTTCCCCTTGTAGTTCACGGGTTTATTGCATTTGTGTTTCAGATGCTCGTCAGAAACTTGAGGCTCCTCTAAGAGAGAAACATAAAAAAAACAAAGAAAAACACAAGACCAAGAAAGAGCACAGACGGAAGAAGGAGAAGGTAAGTAATTTCTGGTGTCCTGGGATTAGTGTGTGGGGTCTCTCACTCCTGCTTCTGTCATCCTGACGAGCTGCCAGGTGTCACATGTGAAGCCTGTTGAATAGAGTACCTCGTGGCCAAGAAGAGGGCACATGGGTTTTTGACACCTTGGCAGAAGTATGGACTAGACATTGAAATGTAAACCCTCGATTTTCAGAAACTTTGTTTTTCTTTCGGAGAGAATATTGTAAGTTTAGTTGTACTTAATTTTGAAGCATTAAAAAGTAGGGGAAAGGACATTTAAGTATCTTATAGTAATGGTTGAGTATTAAGTAATGTAACAGTGTTAGTTGATTACTTATTCAATATTAAATAAAGGTATTATTTTGAACATTTCTCAACTATTTTGTCATTGTTACATAGAGATGTTGGTCCATAGCTTAACATCTGAAGTAAAGAAAACTTGAGTGAGTGGTGTGTGTGTTTGCTGTTGACATCCCTTATCTCATCATTCATGTCTTCTTTTCAGTTAGGCATAGGCTTTAAAAAAAAAAAGATTTTATTTATTTATTTTTAGAAAGAAGGGAAGGGAGGGAGAAAGAAAGGGAGAGAAACATCAGTGTGTGGTTGCCTCTTGCACACCCCCAACTGGAGACCTGGCCTGAAACCCACGCATGTGCCCTGACTGGGAATTAAACCGGTGATCTTTTAGTTTTCAGGCTGGCACTTAATCCACTGAGCCACACCAGCCAGGGCAGGCATAGGCTTTTAATTTGGTCAATATTAGTGTTGGGTACCCAAAGTGGTCTGGGCAGTAGTAGAATTGATTAGAATAGCTCCTTTATTTGCTATCAGAAGGAAGGATTCCTGAGCATAGAAGACCAGGGAAGTTCTCTTGTAGTGAATGGAAAAAAATTGGTGCTAACACATTCAAAAACCAGATTCATTTGTTTTTTACTAGTGTATCTGCTGTTCTCTGATTTTCTACCAGTTTCTTCTTTGTGCATTTCCAGGGTGTTTTCCATCCTGATGTGTAGTTTATCACATATGCCTAACAAAATGGACCAGTCAGGTTTACAGGAAGTGGCAGTGGTCACCTTGGATAAGATGGGAGCTAAGTATCAAGACAGTATTCTGCCTACATCTGCTTGGTTCTGCTGTGCCTGTTTGCAGAGGATCAATTCTACGAGCGGGTGCATGGTGAAGAGAGGGCACAGCTGTGTGTTCCTGGTCTGTCCCACTACACTAAAGCTCACTCCAGATGAGGTTCTGTTCTTGTTTTTGAATGACTCCAGCGATCAGATGCCTCCTCAGGCTGTCCTTGTACTGAATTAGGCGGGAAAACACCTGTGTGAGTATGTGCTTGTGCAGGTGCCAGCAACTTTCTTTCTTTCTTTTCTTGTCTTTTTTTTTTTTAAAGAAAAAGAAACACCGGAAGCACAAACAGAAAGGCAAACAAAAGAATAAAAAATCAGAGAAAAGTAGTAGTTCTGAGACTACTGACAGCAGTGACAGCCAGAGTGAAGAAGGTACCGGAGATATGTCACCCCAGGAACTGCTGAGACGGTAGGCAGTGGGGGGCAGTGGTTTTCAGAAATCTTTCAAAGGCTCAGTAACATCTTGATGTGTTTGCTTAAAGGCAAATATTATAAATGATAAACTTGCATATTAAATAGACTTTTTTCAAAGTTAATTTTTAATTATATAAGTAATAGGTCAATATATTATCATTGTGAAAATTCATACCTTATGGATAAAACTTAAAGTGACCCTTGACCAGTTCCCCAAACGTCTCCTCTTTCCACAGTAACCTCTGCTGTCAGTTTCATATTTAACTTTCAAGAATTTTGCACAACCACATAGAGGTAACATATATACACACACATTTTGTTACACATTTTTAATATAAATCGTACAATTTTATGTAGCACAAATAGGGTATGAACATTTACAATGAATAAATACTGCCAACTATTTCCCAAAGTGGCTATATCAGTTTAAATTTTGAGAGCACTTTATTATTATATCAAATGTAAATGGTACCAAAATGTTTTCCAGTATGATGGGTGAAGAATGTCACCTCATTTTAATTTGCATTTCCTGGATTAATGAGATTGAGTGTCCTTTCCTATGTGTCTCAGCCTCTGCCATGTGAATAGCTTGCTCATATCCCTTGTACAGTGTTCTGTTTTCTGTTAGATTGTCTTATCAGTTTTTAGGTACCATTTGACTGATTTTTAGGAATTAAGAAATAATAATTCTGGGTATTAATCCTCTGTGCTTTAGCATATTACCTATCATGTGATTTTAACTATCTTTGTTGTACAGAAGCTTTAATTTTTGGTACACTCAGTTTTACTAATTTTCTCTGTTGATGTGTTTTACATTTTTGTTATTTAAAGGCCTTGCCTCACCCAAGATTTTATATATGTATATAAACTATTCTCATGCTTTTTCATTTTTGGTTTTGTTTGTTTGCAAACAGAATAGGATAAGCTTCTAACTTCTCTTTCTCCAAATGGAGAACCAGTTATGTTAGGCAGGGTGAGCCAGGAAGCTGGCAGCAACTACAAAGAACCCTGCATCCCAGTGCCGTAGCACAGTGAAGCTTCATAAAACTGAGCTGTCTGGTTTTTCAGTTCATGTCTAACTTTTCTTCTTTCTTTTATTTCCTTTCCCAGGCTAAAACGTCTTCCACTAAGGAGGCAGTAATAGAATTCTGCCCTGGCCTGTCCCCAAACCAGATCTCCTCCATGATGGAAGCCCGTTGATTGCTCATTTAATATATTGTACAGATTGTATTTATATGTAAATTCGTGCTGTTAAATAACTTTTTAAACCTTGACATTTCAAAGGCTGCCTTGGAAGGTAGCAGAACTCGTTTCAATTTTTAACTTAAGTTAGTGTAAAGGAAAAAAATTCAGACTGTACAATTTAATTAAAACGGAATTTTTAAATTTCCTTCTTGATTTTTTATTTCCTGAAACTTAAAAAGGAAATGGAAAGTGAAGACTTCTCTCTGGTTTTGTTATGAAGAAAGCCAAATCCAGTTAAGGACAGGTGACTTACCTAACTAAGGATTGTACAAAAGGGAGGCTGTCCTTGCTGATCCACTCCTGCAGTTTATCCTCCCGGCTGGGTTCCTCCCTATGGCGGTTGACTTGGCAGCCAGGAGTCCAGGGGACTGCACACTGCCTCCTGACAGGTGGCCTCAGCCTCTCAGAGTGCATGTCATCAGTGCATCTGAGGCGCCAAGACTAAAGCGGGAGAGGATGCGCCACCCCCGGCTCTCTGCTCGGAGGCTGCCTCATCTGCACTGATGAGACCTTTGACAAAAGTAAATTACAGGTTTTTACACTATCAAAGTACCATCACAGAAAGATTAGAGCAATTTTAAGAAGAGAAAGAAAGAAGAAAAGCACTTCTACCCCCATCCCCAGTCTTTTTCTAGTGAGGGGACTGCTACCCGAGCAGCCCTGACGTTTTGTTCTGCTGTTGTTTTCATTGGCATTATGACAGATGTTTTCCTCCTGCTCTTGCATATTGTGTGTGCCCGCCTCTTACAGCTGCATCCTAATTCACCCGGGGCCTGTTCCCTAACTTACGGACTATCCCTCCGTTGCTGACATCAGGTACGTTGGCCCAGAGCCCCTACAGAGGGAGAGGACACAGGGAGATTGTCCTGGGAGAGGGAGTCGGGAAGACGCAAAGCAAGGTCGCGAAGATGGCGGCCGCTGGTTTCACACGCGTGGTGTAGTTCCTTCTGTGCTCATAACTGGAAGCGCATTTTTCTGGGGGTAACTAGGTTATGCGATGAAAGGAGGCAGCAAGATTGCTGGGCCTCTGGGGGTAGGGCGGGGGGCGTGTCAGACCCTAGGGCGGGGCGCGGGGCGTGGGCTGTGGGCCGTGGGCACGCGGCGCCACCGTTTGCAGCCAGGCCCGGGTCATGGCCACTGGCAGGTGGGGCTAGAGATGGCCTCCCAGCCTCCGTGTCCCCCCGGCTCCCCAAAATGCCCGGACAAGGGTGGGAAGACAGCGCCCCAGGAATGTAGCATGCTGCCACCATTGGTCCCAGATGCTGAGGGCCCACTCCCGCCCAGTAGGCTGCCTTTGGCGGCCCTGCTCAGGCCCTTTGGCCACTTCAAGCTGTCAATGTTGGAGGCTCAGCGGGACCAGATGCTGGCCGCCCTCAACCCCCTGGCCCTGGACCAGGAACTGCCCAAGAAGCACCGGATACCTGAAAAGAAAGTCTGGGGCGACCAGGAGCCCCTCTCCAAGGTCAGAACTGCCCTGGGAGAGGGGGCAGTGGCTTGTTCCCCACACATGGGGAGGGCAAGAGCCAGCGAGAGGACCGTGACAGACCTGCCTGGCTGCTCTAGGACCTACCTCAGACCCTGCAGTCTGGCTGAGCCTCTTAAATGTTGGTATGGTGAGACTCTCAAGTGCATACCGGAGGGTCAGGACTGAGCTGCTTCCTCTTTTATTTTTTAAAAAGACTTTATTTACTTATTTTTAGAGAGAGAGGAAGGGAGGGAGAAAGAGAGGGAGAGAAACATCAATGGGTTGCCTCTTATATGCATCCGGACCAGGGATGAACCCCAGAACCTTGGCATGTGCCCTGACCAGACATCCGACCAGAGACCTTTCTCTGGGGGATGGCACCCAACCAACTGAGCCACACCTGTCAGGAAAGAGCTGAGGTTCTTTTTTTTTTTTTTTTTTTTTTTTTTGAGTTCTATGAAGTTTGTTTGTTTGTTTTTTTGTATATTTAATTGATTATGTCGTTACAATAGTTGCAGTTTTTTTTCCCCTTTGCTCCCCTCTGCCCAGTACCCCCCTTCCCCCAGCTGTCCCACCTCCCTTAGTTCATGTCAGTGGGTCATACATACAAGTTCTTTGGCTTCACCCTTGTCTATATTCTTTTTTTAAATTAATTTTTTTATAACAATAAAAAATAACAATTCCCCCCTCTCAGACTTAAGACTCTTTATACTCTTATAAAGGACGATGGGCAAAAGTCTCATGCTCCTCTAGCTGCTTGAAGCTGGACATGGTCGTCATCCTACCTACACTTGGGTCCAGAAATCCCTAATAAGAGTGGGGGTGTGAAGGGGAGGGTGGCCTTCCCACATGGGGAAGGATATTGCAGACTCCAGGTCAGTTGGCTGTCCCCGGTCCACGGCATGCTTGGTTTAACAGGCTGGCATCCTTATTGTATTCTGGGGGCAACAGATTTGGCAACAGGGTTAAAAGGTATCATTCAATCCATAACCACTCAATGACAAAAGGCAGGGATTAGTTCTTCAATGTCCCATATTATGGGGAAAGAAAAAAAAAAAAAAGGCTCTTTGGAGGAAGGTGTGTGCAAGGCATGTCACACCTGTCCAAAACCCTTTCGCCCACTATAGTTAGCTTGGGCTGAGGGAAATAGTTTAGGTTTCCCCCCTCTCAGACCACTGGGCCCTTTCTGTCCAAGCCTTTAGGATAGAAAAGAGAAACCAGTTTTAAAGTGAAGTCCACAGACCACCATGCTTCACCAACCCAAGGGCTGAGATTCTTAAATGTCCTCATGGTGAGTCTCCCAAGTATTGTACATACCCTCAGGGTCGGTGAAGAAGCCATCCCCATCCATTAAACAGAGGAGCAGAGCAAAAGAAAACTTAGAATAACAATAATAAAAATATAGAAACCTAACAACACTACTTTGTATTCTCAGTGATATTTGAGAGACATTACATTGATAAAGATTGGCAGCTGGAGAGAGGAAATAATCTGAGCAAATTCTTGAGGATGAAAAGGGATGTCCAAACCAAAATCCGCCGTGAATGCTTTAACATCGGAGGGGAGAACTGAAACAGAAAGTAAGAAAACAAGCTCATGAGCACCGGCCTGTGAACCAAAGGGTCACTGGTTCGATTCCCGGTCAGGGCACATGCCTGGGTTGCAGGCCAGGCCCCCTTTTGGGGACTTGCAAGAGGCAACCAATCGATGTTTCTCTCCCTCTCTTTCTCACTTTACCCCATCTCTAAAAATAAATAAGTGAAATATTTTTAAAATATGTAAAGGAACAATAATTATGAGAGAAAAGATAAGAGGCATACAGGAAAGATCAAGAGAGCCAATACTGTCTATAGATGAGAGAGGTGTGGGTGAGGGAGAGGAAGGAGGAAAGAAACAGAAGGAAATAGTGAAGAAAATCTTCCTGGGCTGAAGACAGACTGGAGTGCTTTCATGGAAAGATGGTCAAGTTCAGTGAAAGAGTGGAAAGAAATACAAGCTACCACTGGTGAATGCCTGCACTCATTTCAAGGATGGGAGCAAGGCTGTCCTGCACACACAGGGAAAAGCCTAGGATCACACTGAGATCTACCTAGGCTTCTCTAGCTGTCCTCAGAGCAGAGTCCATAACCGGGATTGTCCACTGGCTGACTGTCCCCTTCCCCCACCCCTGCACTGCGGTCTCCACGGGAAGTCTGTTTGAAGAGAGCACAAACGGGTACCAGTGCTTTGCTGTGCTTTGAGTTGTGCTATTTATTTTGATTTTTAAAGTAAAATTAAAGGGGAACACAAGGTTTGTATTTTATTTGTATTTTCAACAGAACATCCCCAAAATTCAAATTCAATAGATACGTTTTTTTTAAAACAATTAAAAATCTCCTTAGTATGCTTGCCCTCCAACTATCCCATTTCCCTCTACAAATGTTTCTAGTTTCTTTTGTATCCTTACAGATATTTTTTAAAATTAAAAACAGTTAAAAATTATTTATTTTTAATTTTATTATATTTCTGCATCCATTTATCCCCCCTTAGATGTTTTAGGCATTTACCAGCACATACATGTATACTCCCCCCTTTTTGCATAAATTGAGGCATTCATTAGACCCCTTTGCACCTTAACACATTTTTTTAATTAGTATATTTTAGAGATCTGTCCACACCAATGAAGAAATAGCTTTCTTGTTCTTTTTCACGGATAGTATCCCATTGGCTAGCTGTCCCCCAATCTAGTTAACCTGTGGATGCACATTCAGGTGGCTTATGATTATTTTTGGCCTAAGTGTTTTTATAATCCATTTGATCGACAGAAGTTGAAACTTTCTATAAAATTCTGAGAGGGAAGTTTGTGATCTAAGAATTGTCTACCTGGTCAAACTGCTGATTTCTGATAAAGGCAACAGAAAGACATTTTCTTCAAAGCTGCCAAGACTCAGAAAGGATGCCACTCTCTAAGGAAAAAGTTACTCCAGTGAGCACTAAGACACACAGCAAAAATCAGAATTTAAAAACTCAAGTAAGAGAAAGTGACTTAAACAGGGAGCAGTGACTGAAAACAATACTTTGTAGTTCAATGTGATTGTGTAGCTCAATAAAAATGTCACATGTCACAACTAAAAAAATAATAATTGGCTCACCTCCTTCCCCCACCCCTCCTCCGCTTCCAGGCAATTTCGAATCTGGCTAATCTCCCTGTTGTCTTTTGCTCTGACTCCAACTCTAAGCAACTGCTAATTTACTTTCTGTAGAATTGCCTCTTTTGGACTTTTCATAGAAATAGGATCTAACAATATGTAGTCTTTTGTGACTAGCTTGTATTTAGTTTAATGTTTTTAAGGTTCATCATGTACATGTTATTAGTACTTCATTCCTTTAAAAAGTATACATATATACATATATATTTAGTTTATTTATTTATTTTTAGAGAGAGGGAAGGGAGGGAGAAAGAAAGGGAGAGAAACATCAGCCATCAGTTGCCTCTTGCTGGCACCCCAACTGGCCTGCAACCCATGCAGGTACCATGACTGGGAATCAAACTGGTGACCTTTTGCTTTGTGGGATGTAGCTCAACCAACTGAGCCAGGCCAGTCAGGGCTGCATATATATATATATATATGCTTTAAGTGAACTTTATTTTTTAGAGTACTTTAAGGTCTACAGCAAGATTGAGCAGAAGATACAGAGGTTTTCCATAAACCCCTCTCACATGCATGGCTTTCCCATTATCAACATGCCCCACTGAATGAAATATTTGGAACAATTGATGTGCCTACAATGACACCCAAAGTCCATAGCTTACACTATAGTTCACTCTTGGTGGTGTACGTTCTGTGGGTTCATACAAAGGATAAAGACATGTATTGGGTTGGCCAAAAAGTCCGTGTAGTATTTTCTGTAAAATAAAAGACATTTTTCATTTTCACCAATAACTATTGATCTGGATATTTTGAGTATGTCAGCTATCTCCCATATGGTATACAGCACTGATTGTTCTCAATTAATGTCTCGATTTAATCACTATCAACTTCAACTGGTCTACCTTACCGTAGAGCATTGTCCAGCAAGAAGTCTCCAGCACAAAATTTCGCAAACCACTTGTGATATGTTGTTTCAGTCACAGTACCTCCTCCATACACTGCAAAAATCTTTTTTTTTTTTTGCGTTTCACTTGTGTTTTTACCTTTCTTGAAATAATAAAGCATAATATGCCCAAAATGTTGCATATTTTCTTCCATCTTCAATATTAAAATGGCTACACAAAAATTCACCACTTTTGATAAATTAAAAAAAGCACACTGGTAAGACAGCTGTCACAATACAATCTAACAAAATTGTTTTGAATGATGTTAAAGACGACTAAGTGCTACTAGAGCCGTCTTACAGAAAAAAACCAACGAAGTTTTTGACCAATCATTAAGATATCATAGAGAATAGCTGCCCTGCCCTAAAATTTCACTGGGTTCACCTGTTCATCCCTCCAACCTTCCCAACTTCTGGCAACCACTGAGCATTTTACTGTCTCCATAGTTTTGCCTTTTCAGAGATTTTAAGATTTTATTTATTTATTTTTAGAGAGAGGGGAAGGGAGGGAGAGAGGGAAAGAAACATTGATGTGTGAGAGAAACATCAATTGGTTGCCTCTCATGCGCCCCCAAATAAGGACCTGGCCCTCAACCCAGGCATGTGCCCTGACTGGGAATTGAACTGATGACCTTTTGGTTTGCAGGCCTTGATCCACTGAGCCACACCAGCCAGGGCCAGAATGTCATATATTTGGACACATACAGCATGTGGTCTTTTTAGACTGGCTTCTTTTGCTTAGTATGCATTTAAATTTCCTGTATGTCTTTTCATGGCTTGATAGTTCATTTCTTTTTAGTACTAAATAATATTCTATTATCTGGATGTGCCATAGTTTATCCATTCACCTACTGAAGGACATCTTCAGGTTGTTCAAGGTTGTTTTCAAGTTTTGGCAATTATGGATAAAGCTGTTATAAACACTCACGTGCAGTTTTTGTGTGGACATAAAATTTTAAACTTCTTTGGATAAATACCAAGGAATGTGATTGTTGAACTGTATGTTAAGAATATGTTTAGTTTTGCAAGAAACTGTGAAACTGCCTTCCAATGTAGCTGTACTATTTTGCATTCCCACAGGCAATGAATGAGAATTTCTATTGTTCCACCTCCTTGTCAGTATTTGGTGTTGTCAGTGTTCTGGATTTTGGCCATTTCAGAGATTATTATTGTTTTAATTAGCAAATTGCTGATGAAATATCATGTGAAATATCTTTTCACATGCTTATTTGCTATCTATATATTTTTTGTAAAGTATCTATTAAAGTCATTGGCCCATTTTTAAATTATATTGTTTATTTTCTTATTTTTAAGCTTTGGAAATTCTTTGTATACAGTTGTCTCTTGGTAGCCTTGGGAGATTGGTTCCAGGACCCAACCCATCCCCAAATTTTTGAATGCTAAAGTCCTTATGTATTGGGTTTGCCAAAAAGTGCATTTGCTTTTTTCCATAAGATGGCTCTAGTAGCACTTAGTTCTCTTTAACTTCATTCAAAACAATTTTTTTAGATTGTATTATGGCAGTTGTCATATCAGCGTGCATTTAAAAAAACATCAAAATCGGTGAATTTTGTGTAGTCATTTTAATATTGAATATGGAAGAAAATATGTGACATTTTCAGCATATTATGCTCTATTATTTCAAGAAGGGTAAAAATGCAACTGAGACACACACAAAAAATTTTTGTAGTGTATGGAGTAGGTGCTGTGACTGATTGAATGTGTCAAAAGTGGGTTGCAAAGTTTCGTGCTGGAGATTTCTTGCTGGACAATGCTCCATGGTTGGGTAGACTAGTTGAAGTTGATAGTTATCAAATTGAGACATCAACTGAGAACAATCAATGTTATACTACACAGGAGAAAGCTGACATACTCAAAATATCCAAATCAATAAAGTTATTGGTGAAAATGAAAAATGTGTCTTATTTTAGGGAAAAAACTGAACAGAATTTTTGGCCAACCCAATAAAATGGTGTAGTATTTGCGTATAACCTAAGCAATCCTCTTATATACTTTAAATCATCTCTATACTACAATAATACCTAATACAATGTAAATGCTATGCCAATAGTTTTACAGTATTGTTTAGGTAATAATGACAAGAACACAAGTCTGTACATGTTTTTTGTACAGACTCAAACATCACGTCAGCAACGATGTAACTTCTTTCCCTCTTTTTCTTTTCTTCTTCTTCTCCTCCTCCTCTTCCTTCTTCTTCTTGATATTTTTGATCCCTGTTTGTTGAATCAGTAGATGGGAAACCCAAGGATATAAAGGGCCAACTCTATTTTGGATAACACTCATTGAACAGAGGTGTCTTTTGAAAATACTTTCAGTCTGTGGCTTGGCTTCCCATTCTCTTGACATGGCCTTTTATTTATTTACTTTTATTTTCAAAGTATGTTTATTAAAGCTGGGGACGGTGAAAAAAGGAAGGGCTTAGAATAAAAGAAGCAACAGAAGGCTCTGGCTGAGTAGCTCAGTTGGTTAGAGCATTGTTATCATATGCCAGGGTCTTAGGTTTGATCCCAGTCAGCGCACATGCAGGAATCAACCAATGAGTGCATAAGTAGGTGGAACAACATATCAGTATTTCTTTCACTCTAAAATTAATTTTAAAAATATGTTTAAAAAAAGAAAAGAAAAAGAGGAAGAAGAAACAGGACTGAGCCCTTAGATTTAGGAAGTGGTGGGGTCCTTTGGAGTTTAGGAGAGGCATGCCTGTGAGGGGCAAAAGACGGGGAACACAAAGGTGTGGGCATGCTCCTGGGAGGTGCAGCACACTGACATGATCTTTCACAGAGCAGAAGTTTTAAATTTTCATTAAGTTTGGCTTATCAATTATATTTTTAAGAATTTTGTCTTTGGTGTTATATCTAAAAAGCCATTGCAGACTTCCAGCCAAGATGGAGGTCTTGACAGACATTCTGCATCTCCCTCCACAACTAAGAAGGAATACAACTACCTCAAAACTAGAGACAACCAGAAGTTCCAGAAAACTGAGCTGCACGGAAGTCCAGCAAACAAAGATATAAGGAAGAAATGCTGATCCAGACAGGTAGGAGTGACGGAGCCGGGACAGAGAGGATGCAGTGCAGTGGTGGCAGCAGAGGTGGCAGCAGCAGGCTGGCAGAAAAAGCAGTCACACATTTTAAAAAGTAGGAGGGACACTTGGGGAGCGCTAGCAGCACCAGACCAGACCGTATAGCTCGCAGTTGCAGCACTAGGGGAAATTAAGACTCATTACTTCTGACTGTGCAAACCAGTGGGGGTTGGGGCAGGGAAGAAACTGCTGGTCTCTCGGTAGAGTCTGCTTGTTTAAAGGGCCCACACAGTCCTAGAACATCTGCAGACCCACCCGCTCTGGGAATGACAGCTGAGACAACAGCTAGAGAGGCTCCAGTCCCATACGGAAGTGGGAGAAGTGCCTGGAAAAGGGGCGAGTGCTGAACAAGTGGCATTGTTCCCTCTCAGACCCCGCCACTACATACAGTGCCACAACGTGGTGAAACGGGTTGCCCATACTGACAAATACCTAAGGCTTTGCACCTTACAATGTAATAGATGCAACAGCTCTACCTAAGGCACAGAGGCAAACAAACAGGAGCCTGTCAAGGTGAGGAGACAAAGAAGTATGGCTCAAAAGAAGGAATGGATCAAGGTTTCAGTGGGGGAACTAAGTGACGAGGAGATAGGCAACCTAACAAATGAGGAGATAGCCAACCTAACCGACGTAGAGTTCAAAACATTGGTGATAAAGATGCTCACAGACTTGACAGATATGCTTAAGTACGGCAAACATATAAGAGAAGAAGTGAAGTCTATGCTAAATGAAATGAAGGAAAGCCCACACAAAACCAGTGGTGAAGAGAAGAAAACCGGGGTTCAAATCACTGATTTGAAACATAAGGAAGAAAAAAAGTCAACCAGTACAGAATGAGGAAACAAGAATTTAAAAAATGGGGAGAGGCTTACAAACCTCTGGGATAACTTTAAACAGGCCAACATCTGAATCATAGGGGTGCCAGAAGGAGAAGAGGAAGGCAAGAAATCGAAAGCCTATGTGACAAAATAATGAGGGAAAACTTCCCAAATTTGGCAAAGGAAATAAGACATACAAGTCCAGGAAGCACAGAGTCCCAAAGAAGCTTGACCTAAAAAGTACCACACCAAGACACATCATCATTAAAATGCCAAAGGTTCAAGATAAAGAGAGAATCTTAAAAGCAACAAGAGAAAAGCAGAGAGTTTCCTACAAAGACTCTCAGCTGATTTCTCAAAAGAAACTTTGCAGGCAAGAAGGAACTGGTGAGAAGTATTCAATGTGATGAAAAGCAAGGGCCTACAACCAAGATTATTCTATCCAGCAAAGTTATCTGTTGGAATGGAAGGGCAGATAAAGTGCTTTTCAGACAAGGTAAAGCTAAAGGAGTTCATCATCACCAAGCCATTTTTATATGAAATGTTAAAGGAACTCACTTAAGAAAAAGAAGATTAAAACTATGAACTTTAAAATGACAACAAACTCACAGCTATCAACAACTAAATCTAAAAAATAAAAACAAAATCCAACTAAGCACACCAGAATAGCAGGAGAACCATAGGTGTGGGGATCATTTGGAATGTTATCAGGGGGGAGGGAGAGAAATGGGGAAATGTTCAGGGATTAAGAAGCATAACTGGTTGGTACAAAATAGGGGGAAGTTAAGAATAATATAGGAAAGAGTGAAACCAAAGAATTTATATGCACGATTCATGGACATGAACTAAGGAGGGGGGGTAGGATTGCTGGAGGGAAGGTGGGTACTGGGTGGAGGGGAGCAAAGTCAAAAAAAACTGGAACTACGGTAACAACATAATCAATAACATATACTTAAAAAATAAATAAAAATAAAAAGCCATTGCACCCTGAGCAGTGTGGCCACTGGGTGGACAGGTTCTATTCCCAATCAGGCCACATTGCCTGCTTTGCAGGTCCTGTCCCCCTTCAGGGAGTGTATTAGAGGCGATTGGTCAATGTTTCTCTCTAACATTGATTTTTTTTCTCCATTTATTTCTCCTTCCCTTCACTTCTCTCTAAAATTAAATGCAATCTTTAAAAAAATCATTGCTATACCCAGCCAAGATTGTCCAGATTTTCTCCTATATTAGTCTCTAGAAATTTTATAAATTTACATATAAGTGTATGATCCATCTTGAGTTAATTTTTGTGAAGGGTTTAAGGTCTGTGTCTAGATTTATTTATTTTTGCACATGGATGCCCAAATTATTTCATCCAGCACCATTTGTTGAAAGACTGTCATTTCTCCATTGCATTGACTTTTCTCCTTGGTAAATAACAGTTGATTTTACTTATGTGTGTCTATTTCTGGTCTCTTTATTTCATCTATTGATCTATTTGTCTATTCTTCCACCCATACCACACTGTCTTTATTTCTGTTGCTTTACAGTATGTCCTGAAGTAGGGTAGTGTCAGTACTTTAACTTTGTTCTCCTTCAATAGCTGTTTTGGATACTTTGCCTCTCCAAATTTTAGAATCAGTTGTCGATATCCACAAAATCACTTGATGAAATTTTGTTTGGGATTGCATAGAATCCATAGATCAAGTTGGGAAGAACTGGTATCTTGACAATATTGAGCTTTTCTATCCATGAACATGGAATATCTCTCCATTTATTGTATTTAGCTCTTTTTTTTTTCAGCCGAGTTTTGTAGTTTTCTTTATGTAGATCTTATACATATTTTGTTAGATATTTAATTTTTTGGTGCTAATGTAAATGATACTGTGTTTTAAACTTAAAATTTCACCTGTTCATTGTTAGTATACAGGAAAGCGATTAACCTTCCTATTTTTAAAAAATATTTTATTTATTTATTTTTAGAGAGAGGGGTAGAGAGAGAGAAACATCGATATGCGCCCCCAACTGGGGACCTGGTTCGCAACCCAGGCATGTGCCCTGACTGGGAATCAAACTTGCGACCTTTTGGTTCATAGGCCAGCACTCAATCCACTGAGCCACACCACCAGTCAGGGCTGAAGGTTTTTTAAATTGTATTTTTTTTTCATTACCATTTATCTCCCTTATTCCCCACCCCTAATCACTACACTGTTGTCCATGTTTATGAGTCCTTTCTCCTTTTTGCTTAATGAAGTTTTTCTTGTAGCTATTTATTTGTCAAGTTGAGAAGTTTCCCTCTATTCCTAGTTTGCTGAGCTTTTTTTTTTTTTTTAAATAATAAATGGGTGCTGGATTTTGTCCAATGCTTTTTTTGCACCTATTGCTGTGATCACATGATTTTCTTTTTTAGCCTATTGATGTGCTGGATTACATTAATTTATTTTTAAATATTGAACCAATCTTGCATACCTGAGATAAATCCCACTTGGACATGATGTATAATTCTTTCTATACATTGTTGAATACTATTTGCTAATATTTGATGAGAAATTTTGCATTTATTCATGAGAGATACTGGTCTGTAGTTTTCTTATTTTTGTAATGTCATTGTCTGGTTTTGGTATTTGGGTAATGCTAGATAGCCTCACATAATGAATTAGGAGTACTCCTTTTGCTTCGGTCCTCTGAAAGAGAGTATAGAAAACTGGTGTAATTTCTTTCTTAAATATTTGATAGAATTTACTAATGAACCTATCTGGGCCTGGTGCTTTCTCTTGTGAAAGATTATTAATTAGTGATTCAGTTTCTTTAATAGATAAGAGCCTATTCAAATGATTCATTTCTTCTCCTGTGAGTTTTGGCAAATTGTATCTTTCAAAAAATTATTCTATTTCATTTTCAAATTTGAATTTAGTAAATTGCATTTCAGGCTCTCAGATTTGTGGGAATAGATTTGTTTATAGTATTCCTTGATTATCTTTTTAATGTCCATCAGATCTGTAATGATGTCTCCTTTTTTCTATTAGTAATTTCTGTCCTCTCTCATTTTTTCTTATTTATCCTGGCTAGAGGCTCATCAGTTTTATTGATCTTTTAAAAGATCAGCTTTTGGGTTAATTGATTTTCTCTACCGATTTCCTGTTTTCAATTTTATTGATTTGTGTTCTAATCCTTATTTCTTTTCTTATTCTTACTTTGAATTTAATTTTTCTTTTTTCTATTCTAAGGTGGAAATTTAGTTATTAATTTTAGATCTTCTTAATATATGTACTCAATGATATAAATTCCCCTCTAAACACTCTTTACTACATTTCACAAATTTTGATAAGTTGTGTTTATATTTTTGTTTATTTTAAAATATTAAAAAATTTTTCCTGAGATTTATTTTTTGAACCATCTGTAATTTATAAATGTGTTTAGTCTCTATGTATTTTGGCATTCCAGACATCTTTCTGTGTAATTACATTGTGTTCTGAGAACAGACAGTATATGATTTATCTTCTTTTATATTTGTTAAGGTGTGTTTTATGGCCTAGAATATAGTCTATCTTGAGAAGAATGTGTATTTGCTGTTGGTGGATGAAGTAGTATGCAGATGTCCATTATATCCAGTTGATTAATGATGTTGTTGAGTTCCACTATGTCCTTACTACATGCTGCTGGATCTGTTCATTTCTCATGGAGGGATACTGAAGTCTCTAACTATGATTGTGTCATCATCTATTTTTCTTTGCTACTTTATTAGTTTTTGCCTCATACAGGTGCTCTTGGAGAATTGGATTGACCCTCTTGTCTTTATGTAATACCCCTTTTCATTCCTGGTAAATTTTCTTGCTGTGAAGTTTGCTTTGTCTGAAACTAATATAACTCCTCTTTCTTTTTTTCCTTTCCTTCCTCCCTCCCTTCTTTCCTTTTATCCTCACCTGAGCACATGCTTACTGATTTTACAGCGAGGGGAATGGAGGGAGCGGGAGGAGAAACATCCATCGCCTCTCATATGCACCCCAACTGGGGACTGAACAGGTAATCTAGGCATGTGCCCTGAGTGGGAGTTAAACCCATGACCTTTCAGTTTATGGGACAGCACTCCAACAGAGCCACACTGGCCAGGGCTACTCTTGAGTTCTTTTGATTAGAGTTAGTCTGATATATTTCTCTCCATCCTTTTGCTTTTAATTTATATGTTTTTATATCTTAAGTGGGTTTCTTGTAGACAACATGCTGTTAGCTCTTGTTTTTTTTATCCATTCTGACAATCTGAATCTTTTGATTTGTGGCTTGAGACTGTTCAAAGTGATTTTTGATAGTTGGATTAATATCTACCATATTTGTTACTGTTTCCTATTTGTTGCCCTTGTTTTTTTCTCTTCTTATTTTTGCTTCCATTTTTATTCTGTCTTTTGTGGTCTTAATAGAGCTTTCTTTGTGATTCCATTTTCTCTCCATTCTTAGCATATCAAATGTAGTGTTTGTTTTTTTTTTCTTTTAATTCTTATAGTGGTTGACCATGAGTTTGCAATATATTTATGGTTAATCCAAACCCACTTTCAAATAACACTATACCACTTCCTGGATAGTGTGAGTACCTTACTGTTAAGTTTTAAGAGTTTTTATATATTCTGCACACAAGTTTCCTTATCTGATGTATGATTTGCAAAAATTTCTTTATATTCTGTGAATTTTTTCACTTTTTAAAAATTTTATTTTTCACTTTTTTAAAGAAAGATTTTATTTATTTATTTTTAAAGAGAGGAGAAGGAAGAGAGAAAGAGAGGGAGACATCAATGTGTGGTTGCCTCTTGTGCACCCCCAGCTGGGGACCTGGCCTGCAACCCAGGCATGTGCCCTGCCTTGGAATTGAACCAGTGACCTTTTGGTTTGCAGGCTGGCGCTCAATCTACTAAGTCACACCAGCCAGGGCCTATTTTTCACTTTCTTGATGTTGTGTTTGGGAACACAAAAATTTTTAATTTTGGTAACATCCAGTTTATCGTTGTTGCTACTGCTGTTTGTGCTTTTGGTATCATAGCTAAGAAACCATTGCCTAATCCAAGTTCATGAAGATTTATATCTATGTTTTCTTCTAAGAGTCTTGTAGTTTTAGCTCTCATATTTAGGTCTTTGATACATTTTGAATTAATTTTGTATATAGTGTGAGGTAAGAGTCCAACGTTATTCTTTTGTATGTAGCTATCCATTTGTCCCAGCACCATTTGTTGAAAAGATTATTCTTTTTCCATCTTTAATTATCTAGTCACCCTTGTCAAAAATCAATTGACCAGAAATACGAGAGCTTATTTTTGGAAACTCAATTCTATTTCATCAATCTTTATGTCTATCCTATGCCAGTCCTACACTGTCTTGATTATTGTAACTTTGATTGTAGTAAGTTTTGAAATTGGGACTTGTGAGTCCTCCACCATTGCTTTTTTTTCAAGATTGTTTAGGCTATTCTACTTCTTTAGAATCTGCATGTAAATTTTAGGATTGCCTTGTCAATTTCAACTGGAATTTTGAGGAGATAGTGTTGAATCTGTAGATCACTTTGGAAATTATTTTCTTCTTTTCTTTCTTCAAAGAATTAAAAAAAAAAAAAACCCTCACCAGGAGATATGTTTATTTTTTTATTTTATTTTTAAAGTTTTATTTATTTATTTTTAGAGCGAGGAGGAGGAAGGGAGAAAGAGAAGGAGAGAAACATTGACATATGAGAGAAACATCGATCAGTTGCCTCTCACACACACCCCAATTAGGGACCAGGCCCGAAATTCAGTCATGTGCCCTGCCCAGAATTGAACTGGTGACCTTTTGCTTTGCAGTATTATGCTCAACCAACTGAGCCACATCGGCCAGGGCTTGTAGATTATTTTCATCTTAATGCTAGTAAGTCTGCTAATCCATGAACATACGATGGTTTCCCATTTATTTAGGTTTTTAAATATTTCTTTGAACAATGTTTTGCAATTTTCAGAGTATAAGTTTTACATTTTTTTGTTAAAGTTATTCCTATTTTGATGCTTTTATACATGATTTTTTCTTAAAATTTCCTGGATTGTTCATTGCAAAAGTATAGCAACACAATTGATATTTTAAAATACTGATCTTGCGCCCTGGCTGGTGTGGCTCAGTGGATTGAATGCCGGCCTGTGAACTGAAAGGTTCGATTCCCAGTCAGGGCACATGCCTGAATTGTGGGCCAGGTCCCCAGCTGGGGGTATGCGAGAGGCAACCTATTGATGTATCTGTCACACATTGATGTTCCTTTCTTTCTCTTTCTCCCTCCCTCCCCCCTCTCTAAAAATAAATAGATAAAATCTTTTAAAAAATAAAATATTTATCCTGTATTCTGCATCCTGCTGAACTTGTTCAGTCTGTCTTTTTTTCAGATCCCATTTAAAGTTCTGACTGGACACCAGCACATTGTGAGTTCTTGTCACTTCTGTGTGGATGACACAAAGCTCCTCAGTGGCTCCTATGACTACACTGTGAAGCTGTGGGTAGGTGGCCCCATGTTAGGTGGAACCAAAACATCCTGTAATCTTATGTCACCTCTTGCGGAGAGTCCCCAGTACTGAGTTTCCAGGCTTTCAAGGATCACAGAGGGTTGGACAGGCCTTTCTGAGCAAAGTATAAGAAGAGGAAGCAAAGTGAGGGCTCCCACTGGTGTCAGGCCACTGGAGAGAGATGAGGTTAGTGTAGCTGCTGTTAGACTGCTGACTTGGAAACAGTGGGAGCAGGGGGTGAAGACCACTGGATTGGGAGCTCCTTGCCTTTCGTTGGAGGGTCCCGGTTGTGTCTAGGGCTTACCTGAAGTGTCTGGGTTGTATCATCCCTTTGGGTCTCCTTCTCACTTGGAAAATTGAGTTCTATCCACAGACATGATATGACCATGCCTGGCTGGTCACAGAAGAGAGACAGAAAAGTGGCCAGACCTGGGACCTACTTATGAGGGGCAGTTGGGAGAGGCAGGCCTGAGGTCAGCATCCCAAGGTGCAGGAAGCAGGAGCACAAGGAAAAAGGATGTGATGGTCAGACAAGGTTGCAGAGAGTTGGTCACCAAGGACTACTCCGAAGCCTTCTGGGCACAGCCAGCAGATCCTGGCATGCTTGTCAGTCAGGAGCAAGGCTGGTGGACAGCAGTGTTCCTCAGGGGCTGGGCCACAACTGACCGTGTGGCTGGAGCTGTGCTCAGGACAGTCAGTTCTGAGTTTTGTCTTTTCCTCTGGCTTCAGGGGTAGGAGAGGGACAGGGTGGAATGAGTCAAGGCTGGTTCCCAGGTTCCGGTTCAGGGAACCAGGTGGCAGATAGCTTCTCACCTTCCAGATGACCCTGGAGGAGCATTTCCTATGTCATTGGTGGGTGTCAAGGCCAGGCAGACTAGGCAGGAGGATTTGGGAACTGTCCAAGTGGGTCAGGCCCCACATTTGGGTCCCACTAGCTGTGGGACCCTGGGTGTTATCCCTTCACCCTTTTGAGCTGGACGAGAGTCACAGGGCTGTGTGGTTCTCATACTTTGCAGTAGCAGACAAGCTCAGGGCTGCGGTGGAGTTCAGCTCCCAACTTCAGTCAATGCCTCAGTGACCTCTCGCTCTCTGTCCCTCTCTCCTGTTGATTTGAGGATGCTGTGGATGGATCTATTGTTCGGGATTTTGAGCACGGGCCCAAAGCTCCTGTTTTAGAGTGCAGTGTCACGGCTGACAGCAGAAGGTGACCTTTCCTTCCTTTACACTGGCCAGGAAAAGTGAGAGTGAAGAGGCAGCACACTGGGGACAGCTGAGTAAAAACAATATGGGAATTTAACTTACGTAGGGGACAAAGATTGCCATGGAAACATGCAATATAACAAGACAAAGGTACATGCTTATTAGTTTACTAAATGTACAATAAAACATTTCAGAATGATATGAGCTGTCTATTAAAGTATTTTTCTGTTAAGTGATTGATTCTTGTGAGATGTAGATATTGCATTAGAAGAAGATGGTCAGTTATAGAGCAGAAGAGGTGAGACCTTTAATGCCCCAACCATAAAAGAACAGATTGGACGGCTGAGGGAGGAGGAAGAGGACGGTGCTGGAGTGATTCTGCATTAAGTTCTCTCTGTTTTCAGTGAGAACCCACCACTCTCAGGGCGGGGGCGGATGGAGTCATGGAGCATCTTTAGAGAGATTCTGCTATTATTTGCAATCTTGGCCCTAAATTATCAAAATTTTCTATGGGGAAACCATATACATAACTGTCTCTGTTATAAAGACCCTATGCTTGTCATTTCATTTCCAGAGTTATTGCAGCAGCCTATGATAAGACACTGAGGACTTGGGACCTTGAGACAGGCCAGCTGCTGGTGAGTTAGCTCTGTCCCAGTGGAGATATCATGGCACAGGGTCTTGACTGGGCCTTAAGGAGCCTTGGGCTGGGCTGGGGTGGAGTGAGAAGCCAGTGTTCTAGGAAAAGAGAATTTTCTCAGGGACCCAAGATGCTGGAGGGCAGGCATCGGGGAAGGAAAGCTTACTGGAGCAGGCAAAAGGAGAGCTCTGCTTGAGGGATGGATACACGGAAGGATGGGGGTGGAGGTGGGGTAAGGGGTCATAGCACTTCAGGGTGAGCGAAAGAGACCCTCCCCTGTGAGGTGTCTCGATTTGATGAGGCCACGGGAAAAGACCACCTGGCCAAAGCATAAGGGTTCTGGGCTCTTCCCAGTCTGCTCTCTACCTTGGAGGGAGCACCACACATCCACCCAAACTGCTCTGAGAGCCGCCCCCCACCTCCACCCCCACCCCCACCCCAGTCTGCTGCCAGGCGCCAAGGCAGTCCCCACCCTGCTCAGGAATCTCTGCAGGATCTCCTGTCCCATCCCTTCCCCCAGCAGCTCCTTATTGCCTCTCCTCTCCCTTCCTCCTCTTTTCTCTCCTTAAAAACAATCTTTCTCTTAGCACAAAGATTTATAGCCATTGTAAAATTTTTTTAGAAAGAAAAGTCAACATTATAAATACAAAAACCTTAAAACCCCCAGAGATTATAGTTAACCTTTTGCTCTCTCTTTTCCTATGTTTACATGTTTACATATGAACACAGAAGTATGTTCTGTTAATAGCACAGTATCATTTACATACACATCAGCATCATCTTTTTTAATGTGTGTGTGGATTCTGTGGGACAAATAAGTCATTTCACCATTCCCTGTGATAGGACATTAAGGCTGTTTTCACTTTATCATAAACAATGATGCAATGAGGAAAGTTTGCATATAATTTTTATACATATGCACCAATGCTTTTTGGATATATAGCTGGATTTTATTGCTAATTTCATATAGAAACATGATACTTTTTAAAATCGCCCTTCAGAAATCTGTGTCAACTCAGACCCTAGGCACTGGAGGAGAACCCACTCACACATGCCAGATATCATAATTTAAAAAATTAACCAATTTTGTAGGTTAAAAATAAGACTAGTATTGATCTTTAAGTGTTTCCCCAACTGTTTATTTCTTCTCCTGTAAATTTCCTGTTCTTGTTGCCAGTTTTTCTACTTGGGATGCTTTCTTTCTTTCCTTTGAACTTCTTTTCAGCACTTTGATTTATTTTTGTTGCACAAGCCATCCCTGCCACTTGCCAACTATCGGGCTGAATTAATTATCTACTGCTGCTTGATAAGTTACTTCAAAACTTAGCAGCTTCAGACAGCATGCATTTATTATCTCACACAGTTTCTGACAGTCAGAAATCTAGGAGCAGCTTAGCTGGGGGGCTGTGAGGTCACAGTTGAGATGTCACCCAGGGCTACAGTCATCTGAAGCCTCAACTGGGGCTGAGGATCCCCTTCCAGATGGTGTCCTCACCTGGCTTTTAGCAGGAGGCCTTAGGTCCTCTCCACGTGGGTCTGTCCATAGAGTACTTGAGTGTCTTCAGGACATGGCAGTTGACTCCCACAGAGCAAGTGATCCAAGAGAGAGCAAGGAGGAAGCTGTGGTTTGTTTTATGACTTTCACATCTACCATATTATGTTTATTAGAAGCAAGTCGTGAAGTCCAGCTCACATTCAAGAAATTAGGTTCCACCCATGAGTGGGAGGACTGGCAAATAATTTGTGGGCATATTTTAAAACTGTCAGAGTGGTGGTACTATAATTTATAACAGACAGATACTCCTTTTTGTAGAATGTTGAGCAGTTCATTGTCCCCTTATTGTGGTTTGGTGCCAGCCTTCCCCAGGGGACTATGAGCTGCTTGAGGGATGGGGGCTGCACTCTCTTGTCTATGGGGCCAGGCAATACCACTTGTTTACCAAAATGAACAGGAATAAAGTTGGCCATTACTGGAACCTTGCTGCCAGTTCTGCTGGGTGCTCTCCTTATCCTTGTTCATTTATCCTGGACACACATTGATTACTTACATTTATTAATTGAATAGATTAATTAAAACCAAACCAACTTAAAAGTTCAGTTGCTTATTTGCACGAGCCCACTGCAAGTCCTCCAAGGCCACATGTGGTCAGTGGCTAGGATATTGGACAGCGCATAGATGGAACATTTTCATCATTACAGAAAGCTCTACTGAGCAGCTGGGCTAGAGAGAAAACAACCTTTTGATTGTTGTCCTATTTCAGTGGAAGATCAGTCATGAAAGTATCATAACCTCCTGTAAGTTTTCTCCTGATGGTAAATATGTGGTCTCAGGCTTGGATGTGGATCACGGAATCTGTATAACAGACGCAAAAAATGCCACGACTGTGTCATACATCAGGGGTGAGTTTGCATGGCTAGGAGCCGTGAGGTATCCTGCCCTCCTGTCATGGCCCCTGGAATGCTGTAGGGCATTGCCAATTCAAGGGTGAATCCCCATCGGACTGGGAGCTCTGTTGGGACAGGGAGCAGATCAACCATGTCCCTTGTTCAAAGCCTAATACACGTGGTAGGCGCTCAGGAACATGTGAGTGAATAGACCCTAGTGAAAACCAGAATTGTGCTTCTGGAATATTGTCACTGTCTGGGGAGTAGTGTGAGCCCCTGGGCTGCATGCAGCATGTAGCTTTGCATGTGAAATGTGTATAACAAGACCCTTTCCCTGTGCCTCAGATCATCACAAAAGACTGGTCACAGCCTGCTGCTTTGACCTTGATAGCCAGAAGGTGGCTTCCGTCTCACTGGACAGGAACATCAAGATCTGGGATGTTACATCCCAGGCTACACTGCTCACCATCACCAAGTGAGGAGGGGTACCAGGAGGCTGGGTAGTGTCCTGCAGCAGAGAGATTGGTTGGGGTCCCCATCCATGTCCCCCTGGATTTGGCTTGCACACCTTCAGCCTGTGAGCCACCATCCATGCTGAGCATCTCCAACTTGGACGTGGGTGTTATGAGGAGGCCGGATAGGGAGAAAGGGAAGAAGGAGGGCAGACTGGGGCAACTACCAATTGTGGCCTGTCAACTGGGACAAGCCTCAGGTGCGCGTGTTTCAATGTGAGCCAACATAATCTCAACTGATTTTGAAGCTTGCAAGGAGAAAACATAAATATTTTATCATATTTATATGTTTGTAAACATAATTTAGAAAACTCAGGATGAAATGGAAAGTCTACTTTTACTTACTATGTTCTGTCTTCCTTTCTGACGGTCCAAGTTTTCTTCTTTTACTGCTTATTTTTTCTGTTCAGAAAAACTTCCCTTAGCCATTCTTTTAGGGTAGGCCTGAGGGCCATAAATTCTCTTAGTTTTCCTTTTCTGAAAATGTCTTGATTTCCCCTTCATTCCTAAGGATATTTTTACTGGATCTAGAAATCTGTGTTGACAGGTTGTTTTTCTTCTAGCATTTGAAAACCATCAGGCCACTCGCTCTGGCCTCCTTGGTTTCTGATGAGAAATCCACTGTCATTCAAATTGTTTTTCACTTACAGGTGAGGTTTCATTTCTCTCTTGCTGCTTTCAAGATTTCTTTCTTTGTCTTCAGTTTTTAGAAGTTTAATTATGATGTGTCTGGGTATATATTTCTTTGAATTTTCCTCTTTGGAATTATATAGATTTTGAATTTATAGGTTTATGTCTTTTGCAAAATTTCAGATGTAATTTGATTACTTTTCGGGCCCGCTCTCTTTCGCCTGTCCTTCTGGAACTCTGAGGAAACAAATCTTAGATATTTTGTTATAATTCCACAGGTTTTTTCCGTCAGTTGATTTTTTGGATAAATTAATTTATGTTGTCTGACTTCATAGTCACTAACACTTTCTTCTATCCTCCCCACTGAGCTTATAAATTTTTGGTTACTGTATTTTTCAGTTCTGAAATTTCCACTTGATCATTCTTTATCTCTGTTTTTTTCTTTTTTGCTGAGGATTTCTACCTTTTTGTTTGTTTCAAGCATGATTATGATTGTTCATCAAAGCATTAAAAATATTTTTAAACAAAGACAATTTATTAAAATCATAGTTGTTATATAACACATCTCAGCAAATTTAATATTTTACTTAGTTATTTTTAGAAAGAGGGGAAGAGAGGGACAGAAGCATTGATGTATGGTTGCCTCTTGCACACCCCCCAACTGGGGACCTGGGACCTGGCCCACAACCCAGGCATGTGCCCTGACTGGGAATCAAACCAGCAACCTTTTGGTTTGCAGGCTGGTGCTCAATCCACTGAGCCACACAAGCCAGGGCCATCAAAGCATTCTTATGATGGCTACTTAAAAATCCTTGTCAGATTATTCTAATAACCTGTGTCATCTCAGTGTTGGCTCCTGTTGATTATCTTTCTCATTTATATTGAGATTTTCCTGGCTCTCAGTATGATGAGTGATTTTTAGTTGTATCCCAGTCATTTTGGGTATTACTACATTATGAGAGTCTGTCTTACTTAAATCTTCTCTTTTAGCAGGCCACCTCATTACAGCCTGGCAAGGGTGGCAGTCTAGGCTCCCCCTTGGCTTTTGCTGACAGGGGTGGGGATGGGACTGCAGTTTCCCCCAAGATATCTGGCTAGAGTAGGGTGGGTGCTGTATAAAGGTGCTTTGTTTTGTTAGGCTCTCCCTTTGGCTAGGGAGATCGACTTTATATATATATTTCATTCCCCATAGTGGGTTTTTTTAAAAAAAATTGTTTACAAGCTTTTCCAGTACCCAGTCCAGGACATATGAAGCAAAAAGAAAACCCTAGGGACCCACAGCATGCCATCCTTGCGTCCCAAGAGCCCTACCTAGTCTGCCTTCTTCTCTCCATCTTTCATAGTCTCCTGTTTGCATTACAAATGCCCAAGGTTGTTAACTGCACTTAACAGGAGGAACAGAGGAAGCACATCTACTCCGTCTTATCCAGATGTTGCACGTGCAACACAGTGCTTTCCCCAAAATTTGTATTTTAAAAATGGTCTTTTATAAGAGGTGGAATTTATTTGAAATTAGAACCCCATCCTGGAAAATAGACATAGCCTTGGTTTCAACCCCAATGACAGTGTCTGGATGCTGGAATGGTTCTTAGCCATTTCAAAAGGCACAGGGATTTAGGAAGTTTAACCCTGACATCCTTGGAAGTTGGCTTTTCCCCTTTGATCTTGCTCAGTTTGTGCATTTCAAAGAGCTGAAACAGAGTCCAAAACTTTGACCCATGCTCTAGAAGACAGTTTTGTCCAACCTTTTCCTCAGGTAAAATGATTCATCTTATGAATCAGACTACTCAGAGATGCTCATTTATGTTTATAGGTTTGCTTGAAAACTCTTTATAACAGGAGATGAGAATCGTGAAAAAATACTTTGAAGATCAGAGGCAAACAAAAAAGCAGCAAAACGCTGACAGATTTTTTCTTTTCCAAAACAAGAAGACATTTAAAAATTGAGAATGGATAATCCAGAACTTTATGAACTAAACGCACAACATTAAAATATACTTTAATGACACTGAAGACAGATGAAGAGAGAGGGAGAGAAAGAGAGAGAGAAAGATTGGGGTGAAGAGAAGTAGGTGAGAGAGGGATGGGGGAGGAGGGCAGGGAGAAGTAGCCAAGCCCCATGTCTAAGAGAGAAAAGAGGTGGAGGGTGAGCAGGAGAGGCCCATTCTGTGTCATTCTGCCCAAACCTAAAAGGTGTCACCACCCCTGACAGTTTTCCCAGCTGTTCTTTATCCTCAAGCAGCTCTGAATAGTCAGTGGTTCTCAATCAGGGGAACTTCTGTACCTCAGTGGACATTCGTCCATGTCGACAGACGTTTCTGGTTGTCACAACTAGGTGTTAGGGCTACTGGCATCTCGTAGGTAGAGCCCAAGGTTGCTGCCAAACATATTACAGTATTCCCTCACTTATCGTGGGTATTAAGTTCCAGACCACCCCCCACCCCCGCGATAGATGAAAATCTGCAAAGTAGGAACCTTACATTTATTTTAGTATTTATATACATTTTAAAGCTTTATAAGCCCTTCCCACACACTTATAAACAGTTCCCAGTCCCTTATTAACCTTTCCCACTCACTGATTAACCTTTTCCACACTTTTATAAACACTACTTATGTTCTTAAACATATTCTACACTCTTAAACCTACATAACTTTAACAACATACATATACAGTACTGCAAAATCCTGCGATATAGCAAAAAGTCTGCGATAAATAATTAAATATAATATTTTTAAAAATCCTGCGATACAGTGAGGCCGTGATGAGTGAACCGCAATATAGAGAGGGACTACTGTACAATGTACAAAAGAGCCCTCTACCACAAAGCGTCACTCACTACAAAATGTCAATATTGCCATGATTGCGAAATCCTGGAATAGTGTGACATAGTTCAAGCAATTACTATCTGAACCATGGTAAGCAGCGACTGAGGAGCTCTAGTGCCCTCCCCTTCACCCGCCCTTTAGGGGTGTCCTCAGACTTTCCAGGAGCGCAGAGCTAGCGTGTGCCCCCTTCCGTCTGTGTTTCAGGGCACACACCAACGCAATCTCAAACTGCTGTTTTACCTTCAGTGGCCATTTTCTGTGTACAAGCTCCTGGGATAAAACCTTAAAAATATGGAATGTCCATACAGGGGAGTTTCGAAACCGTGGAGCCTGTGTGACTCTGATGCAGGGCCATGAAGGTTCTGTGAGTTCCTGCCACTTTGCCAGAGACAGTGAGTAATAAACACAGAGAAAGGTTCTGCCCCTACAGGAGTGCTGGGGCAGAGCTCCTCATGTTTCATTCACAGGGACTTCCCTTAGCACAGAGAGAGGATTTGCAGTATTACTCACAACGAGGGTGGGTTTATTTTCCACAAGAACAAAAAAGTCAAGAGGGAGATTCATAAGCACAAGTTTGTAAGTGAAAGAAACCCAGATCAATGTGGTTTAGGCAACAGAAGAAATTCATTAACTCCCATAATGGGCAAGCCCAGAAGCAGGTCTTGCTTCAGGAGTGGCTGGGCCCTGACACTGAGACGACACTCTTGGGGAGCCAACTCCTCTGCTCTGGCCCTCAGATCAGCTTCTTTCTTGTACTGGTATTTCTCCCCAAGGAGGCAAATGGCCTCGGGTGGTTCAGGTCAACAGCAGTTCTGGCTGCTGGCAGTCCTGGAGAAAGAAGCTCCTTCTGATGGTGCCAGCACAAGTCCCATGGAAGACTCCCATTGACTCAGCCTGGGTCACATGCCTGTCTCTGAACCATTCACTGGCAAGTCATGAAGTGTACTGATTGGCCAGGTCTGAGTGACTTGCCCACCTCAGAATTATAAGTTAGGGTCAGTACTGTGAACCAGAGGGACTGATAATTGGTGAAGGAAATTGGGAGGCTATTTCCAGATGAAGGGGCATGGATGTGAGCAGAGGCAACGACAGAAAGTGGCCGTGGCAGCTGACCCCAGTGGGGGAAGTGACTGCTTCTGATACTCAGGAGCCAAAGGTCACACTTATCCATCCTCATGGAGTGTGTGTGTGTGGGAGGTGGGGGCACCCAGCCAGTACACACACAATCAGGGTCTGACCTGAGAAATGCAAGGGTTTTTCTGAATAACTTTCCCTCTTCAGAAGCAGCCTCTGTGTAAGTTACACCCTGCTATGAGGCACCCCACCAGTTTCTGTCCTTGGCTTTATTGGGTTCAAAAGTGCACACTCTCAGTGGTTGCTATGTGTGAATTCTGTATTTATTAATTTGTCTACTAGCTGAAATTTATTTGCAACCCTAAAGTCAATACTCGTGGACATAGGAGGAGCAGCAAAAAGTTTGTGTTAGCCTGTGCACACATTTTCAACTCAAGTTGAACAAGGTGACTTGCCGCCTTCTTGTTTCATCTCTCTTGTCATTAAGTGTACCTTTTGTGGTCTATTTAGTGCCACATTTTGCAGTTTGAGCTTTTAGTTGGTGATTTTGCAGTCCAAAATGGCATCCTAGCGTAGCGTTGAAGTGCTATCCAGTGTTCCTAAGTGCAAGAAGGCTGTGATGTGCATTACGGGGGAAACACATGTTAAAGAAGCTTTATTCAGTCATGAGTTATAAGACTGATGGCCATGAATTCAATGTTAATGAATAAATAATATATATAAAATAAGGTATCTTTTAAAAGAAATGGACATAAAGCAAAGTTATGTATTGATTGGTTAAGGAAATGTTGTGACCAGAGGCTCACAGAGACCTAACCCTGTATTTTCCTTAGGAGAAAGGGTTCAGTATTTGCTAATTCAGCATTTGCAATGACTTGACAGAATATTACTACTGTTAATAATGAGAATTGACTGTCCCTGGGGGTGGTTGAACCACCAGGAAGGCGTTAGAGTGTTCTCCGAGTGAGCTGCGAAGCAGCTCACTAATGCAGCCTCAGCCTACTTTGACATCTCCACAGGAGGAAGCAGGTGGCTGAGGAGGACGACCCCTCGAGACTCTTTCATTTTGTGTTACAGCATCTCTTCTCGTCTCTGGAGGGTTCGACAAGACTGTGGCTATTTGGGATGTAGGAGAAGGCTACCAGAAGCTCTCCTTGAAGGTACTGATGCCAGCGTCAGATAGATTATCTGAGTTTCATTCTTTAGTCATTGTACACTGGGTGCTGAATGCTGGGGAGACAGCAGAACTAGATGTCCCCTATGGAGCTGACCCCTCTGTGGGGAAGGACAAACAAATCATCAATAGTGATGAGTGAAATGGAAAAACCACAACAGGGACTGTGGGGTCTAATCCACAGTGGATGGGAAAGGAGGGCCTCATGGAGAAGGTGACCTCTGAGCTGAGAAACAGATGGCAGAAAAGGACTGGATGAATGAGCAGCTTGGGGGAGGGGGATATTCCAGGGAGATGGAACAGCAACTGCAAACACTCAGAGGTGGGAAAGTGTCTAGGACCAGCAGAAACCACTGCACAGAAGGCTGAATGCCACAATGAGGCACGCACAGAAAGCTGTGGGGCTCCAAAATGGACAGTGTCAACTGAGTGCTTTTGGCTGCAAGTTAGAGGAGACTCCACTCAGCGTAGCTCTATAGTGAGGAGGTGGACTAGCCAAAAGAGCCAGAATCCAGAGGTCAGGCAGTCCCAGGACTGGCTCTTCCAGTGCCTCTGTTCCAGGTGCCCCCACCTCAGGATTTCTGCATGCTCCCTGATCCTGTGATTTCATGGCCACCTTTGGCTGGGAACGCTTGCATCCATGAGTCCTGGTCTCTCTGTTCCCTGTGACCCAAATGTGGATGACTCTCATTGCTCACCACAACATTCAGGCTCCCAGGGCTGGTCTATCTGAGCTCTCTTCTCTGAGCGTTTGAAGAGGCAAAGAGCAAATAAACATCTTAAAACTGAATGTTCAACCTCCCTGTGTTTTACATTGAGTCCCTTTGTTCCCCTATTAGTTTGTTCTCCTTACTTTTCTCTTCCTCTCTCCCCTCTCTCTACTCTTCCACTCTCAAATTCCCATCTTTTTGTTATGCATAGCGGTTAATCTTCTCCCTGGTTTCCTGTCCTCCTACCAAACCCTGTTGCCTCACTGTCCACCTCTTTCCATAACGGAAGGGCCAAAGAACTACAAGGATTCTGGAATAAGTATCTGACCCAGCAGTGTTATCTATTTTCTCTGAGCTCCTTTTTATCTGAGGAAAACAATCCCCCATTTGCTTAAGGAGCAGTGAATATAGGTTTGCAGTCACTTGAAACCAAAAGCCCCCTCACCAACTGGACCTCTAAGTAGTTAGTGTTTCTCAGAACAAAGAAAGCAAGCAAAAACCTGCAAGAGGTGCTCTGGTACCAGCTGGGAACACAATAATTCTTTTCCCATCCTGCTGTTTAAAACCACACACAATGCCATGACATGTGCATGTATCACAAGCCTTTACACTCTGTAGTCCACCTAAATGTCCTTGGTGAAACAAGAGAAGCACAATTAGTTAGTCTTAAATGTAAGCAACATTGGGCTCGTCACTTTTCTGTCGTTTTGTTTTTCTTACAAAAGTTTTTCCTCTGGGTCCTTGTTAAAATTCTATTTTTCTTCAGGGCCATAATGATTGGGTGATGGACGTTGCCATTAGCAACAACAAGAAATGGATCCTGTCTGCTTCAAAGGTAAATGTGGCCAATGTTTGAGTGACTTAAAATCTCGTATTGCCTTTGTGAGAATTGGTGATAACAGAAGTGCTATTGTCAAATAAAATTCTTGGGCAGGCTCAGTCTGAGGGCCACATCTGGCCAGGCCATCCTCATTCAGGGAGCTGTCTGTCCATGGAAGGCAGGTCCCTCTGTCTGCTCATGTGGAGAGTTGCCAGGTATTTCTGTGTCTGAACCATGAACATTTGAGTTTTACTGGAGCAAGGGTCTGGCCAGTGATAAAGCCAACAAGGGGCCTTAGAGAGAAAGGCATCAGTCCCAGATGGGTCTTCCCTCCTTACCTCACTACAGCCTGGGATTCCCATTCCAAAGGCACATAATGGCTAGCCCAGGACATCCTGAGAGCTGTCCTCCAGGTGTGAGCACCAGAGAAATGAGGAATCACCTTGTTCCCCACCTTTATTAGAGCCATGTCATTCTCTAGGCCGGGAGTTTCTAGGTCTATGAGACTGTGGGCAAGACTCTGCCTTCCATGACCAACTTGTTAGGGAGCCAACCTGGGATACCGCCACGTCTGACGAGAAAACCATAGTAAATAATACATAATAAAAATTCTATGCTTATATGTTTTTATTTTAATATAAAAAGTGAAAAATGATTATGTCAATTATATCTCAGTGAAGCTGGAAAAGAAGTAAAAATATGAAACAAATATGAAAAATGACAGTTCATTTGTTTTATTCTGCATTTTTTAACTTTTTTGTTACATAAATGCTATTATTTAAACAAAACAGCAATAGGACTAGTTAACAGCAGCAATTTGTAGTAATTTAATAGTAGGGCTAATTAAACAAATATGTTTAAGAACAATATAAAATATTTTATAATGCTTCTTTCTGTTCTTTGATACAGCAATTTATTTAGACTTGAAAAAGGTCTTTCTTGTATATTTAAATTTTGTAGGCTGTATCATTGTATATTCTTTTTTTATTTCTATTTTTAAAGATTTTATTTATTTATTTTTAGAGATAGGGGAAGGGAGGGAGAAAGAGAGGGAGAGGAACATCTGATGTGCTAGAGATACATCGATTGGTTGCTTCTCACATGCCCCCAACTGGGGACCTGGCCTGCAACCCAGGCATGTGCCCTGACTGGGAATCAAACCAGCGACCTTTTGCTTCACAGGCTGGTGCTCAATCCACTGAGCCACACCAGCCAGGGCTCTTTTCATTTTCTTGTGCCTTCTTGAACTTCTTTTATCAAAGTCTTATATTTTTCAGTATGTAAAGTTTTCACTTCCCTAAAGTTATTCCTAAGTATTTTATTGTTTTGATGCTATTGTGAATGGGATTGTTTTCTGTATCCCTTTTTCATTATTAGAGTATAAAAACAACTGTTAAAAGAAATCCAAAATGTGTTTATTGGGATGGTTTGCACTCATCTTGATTTGAGGTGCTTTTAGTGCTGCTTCCTTCTGAGGGAGCATCCTCTGTAACCTTTGCTTTTCCTTCTGTAGGCTGACAGAGGACAGTGGAGCAGCCAGCACACAAAACTGCCATCTGTGCATGGCTAAAGACGCTGGTGATCTTATAACATTTCACACCCATGAAGTAGAAATTGCAGCTTTGTACCAGGCACCTCTTCTTGTGTTTCCTCTTCTCTTCTGGAGAGGTTATGAAGGAGATCCTTAGTGAGAGGCATGTTGTCCTGGGCAACTTGTCACTGCTGGAAAAGCCACAAATGATTTCTGTCTGTTGTTTTTGTATCCTGCGACTTTACTGATTTTGTTGATTACTTTTAACAGTTTTCTTTCTTTCTTTCTTTCTTTCTTTCTTTCTTTCTTTCTTTCTTTCTTTCTTTCTTTCTTTCTTCCTTCCTTCCTCCTTCCTTCCTTCCTTCCTCCTTCCTTCCTTCCTTCCTTCCTTCCTTCCTTCCTTCCTTCCTTCCTTCTTCCTTCCTTCCTTCCTTCCTTTCTTCTTTCTTTCTTTCTTTCTTTCTTTCTTTCTTTCTTTCTTTCTTTCTTTCTTTCTTTCTGTGTGGCATCTTTAGAATTTCCTAAATGTAAGATTATATCATCTGTAAACAATGACAACTTTATTTCTTTCCTTCCAATTCAGATGCCTTTTATCTCTTTTTCTTGTCTGATTGCTCTGACTAGAACTTCCAGTACTATGTTAAATAGGAGGGCTTGCTTAAGGCAAAGATAAACCTTTAAGTAAGAAAGTTATAGGCCCGGAGAATGACTATCCACCATGACCTACCCAGTTAGGAATTTGTGAGCAGATCACCCTGTGAAGTTACTTTCAGTCACTTGAGCTTGTCAGATTTATTACAGAGCCCCTTTTTGTTCACAGACTAAAAACTTCTCTTATCAAAGACCCAACATCACAGTTAAGCAAATCACACTCCTTTTTAGGAGTGTTGTGTACATGTTATGCAGGGCACTTAACAGGTAAGATCTTTTCGTTTACTTTGATAAGAAAGTAATAGACTGAGTGGAATTTGCCAGAGTTTACATTTGCATTGTCTGCTGAATATGTAAATGTCTAGTTTGTATTTGGATAAGATGTCAACATGCTTTTGTTTTATGTTCTCTGCAGTTTCATTAAAATCTTCACAGAAATCAAGAAGATGATTTGAAACTTCAACTTTTAAATCAAAGTACCTAAGAGCTAGGAGGAACATTTTTTTGTGGTTGTTGTTGCCATCACTGGACAAATCACTTGATATATTATAGAAAGTATCATTATTAGTAAAATCTGACAGCTCTACACTGCAAGGGACCAACACATACTCTTATGTAACCAAACTTTCTCCTTTTGTTCTCCCACAGGACATTTAGCTGGAACTGCTGAATCAGAAAATGTAACATTACTTAGCGTACTGGTTTTTTATTGCTGCTATAATAAATCATCACAAACTTTACCACTCAAGCAATGTAAATTTAATATCTTACAGTTCTGTAAAATAAAAGTATGGCAAGGTCTCATGGGATTGAAATCAAAGTATCAATAAGACTGTCTTCCCTTCTGAAGGGGACAGTCCGTTTTCTTGCCCTTTCCAGCCTCTCGAAACCACCCATATGTCTTGGCACGTGGCCCCGTCTTCTGTT
Source organism: Furipterus horrens (assembly GCF_987537825.1). Classification (NCBI taxonomy): domain Eukaryota; kingdom Metazoa; phylum Chordata; class Mammalia; order Chiroptera; family Furipteridae; genus Furipterus; species Furipterus horrens. Next base: position 33,666,743 of record NW_028327183.1, read on the forward strand.
TTCAAAGCCAGCAACCTTGGAGCTCTCTGTGCCCTTCTTCCATGGTCACATATTCTTCTGACTGAATGTTCTACTTTGCAGGATCATTGTGATTATGTTGGACTCACCTGGATAATTCAGAATAATCTCCCCACTCTAAATTAGCCAACTTCCTTATTTTGCAGCCTTAATTCCCCTTTGTCATGTAACCTAACACATTCACAGGTTCTGTGGTCTAGGATGTGTACTTCTCTGGGGAAAGGCATTGCTCTGCTGAACAGTCAATTTCAGAAGACTGATTCGATAACAGATGTTCATTTCACAGTATTCCCTCATCAGTTCAGGGGGATCATTATTTTCTAGGGAGCACTGGTGTCTTTCTTTTCAAAAGAATAGATTTTATTTTTTTAAAGCTTTAGATTTACAGAAAAGTTGAGCAAAGAGTAAAGAGAATTCTCATGTACACTGTCCTCTTGACAGTTTTCACTCTTAATAATATCTTGCATTAAGTGTGGTATATTTGTTACAATTGATGAACCAATATGGATACATTATTAAGTGAAGCCCATAATTTGTTTTACTCTTTATGATATAGGGGTTTTGCCAAATGCATGTCATGTATCCACCATTACATATAACATATAATATAGGATAGTTTCACTGCCCTAAAATCTCCCTGTGCTCCCTGGCAATTATGAATAAAGCTTTTACTAACATTTATGTACAGATTTTTGTGTGGACATAAGTTTTCAACTCCTTTGGGTAAATACCAAGGAGTGTGTTTAATGAATTATATGGTAGAAGTACATTTGGCTTTGTAAAAAGCTGCCAAACTGCCTTCTAAATTGGCTGTTACCATTTTGCATTCCCACCAGCAATGAATGAGAGTTCCTGTGATTCCACACCCTCACCAGCACTAGGTGTTGTTGGTGTTCTAGATTTTGACATTCTAATAGGTGCATAGTGCTGTCTTGTCTTAATTGGAACATCACTGATGACATATGATGTGGAACCTGGCTGGTTTGGCTCAGTGGATTGAGCGTCGGCCTGTGAGCTAAGTGTCGCTGGTTCGATCTTCCAGTCAGGGCACATCAGAGAAGGAAAACTCTGACTCCAAAAAACCTCTGCTGCCTTGCGGCATACCTCTTCAGGGGAAAGGCTAAGGGAGTAAACCCCGACAGAAAATCCGGAGCCGGAGTCCCTAAGGCGGTTTGACGTTGTAGTCAATACCGGCAACTCCTGCGGCGCACCTGAAGCCAAGCTGTATTGACTCGTCTTTCCCTTGGATCCTTCAGCTGCGAAGAGAGGGGGGGGTCTGCTGCATGGGCAACAGCAGACCCTCCATATCACCCTGCCCAGGCTCTGTAGCTTCAGCTTCACTGGAGAGGACACTCCAGCGTCATCGCAAGATGTCAATTCAACACAGGAGGAGACAGATACCGTGTCACTCCCGAGCTGGACTGCACAGCCATTCTCGGCGGTGCAGATAGACTCTTAAGAAGCTACACCATCGTCTTTCGAGACGGACGGCTGCCGACGATGTTTTCTTTGTTGAGGCATCTGTTAAGATCTTTGGCCCATTTTTAAAAACTGGGTTGTTTGTTTTCTTATTGTTGAATTTTAAGAGCTCTTTGTATATTTTGGATAAGAGTCCTTGATCAGATGTCTCCTTTGCAAATATTATCTCCAACCCATGACTTCTCTTTTTATTCTCTTGTGTCTTTCACAGAGCAGAACAATTTAGTTTTAATGAAGTTTAGCTTTCATGTATCATGTCTTTGGCGTTATATCTAAAAAGTCATCATGAAACCCCAGGTCATCTAGAATTTTAACTTTTCTAGTTTTGCATGTTACATTTAGGTTTGTGATAGATTTTGAGTTAATTTTTGTGGTGGGTATAAGGTCTGCATCTAGATTCAGTTTCTTTTTTATTTTTGCATGTGGATGTCTAAATGCTGCACCATCATTTCTTGAAAAGACTATCATTTTCTGTTGTATATTCTTTGTTCCTTTGTCAAAGACCAGTTGGCTATATTGAAGTGAACCTATTTCTGGACTCTCTCCTCTGTTGCATTGATCTGTCTATTCTCTTGCCAATATCACACTGTCTTGATTACTGTAGCTTTATAGTAAACCTTGACGTTAGGTAATATCAGTCCTCTATCTTTGTTCCTCTCCTTTATTATTGTGTTGGCTATTCTGGATAATTGCCTCTCTGTATAAACTTTAGAATCAGTTTGTCAATATCCACAAAATAACTTGTTGGAATTTTGATTGGTATTGCAATAAATCTATAGGTCAAATTGGAAAGAATTGGTATCTTCATAATATTTAGTTTTTCTATCCATAAATCTTTCCATTTATGTAATTCTTTGATTTTGTTCATCAGAGTTTCCCTTATATAGATCTTGTACATATTTTGTTAGATTATACCTAAGTATTTCATTTTTGGGGGTGCTAATGTAAATTTTATTGTGTTTTCAACTTAAAATTCTATTTGTTTATTGCTGGTATACAGGAAAATGATTAATTTTGTATATTAACCTTGTATCCTGCAACCAACCCTACTATGATCACTTATCAAACCCAAGAGTTTTTTTCACCACTTATGAAATTTTTATTGGCATATAAGAATTACAAGGGTCCCTGTTGCATTATATACATCCCACTGGGTAAGAATCATTGAGCAATCTACATTCATTCTAATTGGGTAATTTTTTTCTCAAATTATGATTTAATTCCCAACACTTGATATTAACTCTGACAAAAGGAAACAATAGCAATTCCTTAAAGTAGGCTGTAACTGGAAAACGTGTTTTGTTTTTTATATTAAAATTCTAAGATATTGAAAAGTACACACTCCTAAAGACTGAGTGACAGCCTTCTTAAACAGCTATCTGTTCTGGAAATACTCTTTGGTTCATTTTTGTTTTCTGTCTCTAGGCAAAAGGAAATCTGTTAATGCAGGCTTCAAAGGTTATTATTTTCTGGAACTTGTAAACAAATATCCTTACCAAGAGAAACCATTTGACTTTTAAACTCAAGAGTTTTTTTAACTGATTCTTTCAGATTTTCTGCATAGGCCTTTATGCCATCTTTGAACAAAGACAGCTTTATGTCTTCTTTTCCAATCTTACATGCTTTCTTTTCTTGTCTTATTGCATCACCTAGGACCACTGATCTACTTTTTTTTTTTTAAATTAAAGATTTTATTTATTTATTTTTAGAGGGAGGAGAAGGGAGAGAAACAGAAAGGAGAGAAACCTCGATATGCGAGAGAAACATCAATAGGTTGCCTCTTGCATGCCCCCAACTGGAGACCTGGCCTGCAACCCAGGCATATACCCTGACTGGGAATCGAACCAGAAACCTTTCAGTTTGCAGGCAGGTGCTCAGTCCACTTAGTCACACCAGCTACGGCTAATCTACTTTTGTTTCTATAAATTTGCTTATTCTAGACATTTCATATAACTGTAATCATACCATATGTGGTTTTATGGCTAGCTTATTTCACTTAGTATATATTTTTTTGAAGTTCATTCCTATTGTAACATGTATCTGTACTTCATTTCTTTTTGCTGCTGAATAATATTTCATTGTATGTATATACCAGATTTTAGTTATCTATTCATCAGTTGATGGAAATGAGATTATTTCCACTCTTTTGGCTATTGTGACTACTACTGCTATGAAGATTCATGAACAAGTACAAACTCTTTGTTTGAATACCTGTTTTTTATTCTTTTGGGTATATACCCAGGAGTGAAAATGCTGGGTCATATGGTGACTATATTTATTTACTCTATTTGAGGAACTGCCAGAATATTTTTCAAAATGTTGAACACTTACTTTCTCACCAGCAGCATAGGAAGGTTACAATTTCTCCACATGCTCACCAATTTTATTATGTTTTTGATTGTAGTAATACTAATAATTATGAAGTGGTATTTTGTAGTTTTGATTTGCATTTTCCTGATGAACAATAATGCTTACTAGCCACTTACATATCTTCAGTTTCCTGATGCATATTCTTTGAGGTATAAACGTTTTAAATTTTAATGAAGTCCGGTTTATCTATTTTATGTTCTATTGCTTGTATTTTGGTGTCAGATCTAAGAAATCACTACCTAGTCCAGTGTTACACAGATTTATCCCTATGTTTACTTCTAGTTTTTCTAGTTTTATAGTTTTAGGTCTTGGTACCCTGGTCAAAAATAATTGATCAGAAATGTGAGTTTATTTCTGGACTCCCAATTCTAGTCCATGGACCTATGCTTCTATCCTTGTGCCTGAATCACCCTGTCTTGATAACTATAGCTTTGTAGTAAGTTTTGAAATAGGGAAGTTTGAGTCCTCCAAAGTGTTCTTCTTGTTCAACATTGTTTTGGGTATTCTAGGTCTCTTGAATTTTCATATGGATTTTTAAAGTGAACTTCTGCAAAGGAGTCAGCTGGGATTTTTATAGAGATGGTGTTGAATGTATAGGTCATTTTGGGGGGGGGGTATTGTCATTTTACCAATATTAAATTTTCTGATTCAATGAACATGAGATGTCTTTCAATTCATTGATATCTTCTTTAGTTTCAACAATATTATTTAGATTTTGGTCTGTGAGTTTTACACTTCTTTTGTTACATTTATTCCTAAGCACTTTATTCCTTTTGATGCTAAATGGAATTGTTTATTTAATCAGTTTTCAAGATTGTTCATTACAAGTATATAAAAATAGAATTGACTTTTGTGTATTGATTTTATATCCAACAATTCTACTGAGCTTGTTTATTAGTTCAAATAGCTTTTAGTGGATTCCTTAGGGTTTTCTATATATAAGATCATGTAATCTTCAAATAGAGATTGTTTTACAATCCGAGTGCCTTATATCTCTTTTTTCCACATTAGTATCTTTGTGGAAAAAAACCTGAATAATTTAGAACTTGCATGTCTCATCCCAGACTCACTTATCATATGTGCTTTTCACATCCCCTTTTCCACCAAACCTAATCCCTAATTATTTTCTGCATATTGTACAGGATGCTTTGTTCTGGTTATTTATCCCCCAATCTAGTTTTTTGTGTGTATTGTATAGCCTCCTTTTCTGGTAACATTTGGGTCATGCTGGTATTGGTCTTGTAATGATTCTCATTTTTATTATCCTAACTCTTACAAAATATGATCTCGATATTCACAATGTTAAAAATTCTATCAGCATTATCTTGAAACAAAGCACAACATTTAATCCAGAGATAGAATCAGAAGCAAACTCTTAAAACTTAGAAGTACAATGCAGTTAAGTTGAATAGTTAAGTTGCATCACTGGGAGTGAATCACAATAATGTAATGGATAATCTATTATTGTGAACTACAAATTGTGGAAAATAGTGATTGACCTATAGAAGGTGGATCATCAGTGCATATCCATTTGGCATTAAAAATATTTCACTTTCAGCTATTTTTGGGCCCATCGCTGAAAAATGGGACTTTATGCACCTTGAAAGTGATTTGCTGGGACATGGGACTTGCCTAGCAAAAGCTGGAAATGTGCTGGAGAAACTGAGACAGTTGGTTGCCCTAACTCTGCTCCTCTGCAGGTCAACGTTCTCCACATGTAGCCTGATGTGATGCAGCTCCCTGGGTCTGCCCAGCCTAACGAGCTCACTTTGTGACTACTGGTTTGCTGTTTAACTTGTTCTAGGATAAGACCATGAGACTATGGAATATTGAAGAAATTGACAAAATTCCTTTGGTAATCGAGTGCAAAAAGGCCCTGGGCTTAAAGGTGAAACAGGTTGGTACTGGGTACAATTAAGCCCAACGAAGGCTTTCATTAGTTACCACTACAGATTATTCTTTGAACAAACATTTATTGAGCAACTGGGGGTAAAAACGTGAACAAACAGATTGAAATCCTTGCCCCGAGGGAACTTAAATTTTAAAAGGGGGCGGGGGACAAAGAAATAAGAAAAATGTTTAGTGAGTCACATGGTGATAAGTAATTTGGAGAAAAGTAATATAGGGAAGGGAAATGAGAGTGCTGGAGATTGCTCTATTTCAAAGGGTAGACAGGACAGGTTACATTGAGAAGGTGACATTTGTTCAAAGACTTGAAGGTGGTGAGGGAGTGAGATGTGCAGATGTTTAGGGGAAGAACTTCCCAGCAGGAGGAACAGCCAGTGTGGAGACCCGGAGGCGGGAGTGAGCCTGATGTATCTGAGAAGTGGAGTGAGTGAGGGGGACTGAAAAATGAGTCCTGAGGGAGCACTGGGCACAGTCCTGGACACTGCATGAACCTCCTACACTCTAGCAGCAGACCCTCTGGCCAGGCCCCCAGTGCCTCATTTCCCGTGGAAGGGGCTCAGCTCCCTGTTTCTCTAGTGAAAGATCATGGTGGTAGAGGGGACACATCTTCTGCTTCCCCAGGTGCAGCCAGGGCTGGCCACAGAGGTTCTCCCTGGGCAGTGGAAACCTGTCCCTTCTAGGACCACAGAGAAGACACCTGACTGCCACCTTAAGAGGCTGAGGAGTCTATGCTGGGCCCTCTTGAGTCTTCCTCCCCTTAGAATCCCATTTAGGCTTGTCTCCTCTCAGGAGGTCTGACTGGAACCCACTGCTTATGGGAACGACTAACTTGGGAACAGCATTGTGGGGCAGGAAAGTGAGGGCTGGGACTACATGGACCTCGTCTTTGTGGCCAGCTGGTTCTCATGGCCTTTATGGCCATGTTGACCCTCAGGCTTGGAAGCTGACTAACTATAGAGCAATGCTTGTCTATGTCCTCCACTTGCCAGCGGGACCTGCCTCCTCTGAGCCCTGTCATTCTGGAGTTAGGACATGAGAAATTATACTGTAGAATAAAGATGGTTTAAATTTTTTTTTTTTAAAGGGCTGTATTTTCTCAGAAGCTGGATTTCTCAGAGGGCCTGCTGCATGCAGGGTTTGCCCCACCCCTCCTGCAGGCCTTAGTGTCCTGAAATAGGAAATGGTGGCAAAGTACAGGGGGTTGGGATGCCAGAGAAGGGGCATGCCACCTTGCAGGCTTGTCTCAGGGGACTGTGTTGTGGTGAGAACACCTGAGAGACCTCTGCCCATGGCCTGAGAACCCACCCTATGGTGTTTCTCACTTGTTTGTGGGAAGCTGACGCAGTGAATGAGCTGTGCTGCGGCATCCACTGTTGTCTGTGTGCTTTGGCCAGAAACAGGCTCCAAGATAGAGGAGGATGCTCAGCACCTTCATCATCTAGTAAAAATTCCTGCTTTTTCAGAAATCTTGCTTATTTGCTTCTCATGGTTCTATAAAAATCAGGTGTCCCCAGGATGTTCTGTTCTGCACAGAACAGAGAATGGGGTTAGACTCCTCTACCCAGTCCTCTCCACTGCCAAATGGTCTGCCACTCCTGCCCCCAGGATCCTCATGGCAGGGGACATGCGCTGGCAGTATCTGCATAACTTTGGGGTGGGGGGGAAGAGAGGGAGAAGCCTGTGCTCATTCTCTCTGAGTGGCCTACAATTTCCACCCTTGTATGGAGAGAGACCTCAGAGAGGAGAGGAAGCTCTCACCTTGACCTAACCCAAGATGGTCGGATCAGGCGGGAGAATTCTAACTGCATGCCTTGATCCCCTCTGACTAGCATTTCCTTTCTGCTCTTTTTAAATATTTCATGTCAGTGCAAAGAATGTGACAGGCCTTTCTCCATCTATGAAAGTGACGTCTTTTCTGAAACAGTCACCAAATGTGTGTTCTGCCGGATGGATGCAAAAGGCTTGTCAGCAGAGACTTCATCATCACCAGAAAAAGACTCACCAGCAAGTGGGTGCAGCCTGGGCAAAGATGACTGATGGCCTTTGAGTGACTTGAGCACAGGCCACCTGTCATGTAGTTTTCAGGGCTCTGCAGGGACCTTTCTCTGGGGCCCTTCCCTGGCTGGGTGGGCCTGCCAAAGTGAGGCAGGGGCCAAACCCTTGCTGGGCTCCCACCACCATGCTACCTCCTCAGCTCCACAGCACCCTTATTTTTTTTTCTTTTTCTACAGCACTCTTATTGAACAGGAATGGATGCTTTGTTTTTAGTTTTTAGACAGAATAAACTTAGATCCTTTTGAAAATGAGTGTGTATGTGAATTACAGAAGCATTTTTGTTGTTTATAAGCTTTATGTCTTGTTCATCCAAACACATCTGGATTCCCATTCTAGTCTCTGGAGTTGCCCTGTAAGGCAGTCCTCTGGGGAAGGGCTTGTGGAGGAGACTGTGGGTGCCTCCCTGTCTAATGCTCCCAGATGTCCACTGCCCAGAGCAGAGGAAGGTCTGGTTAGGCGGGCAGGTGGTGGGCATTTTCATCACAGAATGTTTCATTCTCTTCACCCCAGACATTTCAATTTCCAGCATGCCTCTTCCATAGCATATGTACAACATAATTACTTCAGAAGTGAAGGTTTCAGTTGACAAACATGGAAGGCTCCCTTTTCCATTTGGTATTGCTCACATGATTTCCACCAAATACCATTGGTCTGTTTTAAAAACTTAAATGCAGGACTGCTTTATTTAGTGTCAATTGACTGGCATCCAATAATTCTGCCCAGGAGCACCATAACCTAGTAGTCATTCTTTGGGCGAGTCCTGTGCTTTGTGATGACCTCCTCAGTCACAACCCTGGTGACTGCTCAGACTCGAGCTGGCTGGTCAATTGTCCATTTATCGAATGATGTAGGAACCTGTCAAAACTCTAACTCGCACTCTCTCAGCCATTCAGCTCTCCTTCGAAGAAAAGTCCTGTTGCTAGTGGCCTCCGTTTTCCGACAGAGATGTATTATTCCCTTTGCCGTAGAGCATGAGTAGACTATGTACACCAACACTGCCCTCATTGTTGGGCACATAGGCTGATTCCCGTTTGTTTGCTATGACAAATAATACCGGAGTGAATCTTCTTGTGTATGTATTTTTGCAGACATTTACATTCCTAGGGTGGTGACTCTCCCACCCGAGTAATTGCTGGATGAATGGATTAGCAGGGTATCGTTTTGTTGTCACTCAACGACCCTCTAAAGGGTTGGGACAAAGTGGCTAGTATGTCTGAGTGAGGAGACCCGGACCGGGCAAGTGAGAAGCCTGAGCGGGTAGGGCCTTGCCGGGCAGCAGAATCCTCTCCAAGAATGGTGTTGGTGCTCCAAGGCCAGTAGCCCGGGTTCCTTGAAGCTCTCGATTCCTGTGTCCCGGACTCTTTCCCTCTCACTATCCTCGGAGAAGGGGCCCAATTGAAGCTATGGGTCTGCTTTCGACAGGCTGGCAGATGAGCCTCCAGGATGACCGGGCCGGCGATACCAATTATCAGAGTGTGGCCGAAGTGGGCCGCCGAGGAGGGCGCCAGTGCAATGGATCCGATGCGTGGTCACCATGGGACCACCTCAGGGTGTGCGCCCTGACCCATCCCCTGGGTAGCCAGCAGCCCGGCCGCGCTAGCCCGGGGGGTGGAATCTCCGGAGCGGGAGGGGACTGGGCCTCGCCAGACAACCTGGTGGACTTCCCTGCGCCAGCTCTGGAGGACTGAAGGCCCGGACTTTGGGCTAACATCCTCCAAAGAAGGACGGTACCCTGGCTCCACGGTCCAACGTGGACACTAAAGAGACCGGGAGGAAAAAACTGCCCGGGTTCTGCGCACCGCGCGCCGCGGGAGCTTCGGACTTCGGAGTTTCACTGCTCCACAGCTGCCTGTATGAGCAAGGGTCCAGATTACGCATGCGCTTGTCCCCGGCAAAACTTGTGCGCATGCGTGAGACTCATGGAGTAAATAGTGATGAGACACTGATTCCCGCGGTACTAGCGCGGGCGGCGCCGTGGCTTAGTTGGTTAAAGCGCCTGTCTAGTAAACAGGAGATCCTGGGTTCGAATCCCAGCGGTGCCTCAACCGAGCGTCTCGGTTCACTTTTTGCTGATTTCTAGTTTTGCTCAGCGCCTCTATGTTCCTCCTCCACATTTTGGGGGTGTGAAGGTGACACTGAAGAGTCATTTTACTGAGCCCGTCCCTGCGATAGGATGCGCTCTAAGCCCTCCCTAGAGTTCGCCCCTGCGGTCTCCGAGAGCTGTGGCACACCCTCCACGCGGAAAACTGAGCAGAGCGGACACACCCCTGGGGCGTCGTGAGACTCCCCGGTTGCCGCGGCGTGAGGGACCATGGAAACACACCCGCCGCGGCGTCTATGGCCAGGGATGCGGGAGGGCGAGAGCAGAGCCTATGATCCCCGCGGCTCCGTTGGGGAGGGTGAGCTCCGTTTTCCTCAGCCGATTTCTCCCGGCATCCGCCGAGTGCACACCGCCCCTTGAGCCTCTCACAGCTCTGCTGACGTTCTCCTGTCTCAGCCCCGCAGTCGCTGCCACCATTTAACAGCTTAAAGACTGGGGCTTAGTGAGGTTAAGTGGGGCCCAAAGTCAGGATCGCCAGGGGGAGCTGAGGATTGAATCCGGCCAGCGTGCCCCCTAAACTGATCAAAGTGAAAACTGCAGGGAGGGAACGGATCAAGCAGTACTCTGAGGCTGGAGCCCGCTTCTCCAGGTGGCCGGTATGAACGAGCCCTAAGGCCTGGGCTGGGTAAAAATACACGGAGGAGGTGCCTGACCCAGAGCAATTGCATCCAAGTCTCTGGGGGAGAGCGGTGAGGCATTGGAATTTTTAAAAAATGTTACCCAGGAATTCTCATGTGAAACTCAACAAAATTCATGTCAGTCGCAACAGGACAGTTTCAGTGGGCTGCAGAAATTGCAGTTATGGCATCAGCCTGTGTTCCCAATAGTCAAATTCACCTGCCCCAGAAGCAGCTCTTCTCTTTGTTTCACCCATGAGTCTGGGTTTATCTATTTTTAAAATTTTGTTTCGGGGTCAATTTTTTTCCCTTTATAGCTTGTTTTTAATTGACATTGCAAAGAAACACTTGTTGCAGTTCTGATAGGATTAGCAGACATGAGTTAATTGGGAACAGAGCTTGAGCCAGGGGAGTTATATTTCTGGCATCTCTTTACATCTAGCCTGAGGTATGCGGTTGGCCCAAAAGTTTGGTTTCTCCCTAGCGCTTAGTTGTCTTTACCTTCATTTGAAACAACTTTGTTAGCTCGTATTGTGACAGCTGCCATATGAGAATGCATTAAAAAATCTTATCAAAGTTGGTGACTTTTTGTGTAGCCATTTTAATGTTGAAGATGGAAGAAAGTGTGCAACATTTTCAGCATATGCTCGATTATTTCAAGGAAGGTAAAAACACAACTGAAACGCAAAAAAAAAAAAAAAAAAAAAAGAAAGAAAAGAAAAAAAAAGGGATTGTGCAGTGTATGGAGATGGTGCTGTGACTAATCAAATGTGTCAAAAGTTTCCTGCTTGAGATTTCTCTATGAGCGATGCTCTAAGGTCCGGTAGACCAGTGGAAGTTGAGAGTGATCAAATTGAGACATTAATTGAGAACAATCAATGTTCTACCATGGGGAGATAACCGACATGCTTAAAATATCCAAATCAATAGTTATTGGTGAAAATGAAAAATGTATCTTTTATTTTAGAGAAAAAACTAAATGGACTTCTTGAGCATTTGCCTCAGAAAGTCAAGGGAAGAGGTTTAATTTTGTTCAAAAAAAAATTTTTTTTAGTTTTCAGAGTATAAGTTTTGCACATGTTTTGTTAAATTTATCCCTAAGCATTTTCTTCTGTTTGATGTTATTGTAAATGGAATTGTTTTCTTAATCGAATTTTAAGATTGTTCATTGCAAATATATAGAAATACAACTGATTTTTGTATTTTAATTTTAAATCCTGCAACCTTGCTGAACTCATTTATTAGTTCTAATAGGTTTTTAGTGAATTCCTTAGATCTTCTATTTTCCATATATAAATTTTGTGTTCTGTGAATAATTTTACTTTTTTTTTTTTCATTCTGAATGTCTCATTTCACTTTTGTGCCTAATTGCTTTGGCTAGAATTTCCAGTACAATGTTAAATGTAAGTGGTGAGAACACACAATTTTCTCTTTTTCCTGATCTTAGGGGCATCCAGTCTTTCATACTTTATACTTGATGAAATATGTTAGCTGTGGATTTTTCATACACCCGTTTTATCAGGTTGAAGAGGTTCCCTTTGATTCCTAATTTGCTGAGTGTGTCGAAATTTGTCAAATGCTTTTTTTTGCTTAAGATAATTATGTGGTTTCTGGAGTACACACTCCTTCATACCCTGCCAGTACTGGAACCTGCCTAAGTCAGGGACAGTTTTGTAAAATGCCATCTTTTTGTTATTTTAATCCATATTTTTCTTGCTTACAAAGTGGAGATGGGGATCCTTCTAAATGCTTCTTGGCTATTTATATTGCTTCTGTGAGTTGCCTGTTCATATCCTTTGCTCAGTGTTTCAGTTGTATGGTTTGTTTTTCTTACTGATTTGTAGGTGGAATTTATATTAGATAAGAATCCTTTGCCTTTTACAGATATAATCAATATTATCTCTCAGTCTGTCATTTGCCTTTTGACTTTGTTACAGAGTCTTTTATCTTTTCATTTACTTATATCATTTTTTAAGTCCTCTGGTCAATTTACAGTGTTCTTAATCTAGGTCTTGCATGTTTCTTGCTGAGTTTATTTCTAGATATGGGTGAATGGGACAATATTCCTATTAATTTTTAATTCCTATGCTCCTGGTATGTAGGAATGCCCTCAATGTCTGGACATGGCTCTTTAAAGCACCCTTTTGCCTGACTATTTCATTGCTGCCAGTAGTTTGTTAGATTTGGGGTGAGGGGAAGATTCAGGGGTGTGCAAATTGGGTTATTGAATGATAAATTTAATCATCAAGAATTTTTAAATTGTAATTTTTCCATTACCATTTAGTCCCCTTATACTTCCCCTCCCCTCTGCAATCACTGCACTGTTGTCCATGTCCATGAGTCCTTTATCCTTTTTGCTCCATCCCTCCAGCCCCTAACTTCCCCGCACCCTTAGCCGTCATCCTGCTCTCTATCTATAAGTCTATAAGTCTGTCTTTATTTGCTTGTTAGTTCAGTTTGTTCATTACATTCCACATATGAGTGAAATCATATGGTATTTGTCTTTCTCTGACTGGCTTATTTCACTTAGCATAATGTTCTCCAGGTCCATTCATACTGTCACAAAGGGTAAAATTTTCTTTCTTTCTTCCTTCCTTTTTCTTTCTTTCTTTCTCTCTCTCTCTCTCTCTCTCTCTCTCTCTCTCTCTCTCTCTCTCTCTCTCTCTCTCTCTCTTCCTTCCTTCCTGCCTTCCTTCCTTCCTTCCTTCCTCCTTCCTGCCTTCCTGCCTTCCTGCCTTCCTTCTTTCCTTCCTGCCTGCTTTCTTTCTTTCTTTCTTTCTTTCTTTCTTTCTTTCTTTCTTTCTTTCTTTCTTTCTTTCTTTCTTTCTTTCTTTCTTTCTGGCTGAGTAGTATTCCATTGTGTAAATGTCCCATAGTTGTATTATCCACTCCTCTATTGATGGACATTTCGGCTATTTCCATACCTTGGCAATTGTAAATAACACTGCAATGAACATAGAGTGCTTATATTCTTTTGAATTAGTGTTTTGGGTTTCTTTGGATATATTCCCAGAAGTGGAATCACTGGTTCAAAAGGCAGATCTATTTTTAATTTTTTGAGGTATCTCCATCTGCTTTCCACAGTGACTGCACCAATCTGCATTCCCACCAACAATGAAAAAGGGTTCTCCGTTCTCCACATCCTCACCAGCACTAGTTTTATTGATGATACCCATTCTGACAGGTGTGAGATGGTATCTCATTGTGGTTTTAATTTGCATTTCTCTGATGATTAGTGACATTGAGAATCTTTTTATATGTCTCTTGGGCCTCTGCATGTCCTCTTTGGAGAAGTGTCTATTCAGGTCCTTTGCCCATTTTTTAATTAGGTGTTTTTTTGGTGTTGAGTTTTGTAAGTTTTTCATAAATTTTGCATATTAGCCCCTTATCAGATGTATCAGTGAATATGTTCTCCCATTCTGTGGGTTGTCTTTTTATTTTGTTGATGTTTTCCTTTGCTGTGCAAAACCGTTTTAGTTTGATGTAGTCCCTTTATTTATTTTTCCCTTTGTTTCCCTTGCTTGGGGAGATATATCTGATAAAATATTGCTATGAGCAATGTCCGATATTTTGCTGCCTATGTTTTCTTCTAGGATTTTTATGCTTTTGGGTCTAACATTTAAATCTTTTATTTATTTTGAATTTATTCTTGTGTGTGGTGTAAGAAGATGTTCTAATCTCATTTTTTCTGCATGTATCTGTCCAATTTTCCCAACACTATTTATTGAATAAACTTTAGCCCATTGTATGTGTTTGCTTCCTCTGTCAAATATTGACTATAAAGGTGTGGGTTTGTTTCTGGTCTCTCTATTCTGTTCCATTGAGTAATGTGTCTGTTTTTATGCCAGTAACATACTGTTTTGATTATTGCGGTCTTATGGTATAGTTTCATATTAGGTAGCGTGATTGTTCCAACTTTATTCTTTTTTCTCAGGATTGCTATTGCTATATGGGGTCTTTTGTGGATACATATAAATTTTTGAAATATTTGTTCTAGTTCTGTGAAACATGTCATTGGAATCTTGATAGGAATTGTGTTGAATCTATAGATTGTTTTGGGTAGTATGGACATTTTAGTCATGTTAATTCTTCCTATCCATGAACACAGTACATGCTTCCACTTATTTGTATCTTCTTTAATTTATTTTTTCAGTGTTTCACAGTTTTCTGAGTACAGGTCTTTTACATCCTTGGTTAGGCTTATTCCTAGGAATTTTATTTTTTAAAGAATATTTTATTGATTATGATGTTACAGTAGTCCCAATCTTTTCCCCTTTGCTCCCCTCTGCCCAGTATACCCTCTTCCCTCCAGCAATCCTAGTTCATGTCCATGGATCATGCACATAAGTTCTTTGGCTTCACCCTTTCTTATATTATTCTTAACATTCCCCTGTCTATTTTGTACCACCAATTATGCTTCTTAATCCCTGCACCATTTCCCCATTTCTCCCCCGTCCCCATCCCAGCTAAGAACCCTCCAAATGATCCCCATACCTATGCTTCTGTTTCTATTCTGGGTTGCTTAGTGGGATTTTGTTTTAATTTTTTAGATTCAGTTGTTGATAGTTGTGAGTTTGTTGTCATTTTAGTGTTCAAAGTTTTGATCTTCTTTTTGTTAAATAAGTCTCTTTAACATTTCATATATTAAGGGCTTGGTGATGATGAACTCCTTCAGCTTTACCTTGTCTGGGAAGCACTTGATCTGCCCTTCCATCCTAAATGATAGCTTTGCTGAATAGAGTAATCTTGGTTGTAGGTTGTTGCTTTTCATCACTTTGAATACTTCTTGCCAGTTCCTTCTTGCCTACAAAGTTTCTTTTGAGAAATCAGCTGATAGTCTTATAGGAACCCCTTTATAGGTAACTCTCTTCTTTTCTCTTGCTGCTTTTAAGATTCTCTCTTTATCTTGAACCTTTGGCATTTTAATGATGATGTGTCTTGGTGTGGTCCTCTTTGGATCTAGCTTGTTTGGGACTCTCTGTGCTTCCTGGACTTGTATGTCTATTTTCTTCATCAAATTTGGGACGTTTTCCTTCATTATTTTTTCACATAAATTTTCAATTTCTTGCTCTTCCTCTTCTCCTTCTGGCACTCCTATGATTCAGATATTGGCATGTTTAAAGTTGTCTCAGAGGTTCCTAAACCTCTCCTCATTTTTTTCAATTCTTGTTTCTTCATTCTGTACTGGTTGTCTGTTTATTACTTCCTTATGTTCCAAATCAGTGATTTGAACCATGGTTTCCTTCCCTTCACCATTGGTTTTGTGTGGATTTTCCTTCACTTCACTTAGCATAGCCTTCACTTCTTCCCTTCTGCGTTTGCCATACTCAAGCCTATCAGCCAAGTCTGTGAGCATCTTTATCACCAGTGTTTTGAACTCTGCATCTGTTAGATTGGCTCTCTCCTCATCGCTTAGTTCTCCCACTGGAACCTTGATTCAGTCCCTCTCTGTCTTCTCAACTTTACAGTCTCCTATGTTTGCCTCTGTGTCTTAGGTAGAGCTGTAGCACCTGTTACATTATAAGGGGTGGAGCCTAAGGTATTTGTCAATATGGAGTGACCTATTTCCCCATGTTGTGGCATTGTATGTGGGGGAGGGGTCTGAGAGGGAACAATGCCTCTTGCTCAGCATTTGCCCTTTTTCCAGGCACTTCTCCCACTTCTGTATGGGACTGATGCCTCTCTAGCTGTTGCCCTGGCTGTGGCTCCCAGAAAGGGTGGGTCTGCAGATGTTCTAGGACTGTGGGGGCCCTCTAAACAAATGGACTCTGCTAAAGACTGGCAGTTTCTTCCTCTGCCCCAACTCCCACTGGTTTGCACACTCAGAAGCAATGAGGCTTTATTTTTTCTGGCACTGGAACTCTGAGCTGTGCAGTATGGTCTGGGTCTGGCAGCAGTCCCCAGGTGTCCCTCCCTCCTTTTTTAAAAATGTGTGACTGTGCTCTACACCAACTAGCCGTAGCCACTGTTGCCACCGCCACTGCTGCCACACTGTGTTTTCTCTGCCCTGGCTTTGCCCTTTCTACCTATCTGGATAAGTATTTCTTCTCTATATCTTTGTTTGTTGGACTTCCATGCAGCTCAATTTTCTGGAACTGGTTGTCTCCAGTTTTGAGGTAGTTGTATTCCTTCTTAGTTGTGGAGGGAGACACAGTGTATCTACCTACACCTCCATTTTGGCTGGAAGTTCCTGGAAATGACCTCATTTTATCAGAATTGGAATTCAGGTCATCAGTGATCCCACTCTTCTGTATTTCTCCAAGAGAAATGAAGACAATATGCACAAGAACACTTGTATGTAAAATGTTCACAGATGCTCTAAATATAATAGCCAAAACTGGGGCTGAGCCAGCTGTCTGTACTGGACATAGATAAACTGTGGCATGTCCAAGCAATGGACTTCTACACAGCAACAGAAATGAATGGACTTCTGATGTTTATGCCAACATAGATAAAATTGTACATTGTACAGTATAGAGGTTATGATTCCATTTATATGAAACTTGAGAAATTGCTGTTTAATCTATAGAGAGCAGGTTAGTAGTTGTCTGTGGTGGAGGAACTGACTGAGAAGGGTCACAAAAGAACTTTTTGGGGTGATGGAAATGCTCTTTATATTGGTAAGGGTGTGGGTATGTATTTTTTCAAAAAATCATTTAATTGTACACTTAAGATCTAGACACTCCACTGCATGAAAGTTAATCTCATTTTAAATATTAAAACAATCCAAGTTATGTGACTGCAATCTAGATCTTCACACCAGTCTGCCCACCCTCTCAGTTCCACACAGATTTAACTTTCTTTCCCATTGTCTGTGCCTTCACAGCAGGGCCAGGCCTCGATTTGGGGGCTGTGTCATCACCCCCTATTTCTACCTCCTGTTCAATTCCAGCCAAAGGGTTTCCAGATAAAGTTTCATCTGGGCTAGGTGAGCAGAGATGTATATACTCTATTAGCTGATCCCTGGTAAGGATTTCACATCTGATGATCCTCTGGAGAGGTGGCCTCAGCCTCAGAGAAGAACTCTCTGACAGCCTCCCAAGAAGAGCTCTGCTGTGCTGCCACGAAAGGGCAGGAGTGAGGTCTCCACTGTGCGGGGTTCTCAGCTGGAGGAGAAAATAATCAGTCATTGATTTCCCACACCCCTGCTCAATTTTTTGGTTTATTTTATAACTTAAACTGTAGTGCTAAACAAGTGATATTTATAAGATTAACATGTTGTGTATGGATGGCGAGAATTTTCATCATTTGATCACGTAATTTTAAACAAATAAGGTTATTTAGACATTCAGTAGTAATTTTTCATTTGCTTTTTTTTATTAATTAAGGATAGTAGTAGCTTAATTGTTAATTTTATGAAGTCATTTCATTAATGTTAGCCATATAACCATATTTAAATCTTAAACTTTTCATCTGTGATGACTCATAACTTCAATTTCAACAGTTCAATATTTATGCGTTGTCCCATTCATTGTGGATGTAATATTTTATCCCTGACTTCCTCAGGTTACCCCGCATCCTTGCCTAATTATATGAGAGTGTTTATCCACGTGGTCTTAGCTCAGCCATCTGCAAGGAACTATATCTGTATCGCCTTGTCTTCAAAGTCAACTCTCAGCTACTTTCCATCAACATAAGCAAAGATAATGAAAAGGCCGAGGGGGACTCACTCTCTGCCTGAGTCTATACTATGCACTCACAATTCTGTTACGGGCTGTGGTTAGTTTCTTCTCTTGATGTGCCTTGAGAAGCTCGTTTCCTTGAGTCCTAGTGAATTGTGAACTTGGCGTCTTGCGAGTGGAATCACTCAAATCCTTATTTTAGGAAATATTCAGCTGAATACCCCATATAATGGCATCGCATAGGAAAGACAGTGCTTTGTGTGAAGAAGAAATTTTATTAGGTCTGTGTGCTGATGATCTGTCGGATGTGCCATTTGAGTACAATGAGGAGAGCGACGAGAGTGAATGTGATTCCGATTTTGTAGTGAAGGTAAAAAAGAGAAAATCCACTCCTCTTGTGATAAGTGACAGTGATTTGAATAATAGTGCAAATGAGGACAACACTGCATCTGCTACATGGAAAGAAGAAGAAAAAAAAAGGATTTGGAGAGAGATTTAGAGCAATTTTTAGGCCAGCCTGGAGTAAAACGAGTACCAGAAAATTCTACCAGTATCCTTGACATAGTCTCGCTCTTTGTTGGGGAGGATTTTTTCAAAATGATATGCGTTCAATCCAATCTTTACTACAATCAAAACAAACATAAATACAAAGAATCCCTAGAAACAGGGAAGTGGTCAGACATAACTCTTGCTGAAATGAAAAAATTCTTTGCCATTTTGATTCTAATGGGTCAAGTGAGGAAAGATACACTGAAGGAGTATTGGAGCACTGATCCTTTTATTGCAACCAACATATTTAGGGAATTGCTGACCAGAAACCGATTTGAGCAGATATGGAAAGTGTGACACTTCAGTGATAATGAGGAAATTTTGGAGACGACGGACAGGCTATATAAAATAAGACCCGTTCTAGAATACTTCGTAGGAAAATTTCAAAATGTATATAAACCCAAGCAGGAGTTATCACTTGATGAAGCAATGATCCCATGGAGAGGAAGATTGAAAATCAAGACCTATAGTCCAGTGGAAATTGTAAAATATGGGTTACTAGTTTGTATGGTTTGTGAGAGTGATTCTGGCTACATAAGTAATTTAGAAATATATTCAGCCGAAGGTAAAAAATCAGAACAAACCATCCTTTCTCTTCTGAAGCCTCATCTCAATGTTTGGCATCATGTATATCAGGATAACTATTACAACAGCATGAAAATAGCAGAATTACTCTTGGGTAATAAAGTAAGAGTTTGTGGGACCATATGGCCAAATAGAGGGCTCCCTGCCACATTGAAGGGTGAAGTGAAAACTTTGAAAAGGGGACAGTGCACATTCTCTTGTAAAGGTGAAGTGTTACCAGTGGTGTGGAAAGACAAAAGGAAGCTGAGGATAATTAGTACTATTCATAGTGCTAGAATGGAAAACTCAAAGCTAAGAGATAGGGTCGCAGGACTGGTCATCAAAAAACCTATCTGCATCTTGAAATACAATGAGTGCATGGAAGGCATAGACAGGGCAGATATGTATTTATCGTGTTACACCATACTGAGAAAGACAATGAAATTGTCGAAGAAAGTAGTGCTGTGGCTTATCAACTGTGCTCTATTTAATGCTTTTAGAGTATATAAAATACTAAATGAATCAAGTAGCATTCGATTCAAAGGCTTTCTGCTCCAGATGGCCAAAGAGTGGGCAGCGAGTAGAAAGGAGCCAGATGCGTCATCCTCGGACGTCATCATCGGCAGCCGTCCGTCTCGAGAGACGATGGCGTAGCTTCTTGAGAGTCTATCTGCACCGCCGAGAATGGCTGTGCAGTCCGACTCGGGAGTGACAATCCCTGCCGCACTTGTTGCAGGTGAAGGCAGATGGCTGTTGTTGCTGCTGTTGACGCTGCTTCCGCCTCGATCTTTTCTGGACCGCTTCCTCGTTGCGCGCAGCCTCCGCGCCTGACGTACCTTGCCTGACCGCGAGCCTCCAGGCTAGGCGGTCGTCTGCTTGAACTTCCCATGTGTTGAGATTGATGGAGCATTGTGTCATGTCCTTTTTGCAGATGTCTTTGAACCGCAGTTTTGGGCGCCCTGTCATCCTCTGGCCTTCTGCTAGCTCACCGTAGAGGAGGTCTTTGGGAATACGGCCTGCATCCATTCTTTTGACATGGCCGAGCCACCTGAGGCGTCTCTCACTAAGAGCTGCATGCAAACTGCTCATGTTGGCTCGCTTCAGCACCTCGGTGTTGGGGACCTTATCCTGCCAGGCGACATGCAGGACGCGTCGCAGGCACCTCATGTGGAAGCTGTTGAGTTTCCTTTCGTGCCTTGCGTAGGTGGTCCACGTCTCGCTGCCATAGAGGAGAGTGCTGAGTACGCAGGCTTGGTAGATGCGCAGTCTGGTTTTCTCAGTGAGGCTGGAATTGTTCCACGCTCGCCAGTTCAGTTTGGCCATAACTGTGGCTGCCCTGGCGATTCTCCGGTTGACCTCCAAGTCGACTGACAGAGAGCTCGAGATGGTGGACCCGAGGTAAGTGAAGTCGTTGACAACCTCCAGGGTGTATCCGTCGATGGTGATGCATGGGGGAGTCCCCGTGCCTTGAGCCATAACGTTCGTCTTCGTCAGGCTGATGGCTAGTCCGAACTCCTTGCATGCGTGGGAAAGGCAAGTGACTAGCTGCTGGAGTCCCTCTTTGGAGTGTGATGTCAAGGCTGCGTCGTCGGCGAAGAGCATCTCATGGATGAGCACCTCTTTGACTTTGGTCTTGGCTCGTAGACGGGCCAGGTTGTAGAGCTTGCCATCGGATCTGGTGTGAATGAAGACACCCTCGCTGCAGTCCTTAAAGGCGTGTTGGAGGAGCATGGAGAAGAAGATTCCGAACAGCGTAGGTGCGAGGACGCAGCCCTGCTTTACTCCGCTGCTGACTGGGAAGGCCTCAGAGGTTGCGCCGTTGTAGGACACCGTGCTGTGCATGTTGTCGTGAAAGGACATGACCACAGCAAGCAGATGTGGTGGACAGCCAATCTTCCGTAGCAAGCTGAAGAAGATAAGCTGACTGAGAGGGCTCCTTCAAAAGATCACTCACATCGTCTCTCAAGAGAGCTTAGTAAGCACCATCTCGTTCCTATCACGGGGGTGGGAAAGAAGAAATACCACACCAGAAGATGCAGAATGTGTGCTTCCAGAAAAATTAGGAAAGAGACAAGATACGTGTGCTCTACTTGCGGTGTTCCATTCCACAAAGGAAAATGTTTCATGGACTATCACACGAAGAAGAGGTACTAACGTTATTTGTGAGTATTACTTTTAAAGTTTCATTTAAAAAATTTCATTTTTGAGTAAGTTATAGCATTTTAACTAAACCTATGCATGTTTGAAGAGTGAGGTTTAAAAACCTGCTGGAACAGAGGATTAAAAGGCATTTAAATACCCCGATACGCAACGTGTTAACTATTTATTTAATAGGCTAACTAATGTAGAAACAGAAAACATTTCACACCACATTTTAATTCTTAAAATTAGATTATACTTTAACACAAAAACTCATTCAAATTTAACTTAAATTCATCGAACATAGAGTGTCTACTTGGTGTAGGATGACTTACTATGTGCTCTGGGGGCTGTAAACATGAGATTAGAAGGTCTGGGGGTGCAAATTCAGGCTGATGGGGCGATAAGATGTGGAGCAAAGGTCAGGTATATGAATTAGTTCAGACTGGTTTCCAGCCTTCATGTTTGGATCTATGCCCCTGAGATACGCTATCATTTCCCTCTGAACCAAGATTGGCTCCTTAGAAGGCTGTTGTGATCAGTTATTTAAAAAATAACTGCTACTAGCTGTGCTGACTCTGCTACATATGGCAGGCTACCTGGCATACTTGTATGTACTTGACTGAGTTGCAAAGGAGCCTCGAAAGCCTGCTTTAAGGAGGGTTCTGGAGGCATGTCTGCTGGTGAATGCCTCAGCAGGACTTTGGTGGGCCAGCCCTAAGGGCACACAGCCAAGGGTGGCCTCAGGGGTGGGGTCAGATTGCCATGCAAATGACTTTTGGTAAATCCATACCTCTGAGGATAAAGCTCTGGAGATGGGCTGATAAGATTCATCAGGTGGGACTCATATCCCTGATTTCACTCTTCCAGTGTATCCCAGAGCTCTTTTTCATGCATGGTAATAAAGTAATTTTGTTTGAGTCACCATAACTTACAGTACAGAAATATAATTATAAATCCATTTCATCAAACAAATATTTCTAGACCACATTTCTAAATTTATAAAATATCAGTGTTGAGTTGAGAATTATTCTAGATCACAGCATTTGAAAATGAGTTTGGAGGTAGACAAATGAAGAGACCTGCAATTATGATTATTATAGTGTTCATTCCTTACCTTCTAAAATGAAAAAATTTATAATTAACAGGTTGCAATCTTAGCTACATAAACATGTACAATTTATCCCAATAATTTTGAGATAATGCTGGATTTTGTGCCCAGCCACAACCATATGGCACATACACGTTTATTGTTGCATCTTTTAATCTATACTTTGTGTAACAATTTTCACATAATAATATAATTCTTTAAAACTACTTCCACAACCAACACATGCCACATGATGGAACACAACATGCAAGTGCAGGGACCAGTCCTTGACAAAGAGGCCAATGGATTCTGGCAGATAAGGTGGATGTAAACAAAGCGTGTATACTGACTGAGCTGCGTTTCCTGGGATTGTCATCAGGGCCTTTGGCAGACAGCCCAATCAAAGGAGAGGGTATCAGGGTACATGAAGGGTAGGAGGGCAGGCTCTGTGCTGAATTATCAAACAATTCAGCAATTCCACTGGAAGTACTGAAGCCCTGATAGGACAGGAGGTGACTTCTCGGGTGGGAACAGGTGACCTGCAGCTCTGTGGCTGGCGCATGGGCCTGCATGCTCCTTAGAACTCCTTACGACTGAAGGAAAAGAGACCTTCACTGGCTCCTGCCACTGGGAAGTCCAGAGGGGGCCCTGGCTTCTGAGTGGGGTGGCTGCAGGGTCTCTGGCAATGCTTTAAGGACCCACTTGTTCTCCATGTCTTGGTTCTGCTTCTTTCGGGGTTGTTTCCATTTCAGGCAGGAGAGGAGTTGACTGCCAGTGGCCCCAGACTGATATCCCACTGCCTCACATGCTTAGGGTAGAGTTTCTTGTTGCTCTGAAGTCTTGGGCAACAGGAAATCGGTTGGTTTGTGAGCCAGAGCTGGGTCTCAGGCCTTTCCTGGATGTGATCTCTGAGACCAGGGGAAGGATATAAAATGCACAATAATTGGCTCAGGTCTGGGTCACAGGCAGGTCCCTGGGCCTGGGGTGGTGGGGGTGTGGTGGCTGATCAGCTCCACTCAACATCTGGGCTGAGCAGAAGGCAGTGAGGGCCCAAAGACAACTAGAAATGCTGTTACCAGGAGCAAGGGAGGGAGGGATGGGTGGGCAAAGCCCACAGTGTCCTCTTGTGGTCCTGGTGACACATCAACGTGTGCTCCTGAATGACTTGGGAGACCTTCTGAGGGGACCCTTGAAAAATTCCTTCATTGCTGAGCAGAAAAACAAAACAAAACAAAAGAAAAAACACAGAAAGAAAGATACATGCAATGGGATAGTGTTATGCTTAAAAACAAAAACAAAAACAAACCAAGACTTCCCTGACTGGTGTGGCTCAGTTGGTTGGGCATTGTCCCATAAAATATCCCTTGTAATTAACCTCTTAGTAGTTAACCCCTGCACAGATTCCAGCCTCTGGAAAGCACTGATCTACTGGCCCTTCCTAAAGTTTTGCCTGTTAGAGTGTGTCATATAAATGGAGTCATACAGTATGGAGCCTTGTGAGTCTGGTTTCTTTCATCCATCTTGAGATTCATCCACATGTAGTTTATTCCTTGTTTTCTGCTGAGCAGTATTCCATTGTTTGGATGTACCAGAGTTTATCTTGTTGAAGGAGAGTTGGGTTATTTCTAGTGTGAACCCTGAAAAAAAGACACCTACTAAGAACGACCCCTTGTGGCTAACTGGGTTCAAATAAAAAAAGCAGCGCCTGGCAGCCATTTCTGCACAGGGTCCTGTCACACAGGCTGCACTTCCTGGAGAGGCCTCTGCCCTAAACTGCCTGCCTGCACTGTGTTGCTGCCATCTGAGCCAGCCCTTATACAAGTTTCCCAGAATCCTATTTCAACCAATAGGATTGAGGCTTTCGCCATCCAATAAGAGCTGCACAGCTCCAATCAACCAGAGTGGCTCTATTCTGACCTATCAAGGCAGTACCTTTTGGACCAATCAAACTGTGAGGATTTGGTGATCGCATTTGGATGAGGATGGACCAATCAAGAACCAGGGGTGGAGACTTCTGTCCATATAAGCCAGCTCCCCAGTGGCTTTAGGCGCCTACTTTTCCTTTCCATGGAAGACTGAAGACTGGTCTCCCTAGCTGAGCACAAAGCAGACTGGCACGGAGCAGGACAGACAGTCGAGGAGCAGAGCTGTCTAGCTGCCTAACGGGAGAGGGGCCTGGCCCCAGGGTGGTTCTACAGCCGTGCTGTATCACAATTGAGCTATTTTGCACTGAATAAAGTTTCATTCTTCACCACACCCCAAACTGGGGATTCTTGTTGGTGTTGAATTGGTGCCAATGACCATTGATTAACACTAGCTTTTTTGCCATTGTGAATAAAGTTGCTATAAATATTCAAATACAGATTTGTGTGGACATAGTTTTCATTTCTCTAAAGCAATGATATTCAATTCACGTGCCACAAGAAATTTAAAAATATGTAATACCTGACTTATTTAGTCAAAGGCACTGACTTCTTTTCTCTTTGATTGTCAAATGAAAAAATGACAATAGCCAATACAACAATAGCCATCTGGTGTAAATGAATCAAAAGTATACCTATTTTTTTGTCATATTGGTAAAAAATATATTTTGTTTGTGTCATAGAATTTTAGTAATTAGATTATGTGTGCCATGAGGTTGCAAATCGCTGCTCTAGGGCAAATACCGATGAGTTGGATTTTTGGGTTCCAGGAGAAATGTATGTTGACCTTTATAAGAAACTGCACACTTGTTTCCACAATGCCTATGCCATTTAAAAAAATGTATTTCTATTTTTTTTAAAGATTTTATTTTTAGAAATAAGGGAAGGGAGAATAAAAGTGGGGGAGAGAAGCACTGATGTGCGAGAGAAACATCCGTTGGCTGCCTCTCGCATGCCCCCAGCTGGGGACCTGGCCCACAACCCAGGTATGTGCTCTGACCAAGAATCCCACTAGGCCACGCTGGTCAGGGCACCTATAACATTTTGCATTCCCACCAGCAATGTATGAGAATTCAGGCTGCTCTGCTTCTTCACCAGCCCTTGATACCTTCAGTGTTGTTACTTCAACCATCCTATTAAGTGTGTAGTGGTTTCTATTTGTGGTTTAAAATTTTTTAAAATTTTGAACTAATTTCAGGTTTATTGCATAAATAGCTCTGAGTGTTCCCGTGTACTACTCTTTACTCAGCACCCCTAATATGTGATCATGGTACGTTTATCAAGAGAAATGAACATTGGTGCCATACTATTAACTAAACTACAGACTTTATTCAGATTTTCCTAATTTTTCACTAGTGTCCATTTTTGATTCCAGGATCCAGTCTGGGATCCCACATTGCATGTAGTCTTTATGTCTCCTTGGTCTCCTCAGTAGGTGGCACTTCCTTGGTCTTTGTGACTTTGTCTTTTATGACTTTGATGCTTTTGAAGAGTGGTCAGGCATTTTGTGGTATGTCCTTCAATTTAGATTTTTTCTGATGTTTTCTCATAATTAACCAGATTGTGATTATAAATGTTTTTGGGAGAATATCATGCAGGATTTTGAAAAGAACTGTATTATTTCCTGACTCTGCAAGATCATCTGTGTATTCTCTGTCACAGCCCTAGAATCACTCTTCCCCAGGGGTCCTGGTTCCTTATATTAGAGAACAGTATTTAGAAATGAAGTTCTGGATACTGGGTATGCTCATGGCTACTGGGATATCACTGCTTCTAGGCCCTCTCAGCAGACAGAGTTGGGAAATTTTAGGTATGTAGTCTAAACATGTTCATACACATATCTATATTTCTGTCCATGTACATGCTTTAAAAAATGAGATCATACTGATATTTCTGACTCCAGTCCAGCACCATAGTATTCATTCTAGCATTCCTCCTTGTCTTTTCTTTCTCAGCCAGTGAAAACCCCATCTCTCTCATTATTTCCAATACATTTACTTATTTGTTCAACTCTATATCTGGGCATGGGTGCTGCCACACTGCCTGCTGGAACATCAGTTTTGACCCATGCAGTTGGCTCTTATCCACAGTGGGCATCACCACCTTTTCTAACCACCAGGGGACTTTGTGCGACAGGGAGAGACCTTCCGGGGGTGGTCCACAGAACCCACAGCAGCAAAGCTGGGCATCAGCTCTGTCCGCACTGGCAGTCCCAAGGACCAGCCACCAAACTCCTCACCCCCATTCCCTGCCCCCATTTCCCACCCCTGCCCTCCCTGCTCTGGAACCAGGGCTTCAGAGAGGTGGTGACTGGCTGATCTTGGCCATGTGCCTGTCCATGCTTGCAGGGAGCAGAATAGAGTGTTGATTAATAGACCTCTGCATGTCTCACAATGGTAAGGGGCAAAGCATCCCCAAAAGGAAACTGAGGCATAGGACCTTTATACAAGTTGTTTCCTCTGCTCCAAACCTTTGCCCGAACAGCTCCTTGTTATTTACTTCTCAGCTTGAAGGCCATCTGTGCAGGCTTTGGCTATCCTGGTGCATCCCTCTGCCAGGCCACCTGAGATCCCTCCATCCTGATCCCAAGTTTTATTTTCTCTACTGCACTTACTTCACTTTGGGGTGTTGTGCTCCCTTACTTACCTGCATGTTTAGAGTTGTCTCTCCCTTAGTCTTTGTATTAGTCGGATACAGCTGCCATAACAGAATGCCACACATGAGGCCTAAACAACGGAAATGCATTCTCTCACAGCTCTGGAGGCTGGAAGTCCTAGATCAAAGGGTAGCAGGTTTGATTTCTTGAGACTTCTCCCCTTGGTTTGCAGATGGCTGCCTTCTCGTTATGTTCTCAGGTGGCATTTTCTCTGTGTGCTCACACATCTCTGTTTAAATTTCCTCTTCCTATAAAGGTACCAGTCAGATTGGATTAGGGCCCATCCTAGTGGCTTCAGTCTAACCTAATTACCTCTTTAGAGACTCTGTCTCCAAATAGGTGTTGGAGGTTAGGATACAATTTATCCCACAATAGTCCCCAAGAAGGGTTCTGGTCCTCTCCTCCACTACTGTATTACTAAACCTCAAATGTTGCCAGGTGGGTAATCAAGGTTCAAATATATTTGGAGAATAAAAGAAAGAAGACAGGAGAGAGAAAGGAGTGAGGAAGGAAGGAAGGGAGGAAGGGTTAATGAATGTGGGAGCACTGTGGAGTCAAGATCTGACACGCGTGCCCAGCTTGGTGATGGTGCTGTTCCCAGCAGGCTGAGTGAGGATGAAAATGAGCCTGTAATTACAAGGGGATGATCGCAAGACTAGGGTCCACTGGTGGCTCCAGGGGAGAGGAATTAGACAAAAGTTTATGAACACATTTTGGACATGGTATTAGTTATCTACTCCTGCAACACCAAATTACCAAAAAGCTTAGTGGCTTATAAACCACTATTATTATCTCATGTTTTCTGTGGGTCAGGACTTTGCTTAACTGGATGTCTCCGGTGCAAAGTGACTCATGAGGTTGCAATCAAGGGGCTGCAGTCTCACCAGAAGGTCCACTGTGGGACAGTCCTTTTCCAAGTCCGTGCAGTGACTATAGGTAGGATTAGGTTCACCATAGGGGTGGCTGGCGGCCTCTCTCAGTCCTTGCCATATGGGCCTGTTCACAGGACAACTCACAGCATGTCTTCCTGAGGGAATAAGTGCATGAGTGAGGGAAGCCCAAGGTGGAAGTCATGATTTTTTGTAAAATTATCTTGGAAGTGACATCCATTGCTTTTGCTATTCACAGAAGAATGCCATGAGGTCCAGCCACATTCAAGGGGAGGAGAGTACACAAGAGCATGACTGGGATCACTGGGGACTCTGGAGGACCACAAACAGCCTGTTGCCATGCTAAGGGGAAAAGCCCAGCTGTTTACTCAGAACCCATCACATGTGTCAGCATTACCTGCAATAACAGAACTCTCAGATAGTCTGAATGTTCCTCAGTATGGAATGCATATGTAAGTGGTAGCATTCTGTATACACTGGAATAGTAGAAAAAGTTAATAGAAATTGTGTTAGTTTGTGTCCTTTGAAAGGCAGACACTAAAGATGGGGTTAGATCTGTAAGATATTTACTGGGGGAAATGTCTGAACGAGAGAGGGAGGGGCTAGCCTGCAGGCCTGTTGCAGACATGAGCTCATAAAGGAGGAGTGGGTAGGAAGAGGTTCACAGGGCAGTGCAATTTCAAGAAATAATTGGGCAGGTTGCCTGGGCATCCTTGAGTCAATGTTGCTCATTAGAGGAGGCCTATATCTCGCAGTGGCAGACTGGCCTTCGTCCCTGGGCCACACTCAGTCACGGGCCGGGAGCAGCACATGGGGAGCATGGCCTGCGAGCCATGCATTTCCAGGCTGCCAGGTGACTAAACTAGATCTCCACTTACCCATGTGAGTAACTCTTGAAGACACAATGTTGGGTGAAAAAAGCAGCTGTCAAAGGATAGAAGCAATATGATACCACTTAAGTAAAAGTTTAAAACATACAAAACAATATGTTACATTGATCATAGGCACACAGTATGCAGTGAAAGAAGTATAAAAACGAAGGAGGAAGCATGCACACTGGACCCAGGCTAGGACAGACAGCGAAGGAGTCCCTGGTGGTGATGCCAGGTGGCATTCCTGTCCTACAGGCTGTGACTGATGGAAGGAGAAGTTAGAGACACAGGGAAACACCGGTGTGTCCGTAGGCAGCCTGAGCCATGCTGCCGTCTGCTTCAATTCCAGCCAGTAAATGCCTGCTGACCACCTGCTACTACTACGTAGGTGTGAGCAGAGCTGCCCTGGGTGCTGGGGATGGAAAGGGCATGTTAGTGCCTTGGGGAAGGAGCTCATGGCCTCAGGCCATGGACAGCCATGAAAATGAGCCTGTAGCTTACAGATGGGAGGATGATGTGCACAGCCCCAGAAGCCTGTTCAAGGAACAGAAGGAGCAGTGAGGAGAGAGGAAGTTTCATCTCCTTCTGGGAGGGCAGACAGAGAGGGTAGCTGACCTGGGATCTGAAAACTCGACAGGAGTTTTCTTGGAGGGGGCAGTTGGATAATGGCTGGTATTAACTGAGTGCTTACTCTGTGCCAAGGACTGCTGTAAGTGCCTTACAGGTATTAATGCTTTTTGTTCTTATCATGACCTAGTGAAGTAGGTACTGTTGTATCCCTGTTTACAAATGAGAATGCCAAGGCTCAAAGAAGTGAAGTGAGTTGGGGAGCTGGGTTTAATCCTCGGTAAGTCAACTCTAGAGTCCGTGCTTTATCACGCTGGCCTTCCGGCCTGTGGGATGCTTGGGGTGACTTCCAGCATGACCCAGATGGTCTGGATCAAGGCTGACACATCCTGCAGGAAATCCCACTGAATTCTTCTCTCTTCAGTTCTCCTCTAGTGTTTCTCATACAATTGCGGAGAAATTCTGTTTTGATGCCAGTGTGCCTTGGATCCTCTAGACTATTTCTTAAATCTTTCTGGTGGCAATTAACAAAGATAGAGGAGGGAGGAGGGAGAAGAGAGGAGAGAGAGAGAGAGAGAGAGAGAGAGAGAGAGAGAGAGAGAGAGAGAGAGAGAGAGAAGGAATGCAGGCAACAAAATGTACAGTGTTTTGTTTTGTTTATGTTTATATATGTAGGATTACTTAATGATGGCTAGAGATCTCGATTTACATCCAAGGTAATGATATAAAATTTCCTTTTGATGTAGGACTACTTAAATAAAACAAAAATGAGTTGATTTAAGTACAATCATTAAGTCTATATTATAAAGGTTCACTGTCCATGATGGTGGGGGAGGGGCCCTGGTGAATGGGTAGCTCTGAGTTACCCCCCCCCCCCCTTATACCCTAGGCAGCATCACTAGCAGCCACCTCAGCAGCAGCTTTTATCTGCCACACATGCTCCTTGGGATGTGAGGGCTTGTCTCAATGGCTTTCCCAGATCTGCATGTGTTTGTCTGGACTCGGGCTAATCTCAGCCTTTAACTTTTATTCCTCTGGAAGGAACAAGGTTAAGGAATAAACCTTACTGTTAAGCCACCTCAGGCTTCTGACGAGCTTTGCTGCATTAATAATTTAGTGAGGTGGACTGATTTGGATGGATTTTTAGCCCCAGATCAATACACAAATGATTGTTGTTTCAGGGCACTTCTGAGTGCCTGGAAGGCTGAGGGGAGTTTTGTTTTTGTATTTTTTAGATTTTATTTATTTATTTTTAGAGAGAGGGGAAGGAAGGGAGAAAGAGAGGGAGAGAAACATTGATCGGTTGCCTCTTGCACGCCCCCAACCAGGGTCCTGTGCCCTGACTCGGAATCCAACCTGAGACCTTTTGGTTTGCAGAACGACGTGCAACCCACCTGAGCCACACTAGTCAGGGCTCAAGGGGAGCTTTTTGACTGAACTGCACTTATCATCCAAAACTACTGTGGAGAGGGTTATGTAAACCAAGGGGGTGACCTAGTGGTAACATTTTTATTGCAATAAAAGCCTTTTTTTTTTTGAATGGTGCTTTTATGACATACTTACTATCACTGTTCTAGGCCTATAATTTTAAAATTACTGCTGGATACTGAAGGTGAAATGATTTTACTGCCACTGTAAGAAACAGCAACAGCTTGGAGAGAACCTATGGCTAGATGTCCATCATCACCATGGATGTGCCTGCAGATGTGGCAGGGTTGGATCAGAGAGTGGTGGTGGGAGGCGGGGTGGAAGGTGGGGGATGGTGCCTGGGCCTCTCACAGGGTGGAGCAGGTGCTGAGCATCAAGCCTTGACTCCCCTCCCCCAATGGACAGGGCTCTAGAAAGGCAGAGACACTAGGAAGCTACTTAAACCCAAAGCAGCAACCCAGACTGACTGCCTCATCCCTCAGAGTTCAGGTAATATTGTGACAAACCTGAATTTTACCAGTTTGTTTATAGTGTATTTTTATTGTGGTAAGATGTACATAACACAAAATTTACCATTTTTATCACTTTTTTTTTGAGATTTTATTTATTTTTAGAGAGAGGGTGAGGGAGGGAGAAAGGGAGAGAAACATCAATGTATGATGTTTCTCGCACACCCCCAACCAGGGACTGGCCCACATCCCAGGCATATGTTCTGATCAGGAACTGAACTGCTGACCTTTTGGTTCACAGGCCAGCGATCAGCCCACTGAGCCACACCAGCCAGGGCCCATTTTAACCATTTTTAAGTGTGTGGTTCAGTGTCATTAAGTACATTCACATTGTTGTGCAACCATCACCACCATCTGCAGAACTCTTTGTTCCCCAGCTGAAACTCTGTACCATTAAACACTAACTCCCCAATTGCCCCTCCTTTCAGCACCTGGCAACCACCCTTTTAATTTCCATCTCTTTGAATTTGAGTACCCTAGGTACTGCATATAAATGGGATCATACAGTATTTGTCCTTTTGTGACTGGTTTATTTCACTTAGAATGATGTTCTCAAAGTTCATCCACGTTATAGCATGTGTCAGAATGTCCTTCCTTTTTAAGACTGAATAATATTCCATCATATGGATATACCACATTTGTTTATTGATTTATCTGTCAATGCACTTGGACTGCTTCCACCTTTTGGTTATTGTGAATAATGCTGCTGTGAGAATGAGCGTACAAGTATTTCCTAAAGTTCCTGCTTTCAATTCTTTTGGGTGTATACCCAAAAGTGGAATTGTTGAGTCATATGGCATGTTTAGCTTTTTGAGAAGCTGCCAAACTATTTTCCATAGCAGCTGCACCATTTTACATTCCTACCAGCAATGTGCAAGGGTTCTAACTTTTCCACATTCTTTCTAACACATTCCTTTCCTTTTCTCTTTTTCTTTCTCTTTCTTTCTTTCTTTCTTTCTTTCTTTCTTTCTTTCTTTCTTTCTTTCTTTCTTTCTTTCTTTCTTTCTTTCATAGCCATCCTAATGGATATAAAGTGGTATCTCATTGTGGTTTTGATATCTTTAGTATTTTAATGCAAATAAATCTTAATTCCCTTTCTCTAAAGCTATTTTTCTCTTCTTACCTCTTCTCCTGTCCTTCCACCATCTTATTTCAAAGTTGTACAATATTAGGTGCCATTCAGAAATGCCATAGTCACAGGTTTTCATGTTTGTTTCTACCTAAATGGCCGATGTTTTAAAACATCATTGAGAACATGACCTTTAATGTATATGAGAGAACAGCCTTTTAGAAGACATTGTCTTCTGAGGCTCATCTGTTAGGGCCCAGAAGAAATCTTATAAAGCATCCAAAGGACAGGCTCTGCACAGGGAGAAACTGGCTCCCAGATGCAGACAGAGCCAGCCCCTCATTGCTAGCTCAAATGAGTAGCTGGCCTCGGGTGCTTGGGCCCTGGGGGTCAGTCAGTAACCCATATGCTGGAGGGGCTGCTCATAGCTCCCCAAATGTACTCTGGCTCTGCCTCTTGACTGTTGTCCTGGAAGAACAGAGGAAGAGTAGAAATTAGCTACAGAAAGAGTGGAAACATCCTGAGGAAAGAAGGAGGTGGGTGGAGATGGGGGCTTGGTAAGCAGGGCTAGTCCCACAGGATCAGGAGCTCAGGTAAAAATCTCTGAAGTCTGTTCTGGAGCATTTGCTGATTCACTTTGCATATTAAAAGTATGGGAGGCAGGTGACCATGTAGGAAGTTTCTGCAGAGGTCCAAGAGAGAGGAGATGGTGCTGGGACCAGGGAGGTGGCCATGGTGATGGAAAGGAGTGTGCAGATTTGAGATGCATGTAGGGACTAACTAATCAGGATTTAGTGATGGACAGTGTGGGCAGATTGGAGTAGAGGCTATTGACTCAATAAGTGATTTGGCTACAAACTGACCTGGGTACAGCAGGGAAGGTGCAGACAGTGAGAGGTGTCTGGTCTACAGTTCAGTGGGACAATGAAGGATTTGCCTTCCAGGGAGGCACCTGCTCTAAACCTGAACCAGGTGGTTGTAGGACCTTGTTTCAGTTTTACTTAAAGGCACTTGTGGCCTTTGACCCTCAAATAAATTCTAACAATCTGAAATCAAGTAAGACAATTACCATCTGACTCAGCATCCTTATGTAGTGTTCAGCAACCAGCTGGATAAGAAAGGGCATAAGTGTGCATCTATGAGTAGGCCAGTGATGGAGGAGGTAGGGGAAACTCTAGTGGCAGTGGCTTCCTCTGTGTCCTACGGCAGCCTCAGGGGATGCGGCCGGTGAGTGGGCAATGGCAGCAACCCCACTGTTCTGGACAAGGATTTATGTGGTACACCTCTTTGCCCCTTGCATCTTCCTTCTGCTTGTCCTCTTCTCATTCCTGAAAGAGATTGCAGAAGGAAGGCCTCAATGACCCACAGTCTCTCTCTCATGGGACACACATGAGTGACAGCATCTTTGCTTCTTAACTAGGAAGGCCAGCTGCCCACCAGGAAGACCCTGATCCCCACCTGGGCCCCTCTGCCCTGTTTATCCCTCATCTGTCCCAACCAGTCCATACATTCTCACGGTCTATTACTTGCATCACCCTCTTTCACTATAAATTATCCTCTAATTGGAAGATTATGGGTTGGGCGGGACAGAAACCGCTTTGATATAGCTCATGCCGATTCAGGATGTTTGTTTAAAAATTGCA
Organism: Furipterus horrens; assembly: GCF_987537825.1. Lineage (NCBI taxonomy): Eukaryota > Metazoa > Chordata > Mammalia > Chiroptera > Furipteridae > Furipterus > Furipterus horrens. The sequence goes on from NW_028327183.1 coordinate 33,700,811, forward strand.
GAGAGATAGAGGTGACTGAAGCCAGGGTCTCAAATTCTGTAACAGAGGCGGGGCTGCCAGGAACCATTAAGTGGTGAAATGGGCCAGGGCTACCTAGGGAACTCCTAGCAAAACCCCTGCTTGCCGAAGCAGCCTCTAGAGGGCACTAGACCACCATGGGACTAAACCAGAAATGGGGTATCAGTTCAAGCCTCAAATTTGTGCCAAGCCAACCAGGCAGGAGGACCAACAGACCCACAGAAGCACTACCAGCAGCAAAATTAATTACGTTAAAAAAATCAAAATAAATGCAAAAAATTCATGATCAACAAATGATGAGACATTTAAATAAAGATAAGTAGTTGTTTTATGACCCCACACTGTTGTACAATGGGGACAGCTGTTTCTAATGAGCCCAAGGTTCCCAGGTAGGTTGGTGGACCCCTGCAGTGTGGCTTTATGAGGGTTGTCAATGAGGTGTGAACAGACTGGTCAACTTAGAGCTTTAATATAATCATGTTTTATGATTGTAGAGCTTTTTTTTTTTTTTTTCAGATTTAATGTGTTTTATTGATTAAAATATTACATTTGTGCCAATTTCCCTTCCCTCTGCTCCCCTCCACCCGGTGGCCCCCCTCCCTCCAGTTGTCCCCTCCTTTTAGATTATGTCCATTAGTTGTGCATACAGTTCCTCCCAACTTCTCTCCGTCTATTCCATTCCCTCCTACCTTGATCCCCAATTCCTATATCATCTCCCTCCCTTTCCCCATTCCCCCTCCCTGTTGACCTCCCCCCAATATGCTTCCCGTACCCACAGTTCCTTTTCCACTCTCGTTGTCTGTTTAGTTTGCCTTTGTTTCATCTCCTTAGCTTCTGTTTTTTAAGCCAGTCCCTTTAACATCTCATATAACAGTGGTTTGGATCTAATGAACTCTTTCAGTTTTATTTTGTCCTGGAAACACTTTCTCTGTCCTTCTATTCTGAATGACAATTTCACTGGATAGAGTATTCGCGGTTGTAGGTTTTGGATTTTCATTACTTTGAATATTTCTTGCCAGTCCCTTCTTGCCTGTAGGGTTTCCCTTGAGAAGTCTGCTGATAGTCTAATTGGGACCCCTTTGTACATAATTCTTTTCTTCTCTCTTGCTGCTTTTAAGATTCTCTCTTTATCTTTAATTTTTGACATTTTGATTATAATGTGTCTTGGAGTGGTTCTCCCTGGGTCCAGTCTCTTGGGAACTCTCCTTGCTTCCTGGACCTGCAAGTCTATTCCCTTCCCCAATTCTGGGAAGTTCTCCTTTATTATATTTTCACTCAATTTTTCAAGTTCTAGTTCATCTTCCTCATTCTCTGGCAAACCAATGATTCTTATGTTGGGCCTTTTATAGCTGTCCCAGAGGTTTCTGATCCTCTCATTGCTGCTTCCCATTTCCTCTCGCTGCATTGGTTGACTGCTTGTTCCTTCTCCATATTCCAGTTTGTTGAAATGAACTCTGGATTTCTTTTCCTCACTGTCTGTCTCGTATGCGGTTTTGTTCCTTTCGTTATGAAAGTTTTTCGCTTCTTTCTTATCTTTTTCCTGCTCTTTTGTGAATTCTGTAAGCCACCTGATAACAATGGCCCAGAACTGAGCCTCTGACAGGTTTCTTATCTGTTCATCTGTCAGGTTCTCTATCTGCTGCCTGGTGAGCTGTGTCACCGGTATTTCTATAGTTGTCTGCCACATTTTGACAGATGCGTTTTGTTTTCTTGGGCCGGCTGTCGGGGGCAGTGCCTGTGTACTCGTAATGACCCAGCGACCGGCGCCGTTTGGCGTCACAAGTCAGCGCCCGGCGCCTGTCTGCGACCTATTTCGCAGCCCTGTGGTGCTTTCTTTCTTTGGGGGCGGGGGTCCAAAATGGATTCACACAGTTATTCAGCTAGGAGACCGGGATCCGTCCTCCCGCCCCCCTGGGCCTCACTGTTTAAGGTGATGCGGTGGCCGCTCTCCCCAGCGCTGGGGTCGCGCACTGCCATGGGCTTGACTGCCTCCGGGATTTTTCGCCGCCCCTCCGCTCCGCAAACAGCTTTGCCCTCTTTAACTCTTACCTGCCCGAATGGCACCGCTGGTTTATAACTTCATATGTTGGGCTTCCATGTAGTTTTATTTTCTGGAATTTCTAGTTATCCTTTGTTTTGAAGTAGTTGTATTCCTCTCTAGTTGTAGAGGGAGACTTAGCGTGTCCGTCTAAGCCTCCATCTTGGCCGGAAGTCCTGATTGTAGAGCTTTTATTAACCTTTTCTATTTGGTTCAAAATATGGGAACATGTTTTGATGAGTATATATATAGGGGCTCAGTGGATTGAGTGTCGGCCTGAGAGCTAAGTGTCGCTGGTTCGATCTTCCAGTCAGGGCACATCAGAGAAGGAAAACTCTGACTCCAAAAAACCTCCGCTGCCTTGCAGCATACCTCTTCAGGGGAAAGGCTAAGGGAGTAAACCCCAACAGAAAATCCGGAGCCGGAGTCCCTAAGGCGGTTTGACATTGTAGTCAACACCGGCAACTCCTGCGGCGCACCTGAAGCCAAGCTGTATTGACTCCGTCTTTCCCCTTGGATCCTTCAGCTGCGAAGAGAGGGAGGGGTCTGCTGCATGGGCAACAGCTGGCCCTCCATATCACCCTGCCCAGGCTTTGTAGCTTCACTGGAGAGGACACTCCAGCGTCATCGCAAGATGTCGACTCAACACGGGAGGAGACAGATACCGGTTATAAGCTCATCCGATTGGCGAAGGAAACGAGCGCCAGAGGTCTCCTCTGACGGTGGGAGAGGTCATCGCACCTCACTGGACAGCTACCGCCCGCCTCAAGCTGGGCAGCCCCCAGCCAATTAGGTGCCGTCTCGCCATGGCTCGCCTGCCCCACTGGGTGCGTGGGGATCAGAGAGGCGTCTCTTGAAAAGTGGGCCACAAAACACTCGCACCAGGCAATTCCAAGCAAAAAACAAGAAAGAAGCCTCCAGCTCTTCGCCTCGCTAGCTGGAACATCAGGACCATGTGTCCCGGACTTACTGCAGACCTTCCGTGGATCAATGATGCCAGGAAAACCGCCGTCATCGACAGGGAACTGGCACGACTAAACATTGACATTGCGGCTCTACAGGAGACCAGTTTGGCCGACAACGGAACTATCAGAGAAACCAACTACACCTTCTACTGGCAAGGGAAGTCTCCGGACCAATCAAGACAGCACGGTGTTGGGTTCGCTGTGAAGAACACGCTTGTTAACTCCATAGAGCCACCCACAGGAGGCACAGAGAGATTACTTACCCTCCGATTGTCAACAACTTTCGGCCCAGTCAGCATTCTTAGCGCATACGCCCCAACCCTCTGCGCCACCACCGAAGAGAAAGAACAGTTCTACCATGCACTGGACGAAGCGTTATCCAAGATCCCCAGAAGTAACGCTCTTTATCTCCTTGGAGACTTCAACGCAAGAGTAGGAGCCGACCACATGGCCTGGCCCACCTGCCTCGGAAACTTTGGGAGAGGAAAGATCAATGAGAATGGTCAGTGACTGCTTGAGCTTTCGTGTTACCACGGCCTGTGCGTGACAAACACATTCTTCAAGTGCAAAGAGATCCACCAGGTGTCATGGAGGCACCCCCGCTCCCGCCACTGGCACCAGCTTGACCTCGTCATCACCAGAAGAACGGATATTGGCAGCACCCTCCTCACCCGCAGCTACCACAGTGCAGACTGCGACACAGACCATGCCCTCGTGGTAAGCAAGGTGCGCATAACGTCGAAGAGGTTGCACCACTCCAAGATGAAGGGTCGCCCACGCATCAACACCAGTTGTGCCAGCAACCCAGTTAAGACCCAGCAATTCATCAACAGGATGGAAGATGCACTCGGCGAGGGAATGGCGGCAGATAACATTATCGAATCCAATTGGTCACGTCTCCGCGACGCCATATACAACTCCGCCATTATTGCTTACGGGAAGAAAGAGCGGAAGAACGCTGACTGGTACAAGGCTCACTGGGAAGAAATGGAACCCGTGATCGAGGCTAAGAGGAAGGCCCTACTGGCTTACAAGGCCACGCCCACTCCCAGTACACTTCAAGCTCTACGGGCTGCCAGGAACAAAGTCCAGAAGACCGCCCGCCACTGTGCCAACACCTATTGGCTAAACCTGTGCAGAAGCATCCAGGAAGCCGCCAATATAGGCAACGCACGAGGAATGTATGAGGGTATCAAGAAGGCAACAGGCCCAATCCCCTCCAAGATCGCCCCCCTTATGTCCAAGACAGGTGAGGTCATCACTGACCAGGAACAGCAAATGCAGCGGTGGACCGAGCACTACCTAGAGCTGTACGCAACGAGGAACACCGTAACAGACACTGCTCTTAACGCCATCCCAGACCTACCAGTCATGGAGGAGCTAGACACCCCACCTACTGCGGCAGAGCTCGGCAAAGCCATCGACCGCCTCGCTTGTGGGAAAGCACCAGGAAGCGACGGAATCCCTCCAGAAATCCTAAAGAGCGGGAAACCAGTCCTGCTACAGCCGCTCCACCATCTACTCTGTCTCTGATGGAAGGAGGGTTACATCCCCCAGGATATGAGAGACGCCAACATTATCACCATGTACAAGAACAAAGGAGACCGCAGCGACTGCAACAACTATCGGGGCATCTCTCTCCTCAGCGTCGTCGGCAAAGTATTCGCCCGGGTCACTCTTGCCCGCCTGCAGACCCTTGCTTCCCGCGTCTACCCAGAGTCCCAGTGTGGCTTCAGAGCTGGCCGATCAACAGTGGACATGATCTTCTCCCTACGCCAGCTGCAGGAGAAGTGTCACGAGCAGCATAAACCACTCTACCTCGCCTTTATCGACCTCACGAAGGCGTTTGATCTGGTCAGTCGAAGCGGACTCTTCAGCTTGCTACGGAAGATTGGCTGTCCACCACATCTGCTTGCTGTGGTCATGTCCTTTCACGACAACATGCACAGCACGGTGTCCTACAACGGCGCAACCTCTGAGGCCTTCCCAGTCAGCAGCGGAGTAAAGCAGGGCTGCGTCCTCGCACCTACGCTGTTCGGAATCTTCTTCTCCATGCTCCTCCAACACGCCTTTAAGGACTGCAGCGAGGGTGTCTTCATTCACACCAGATCCGATGGCAAGCTCTACAACCTGGCCCGTCTACGAGCCAAGACCAAAGTCAAAGAGGTGCTCATCCATGAGATGCTCTTCGCCGACGACGCAGCCTTGACATCACACTCCAAAGAGGGACTCCAGCAGCTAGTCACTTGCCTTTCCCACGCATGCAAGGAGTTCGGACTAGCCATCAGCCTGACGAAGACGAACGTTATGGCTCAAGGCACGGGGACTCCCCCATGCATCACCATCGACGGATACACCCTGGAGGTTGTCAACGACTTCACTTACCTCGGGTCCACCATCTCGAGCTCTCTGTCAGTCGACTTGGAGGTCAACCGGAGAATCGCCAGGGCAGCCACAGTTATGGCCAAACTGAACTGGCGAGCGTGGAACAATTCCAGCCTCACTGAGAAAACCAGACTGCGCATCTACCAAGCCTGCGTACTCAGCACTCTCCTCTATGGCAGCGAGACGTGGACCACCTACGCAAGGCACGAAAGGAAACTCAACAGCTTCCACATGAGGTGCCTGCGACGCGTCCTGCATGTCGCCTGGCAGGATAAGGTCCCCAACACCGAGGTGCTGAAGCGAGCCAACATGAGCAGTTTGCATGCAGCTCTTAGTGAGAGACACCTCAGGTGGCTCGGCCATGTCAAAAGAATGGATGCAGGCCGTATTCCCAAAGACCTCCTCTACGGTGAGCTAGCAGAAGGCCAGAGGATGACAGGGCGCCCAAAACTGCGGTTCAAAGACATCTGCAAAAAGGACATGACACAATGCTCCATCAATCTCAACACATGGGAAGTTCAAGCAGACGACCGCCTAGCCTGGAGGCTCGCGGTCAGGCAAGGTACGTCAGGCGCGGAGGCTGCGCGCAACGAGGAGGCGGTCCAGAAAAGATCGAGGCAGAAGCAGCGTCAACAGCAGCAACAACAGCCATCTGCCTTCACCTGCAACAAGTGCGGCAGGGATTGTCACTCCCGAGTCGGACTGCACAGCCATTCTCGGCGGTGCAGATAGACTCTCAAGAAGCTACGCCATCGTCTCTCGAGACGGACGGCTGCCGCCGCCGCCGCCGACGATATAGGGGCTCACATTTTTCCTTTTGCCTCAGGCTCTTATAGGACCCTCCTGGCACTGGCCTCAAACCTGGACTCCTTATGTAACCCATTATGTATATTGAAGTGGAAAGAAAGCTACAGTGCTCCTACTTCAGTCAAACATTTTGCCATGCATAAATGCCCATTACATGGGCAGTGAGAAGTCTGAGGAAATTCTGAAGCCAAATTACAGCAGGCTAGTGCTCTTTACCTTGAGTTGTTTATCTTGTTATTTGATTTTTAAATCTTTAATGCATTTCCCAAGAAGTCTGCTTTGGAAAAAATCACCAAAGGAATTACAAGAGAACAAGAACAACCAGAAACACTAAAAGGTGTTTTTCCCCCCCAAAGTTTTTAAATTAAATTCCAGTTGGTCTGCACAGTGAAAGTGAGTTAGTTACTGTCTACAACTTTTACTAACATAACACCTACCTTCTTTCAACAGGCTGTGATCAAAGGTGGGGGTGGGGGTGTAGAGGGATCCTGAGCCTCAGCTGGGGATGGAGCCAGCCATACCAAGCCTCTGAGCCAGGGAACCTTTGGGGACCTCTGATTTCATTTCAGTCTCAAGGAAGGAAGGCTGACCCTGCTTGACCTTAAATGGCCCCCTCAACCCTCCTTTATGTCTCTCCATCTTTCTGCCTCTTCTGAGCTCAACCCCTCTGTTGACTGCTTTCTCAGATAGCGGCCGTAATCCTGAAAAGCAGGCCTCCTCTTCACTTCCCAGTGCCAGCCGGGATGACTGGGTGAGCTGAGGCGATATTGGTGGCACAGGCCTTGCTGTGCAGAGGGAGTCATGTCAGGGATATGACATGGTTCCTTGGGCTATGGCAAACCAGGGGGTCAGGTCGGAGGGGCAGGTCTCCCCGCAGCCCTGCGTAGCCCCGTTCTCTAGCTGCCACCTTCTATCACCCCTCCCTCCCCTATGCTTCCCTGCACAGCCGGGATCCGGGGAGGGACATGACCTTCCCTACCAGCAGGAGGCCAGGAGGGCACTGACCGGGGCCCTGGGCTTTGGGCCCACCTTGAACGTCCCGCCCAAAGGCCAGAGGGCGCGGACTGGACGGAGCCGCGGGAGCGGAGCTGTCCAGCACCCGAGGCGAGGCGCGCGCCCCCGGCCACCTCCTCCCGCCCTGCCAGCGCCACTGCGGCTCGGCGGGCGCGTCACGTGGCTGGCGCGGCGCGGTCTCCAAGCTCCCGGCGGGCGAGGGGCCGGGCGGGAGGACCCACAGACCCTCCGACCCACCACCGGAGGCACCAGCCGGACAGGCTGGGCTCAGCGCAGGGCAGCCCGGGGGCACAGCGTGGGGCATGGGCGCTCCGGGGGCCCCCGGGCACAGGCCGGCAGCGGCAGGGCACCCGGGGCGCGGGGGCAGCGGCGGGCGCGGGTCCACCCTGGCAGCCGCCGCTGAGCCCCCGCGGGGCCCGTGACGCCGTGGCCGATGTGGCCCCGCGCGCTGCGGGCCTGCACCGCTGCCTCACAAAGACGCCGCCCGAGCCGCCACCCACACCCGGCCCGCAGCCACTACGGGAGTCGGAGCCCGAGCCCGAGCCGTAGTGGAACCCGGGGGGCAGGAGAGGCGCCCGCGGGCGGCCGGTCCCGGCATGGAGCAGCGGGCGGCCGTGGGGCCGGAGGGGGCGCCGGGCGCCCGGGCGCAGCTGGCCGTCGTCTGCTTGGGTGAGTGGGCCGCGCAGGCCCGGCGGAGTCCAGGCCCCTGCCTCGCAGCCCCGCGCGAGCCCTGACGGGCCCCGCCCCGCCCTCCTGTCCGCTGCCCGGGCTTCCGGAGCCCGCACTGGGAGAGCTCCTGGCCTGCTGGGGTCGTAGGCCTGAAGGGGCGACTCCGGCCGCGGAGCCCCGGCTCTCGCCCAGCTCGGAATAGCGGATCCAGCGCGAGCTAACCATGCGCAGGGCGACCCGGGTGTGCCGGCGGCTGGGTGGGCAGAGAGCGACTTTTCTACGGCCCGGCTGTGCTTAGCCTGGCGGCGGGGAAGGTCGGGGCCTCCGAGCTGTGGACAAAGGCGAGGCCGGCTGCCTCCTGAAGAAGTCTCCGTTTTCCGCTTGGAGCAGGGGTTGGGGCGAGTGCTGGTTGCAGGCTGGACTCTGGATGCCAGGCGGGAGGCAACTTCGAGAACGCTCTCGTCTTCCTTTTTTTTGTGTTCTCAGACCCAAGGGCTAGCCTGTTCAGCTCAGAGGGGTGTGTGTGGGGAGGGCCAAGGGACCTGTCCAGGCCAGGCACCTGGGCAGGGGGACTTCTCTACCCAGGAGTTTTTCTGTTCACCTCGCCAGGGCCCTGCGTGGGGGAAGAAGGAAAGAGTTGAATCCTCAGTGCACACGGTTCCTTTATTTACCATGATAAAGGAGGGAGTGTCTTTACTGGACACTGTGGCTTTATTGAGGAAGAAGGCACTATAACTCCATAGGTTTGCTGAAGCCACTGAAATGACAAAGTAAAAAAAGAAACCTGAAGGTTTTAAGCTGCATGGTCCCCTGTGCCCCTAAGAATCAGGGAGCTCAGAGTCTAGGGGGAAGGCACCTGCCTCTGTTGTGTGATCTGGTCTCAGTAAGGGCTGTGACCCCCAAAGTGCTTACTCCCCAATCTGTTGGTGGTCATATACTCTGGACTCTAAGATGGTGGGTGGGCTTCGCGGTGAGCAGGTCCGGGGGACAGGCCTTTTGGCTTCCCAAGGTCCTCCCTGCCCAGATGTGGCCCAGAGCCTGGGCCCAGAGCAGGGGCAGTTGTCCCTACTTCTTCAGCAGTTGGGGCTGACCCCTCCAGTGATGCTCTCTGTCTTCCTTGGCTCAGTTGATGTTGGGGGGGCACCCTGAACCCCCAGGAAGTTCAGTTTGCCCATATTCTCCTCCTGGTTCCCCTGCAGTGAAGCAGTACGTGAAAGCAAAGGACAAACCCCAGGAGGTGGGTATTTGGGGGTGGGTGGCAGGAGAGATCTTTGCTTCCCTTCTCAAGGTTAGCATGGCACCATGAGGATGCCTTTGAACTCTAGAGGCCATGCACCCCTATAACACGGGTTAATCAGAACTGCTTGCCTCCCTCCCTGGCTGCCAGTGAATGAAGTGGCTGGCAAGGCCCCTCAGAGGGAGGCAGCCCTTCAAGGTGGCAGGACCCCCTTGACAGGCAGCACCTCCACCCAGGCTGAGCCAGGGCCTCTCTCTGATGGGTGGTGCAGGCCTGAACTTCTCAAGCCGGACAGGAGACAGAAACACACCCCCTCCCAAGTGAGTTAGAATTCCCAGGTGTGGGGAGCCGGGCTTGCACATGGTTCTTTTGGCTATAGGTATGCAGGTGGGCTCAGAAACCTGGGGTCCCAGCAGGTCTGGGCTGAGAGCAGGAGTCTCTGTGGCAGCGCTCTGGGCTTTGCCCTGTGAGAGGTAGAGAACTAGCTTAGAGTTCGGGCTCTGTGGTCTCGTGCCCCTGAAAGGGCTGCTGTTGGCCCAGGTCAGGTGCCTGGGTCCCAAAAGTGCGCCCCCTACCCCCTGCCCACTGGATCCTCTTTATGTTTCCCACAGTGAACATCGTTCTCACTGGCCGGCTCAGCAGTGCAGTTCCTGCTTTAGGTGAGTAATATGCTTCTCTCCCTCCTCTTCTTTCCCCTGCCTCTGGTTTAGTGACCTCTGAAAACAGGCCTTCGGGTTCCTGCTTCTACCCCTGAGGTGCATTTGTTCTGCATCCCAAAGGAGCTGTTTGGCCTTGGGCAAGCTTAAACTTCCCTGAATATCAGTTTCCTCTTCTATAAATGGGTGCAATAATAGGACCTACTTCAAAGCCTGTTATTATGGTTGAATGAGCGAATGAGGCAAGGTGCTTGGCGTGGTGTTCACACATGGTGGCTTCATACCACCAGCAAGCGCTCATGGGTCTGGTACAATGGACAGATTGTACTTCCTATAGGCTGTGGGGTTCCCCAAGGGCCATGAGGTGCCCACCTGTTTTTTTTTTAAGTATATTTTATTGATTATGTTGTTACAGTAGTTCCAATTTTTCCCCTTTGCTCCCCTCTGCCCAGTATTCCTCTTCCCTTCAGCCATCCCACCCCGCTTAGTTCATGTCCATGGGTGGTGCATGTAAGTTCTTTGGCCTCACCCTTTCCTATATTATTCTTAGCTTCCCCCTGTCTATTTTGTACCAACCGATTATGCTTCTTAATCCCTGCACCATTTCCCCATTTCTCCCTCTCCTCCCTCCCAGCTGATAATCCTCCAAATGATCCTCACACCTATGATTCTGTTCCTATTCTGGTTTGCTTAGTTGGATTTTGTTTTTATTTTTTAGATTCAGTTGTTGATGGTTGTGAGCTTATTGTCATTTTAGTGTTTATAGTTTTGATCTTCTTTTTCTTAAGTAAGTCCCTTTGACATTTCTTATAACAATGGCTTGCTGATGATGAACTCCTTTAGCTTTACCTTGTCTGGGAAGCACTTCATCTGCCCTTCCATTCTAAATGATAGCTTTGCTGGATAGAGTAGTCCTGCTTGCAAGTTACCTTTCATCACATTGAATACTGCTTGCCAGTCCCTTCTTGCCTGCAAAGTGTCCTCTGAGAAATCAGCTGGTAGTCCTATAGGCACCCCCCTGTTGGCAACTCTCTGCCTCTCTCTTGCTGCCCCCAGGACTCTCTGTTTATCTTTCACCTTTGGCATCTCAATCATCATGCATCCTGGTGTGGTCCCCTCTGCGTCCAGCTCGTCCGGGACCCTCCGTGCTTCCTGGACCTGTATGTCCATCTCCTTTGCAAAATTTGGGAAGTTTTCCTCATTTTTTTCAATTCTTGCTTCCTCTTTCTGCACTGGTTGACTGTTTTTTTCTTCCTTATGTTCCAAATCATTGATCTGAACCCTGGTTTCCTTCCCTTCACTATTGGTTTTGTGTAGATTTTTTTCTTTTCACTTAGCATAGCCTTCACGTCTTCTCTAATGTGTTTGCCGTACTCAAGCATATCTCTCAAGTCTGTGAGCATCTTTATCACCAGTGTTTTGAATTCTGCGTCTATTAGGTTGTCTATCTCCTCATCTGTTAGGTTGGCTATCTCCTCATAGCTTAGTTCTCCCACTGGAACCTTGATCTGTTTCTCCTTTCGGGCCATACTTCTCTGTCTCCTCATTCTGACAGGCTCTTGTGTTTGTTTGCCTCTGCGTCCCAGGTAGAGCTGTCACTCCTGTTATGTTGTAAGGAGCGGAGCCTTAGGGATTCATGAGTACAGGAATACCCGTTTCACCACCTTGTGGTGCTGTATGTGGGGGAGGGGTCTGAGAGGGAACAATGCTGCTTGCCTAGCACTCACCTCTTTTCCAGGCACTTCTCCCATTTCTGCACCAGACTAGCACCCCTCTAGCTGCTGCCCTGGCCGTCGTTCCCAGAGTGGGTGGGTCTGCGGATGTTCTAGGACCATGGGGGCTCTTTAAACAAGTGGATTCTGCTGAGAGACCATCAGTTTCTGCTTCCACCCCAACCCCCACTGGTCTGCGCAGTCAGAAGCAATGAGGCTTGATTTTCCCCAGTGCTGGGACCATGAGCTTCGAGGTCTGGTGAGGAGCTGGGAACGCTCCCCAGGTGTCCCGCCTGACTTTTTAAACCATTTGACTGCACTTCCCGCTGGCCTGCCACTGCCGCCTCCACACTGCATCCTCTCTGCCCCGGCTCCACCCCTCCTACCTGTATGGATGACTATTTCTTCTTTATATCTTTATTTGCTGGACTTCCATGCAGCTTGATTTTCTGGAACTTCTGGTTGCTTCTAGTTTTGAGGTAGTTGTATTCCTTCTTAGTTGTGGAGGGAGACACAGAGTGTCTGCTATGTCTCCATCTTGGCCGGAAGTCTGCCCACCTGTTTTTAAATTACATCTGGGATTTAATATATAAAGGTGTCACTGAATGATGACATGGAGAGGCCAATGCTGTTGACAGAAGTTGTTACTTATGTGTCTTGAGAAGAAGGAACATTGGCCACACCACGCCAGGCCACAGGTTTGATCAGGTCTGATGCAGGGAAGGCTTGGGCCAGAGCACCAGTTGGAGTTTTTGTGGGAAAGTCAAGACAGGACAAGAGAAAGAGTTTAGAATTGGCTAGGCTGAGTAATCCTGCCCTAGGACAGCCTAGGGCTGGGGGAACTGCTGGCTTGGTGTGTGAATTAGATGAGAAGGTGGGTGGGAGCTCAGCCTTCAATCAGCTAGACTGGGAAAAGGCAGGTCCTAGACAAACTGACATGCAGGAGAGAGGGGTAAACACTTTGACCAAGAGTTTGGCCCTGTGATTGGTGGATGCCAAACAGACAAACAAAATCTGAGAAAACACAAGGTGATGGGCCTCTTGCCTGTCAGACTGGGTGTGTCCATCCACGGGCCATCTCTGTGCTCATCTAGGGCAGCAAAGACTGTCAGGAACGGGGAGGGTGGACCAGGCCATCAGGGCATTTCCTCTTTGCTGAGGGAGCTGCCAGGGGTTGGCAAATGCATAAGTCCAGGCCCTCTTTGCCTTTGGTGCCACCAGGAGACATCTAAGAATGGTCTCAGGAAACTGGGAGAATGTGTGGTCCCAGTCTAGGAGGCACCACTGATTTGTTTGCTGTTTGCTGTACTGCATGGAAGGGCAGGAAGTGCCTGGGGCTTCCAGTTCTGCTCAGGGCCCAGCTTGTAGCAGAAACTCACTGAGGCCAGCTCAAAGAGTGGCATGTCAGCTAGCCCAGGTCCCACAGAAGCTGCTCTCATGGGCCTGTGTCTCAGACACCACTTCTCAGTGTCCCTCCTGACTCTCCTTGCACACCAATGCCAGCTCCCAGCAGCCTGGCCTCCTCTGGTGACTCTGCCAGTCTAGGGACCTGCCTTGCTCAGCACTAAGCCAGCCCCAGCCCTGCCTGGCGCCCTGGACCCAATAGCTAACTGCTAGCCTCCCCATATGAGTTCCAGGAGAAGACTGGTTGTGAGGGAGTGGAAGGGGGTGGCAGGTCTTACCAGTGTGGGCCCCAGGCCAGCCCTCTTGCTGGTGTGCTGGGTGGGCATGTCTGCCACATGCATGTGCCCTGCATTTAGAAGAGTGGTGCTTCAGGGATGAGGTTAACTCACAGGGCCAGGGCGAGAGAGACAGCCATCCAGCCGACTACATTTGGTTTTTCTTAGCTATCAAGACCTTAGGCTCCAGAACGGTCCTCATTGCCCAGGGGCCACTGTTCACATCATGGTGCTTGTGCAGTGTCCCAGTGTCTTGAACTGTGCACAGTCCCTATGGTCATAGGTGGCGATCTGGGCCCTGGCTCTTCTGGATTCCATCCCTGATCCCTCTAGCATTGCTAAGAGACAGCTTCTGGCTGCCAGAGGCACCCCTTCTAACCCCCGACCCAAGGCTCCATGACTCTGCATTTTCAGGGTTTTCCCTGTGACTTCTACTGTGAGGATCCCGGATCACCACCATTCATGTGCGCCTTCCCAGCCCTCAGTGGGCTCAGACACTTCCAAGGGCCTGGGTGGGCTGCCCTGGGGACCTCAGCCCCTGTGCTGTCTCAGGTTGTCAGGTCCTGACTGGTACCTCTGGCACTTTGGACTCTGGGCTCCGCCATGTGGCTGCTGTGATCTGGGGGTGGCCTGGGTTGGGTCTTCACGGTGTTCTCCACTTACTGGGCACTTCCCTATGCTCCTGTGGTGGAGGTCCCAGCTCCCTGTCATCTTTGCCACCAGGCAGGTTGTCTGGAGTATTGATCGCCTCTAGAAACCAGATCTGCAAATTGTGCTTCATCAGGCTCAGGCCCTCTCAAAAGTATTTGATGACTCTTGGGACCAGGAAAGAAAGATGCTCATCCGTCTAAAAACGCGCATTCATACCTTGCCCACTTGAGCAGGCCACTTTGCCACGAGCGCCGGTGGGATTTTCTGCTCAAGTGAGTATAGGTCACCTGCAGTTAAAGCTCAGATAGGCCTGAGTACCTCCCAAACACCCTCAGGACTCTATTCTGCATCAGTATGTCCCCAAATACACAGTCCTTCCAGCTCCACTCACCAGTGGCCCATCATCACACACCCTGTCACAACCCTCACCTCCCACTCACCCCATCACCTGAATGTCTGCCTGGAGATTGCTACTTTCCTCAGGTTTCTGAACCACCCGCAGAGAAGCAGCTCCACCTTACTGATGGACAAGCAGGCGCCCCAGGACTGGATTCACAAGCCCCCTTCTCCTGCCTATGCCTGGATCCTGGGCAGTGTGTTGGGTGCGGGAGGCCTGGGGCTGGTCGTCTGAGCTGGTGGCACCCTCCAGGCCCATCGCTAATTGGCCTCTGGTCAAGAGGCCCCGACCAGAGCGCCCAGCTCTGCACTGACCCTAGCCTCCTTGCTGCTCCACACCCACTCTGCGTGGGCTGGGCTGACAGCTGCAGGAACCTGGTGCCTGCGGCCCCCTTGGAGTAGAGCAAACAGTAACTGAGTGACTGCTGCCCTGGCTGTGGGAATTTCTAGGGCAGCCCTGGACAGCCCTCAGCTCAGGGGGAAATGTTGTCAGGAGCTTTGTTGAGAGGCACAGCTGGGCTGGCAGCCGTCCAATCATCTGCTCCTGATGGGCTGGTGGCCTGAGAGACAGGCCTCCTGACCCCTGGAAGAGGGCTAGACATAAGTCCTGGAGGGAGGGGTATTCTGGCCAGAGGGAGAAAGACATGCGGGCCTGGCTTTCCTGGCCAGTGTGGGTGAGAATTCTGGCCTCTGTGACTGTCCCGTCTGGGCAAGGCTTCCAGGCCAGGGCAGGTACTGACTGGGCCCTGCTCTGCCCCAGGCCCTGTCCTGGAAGCTGCGGATACAGTGGTTCCCATCAGAGGTGGATTAAGGTCTGTTGAGGCCCTGGGCGCAGAAGAAAATATTGGGCCCCTCAAAAAAAAGAGAGACAGGGAAAATAAAAATATATGTTAACCATATTTTTAAATAAATAAAAAATTGCACATATGAAACCAAACTTGGTGTCATTAGAAAAAAGTATTAAGTTGGGGTTTTGCGGGGCCTTTCAGAAGTTGCGGCCCAGGGTGCGTGCCCGGTGTGCCTGCTGTTAAATCCGCCTCTGGCCCAGCCTGGCTGACCGGAGCCTCCTGCCCCAGTGGCCAGGCGCTTCAGTTTAACGTGCTTCTGAGATGTGCAGTGGGGGGAGGATGCGCCCTAGCAGCCTGGGCCCTCCCTGCCTGTGAGCCTCCCCCAGCACCTTCCAGAGAAGAAGTTCTCTTCTGGTCTGTGTAGCCCCTCCCTCCAAGGGCACCCCCAGGCCAACAGCCAGAGTCCCTGCGAGGTCCACAAGGCTGGTGGCCTCACCTATCTGAAGGAGCGGCCAGGCTACTCTGTTTAGTCTTTCCTCTCGTGGCCTGCGACCAGAGCACATCGCTCCCATTTTATGGGTGAGAAACCTGGCTTCCCAAGCCATGGGCAAGTGCCAGGGGCAGAGGCCTGGCTGGTGCCCCTGGGACCTGGGACTCTTGGGGTTCTGATGGTGGACCAAGCGTGGTCAGCCTTTGTTTAGGGTCAAGGGGTGGTGTTTCTCTTCTGGTCCTTTGAAGTTCTTGTGAGCTGTTGAATGGGGGTTTTTGACTCCCTGGTGGTCACAGTATTGGACCTGGACCCCCACAGTCATGGCAGCCCCTGCTGAAGGGGTTTCGTGCCTCTAAATGCAAAGCAGGTACTTGGATTGACCAGTTCACTCATTGACCCATATTTATTGAGCACCTACCATGTGTCAGGCCCTGTGTGAGATCCTGGAGACAGACAGTGTTGAGCCAGAGCCAGCACAGCTCCAAGGGAAATTGTTGCTATAGTGGGTGCTGGGGAGGAAAGAGAAGAGGGGTGGCATTGGAGCCCCAGGGGGTACAGCATGGGGAGGGTCCCCTTGAGAAGGGGCACTGGGCTGAAGGCCATAGGAGTGGATGGGCTAAGGTGTGGGGGAGAGCATTCTGCTAGGGGCTGCAAGACAAAGCCTCCCTCCTGTGGGTGGTATCACAGCAGGCGTGAGCAGAGAGCTGCGTTATCGAGGGAGATGAGGCAGAACAGGTGAGGGGCTGGTGCCTCTGGGATGAAATCTGTCCTAAGAGTATGAGAGGTGGCTGGAGGGCTTTGTGCAGTGTGTTGTTTGGGGTCCCAAAAGAAATGTCTTCTTGAGAGCTGGCAGAGAGACCTCTGCTTCTGGGGCAATCATGGAAGGCACGAGGCAGCCGCAGAGTGAGGAGGTGATGCTGCTGGACTTAGGTCATCATTTGTCTCCCTGAGCCTCAGGGTCTCTGTCTGTGCAATGGGCCCTGCCTTCAGCAGAGGCTGCTGGGAGGATTTGATGAAGCAGAGTGGTAAAGGGTTGAAGAGCAGTTAGGTGTGGGAGCAGCCAGGTGCAAGGGCTTGTGTGGTCCTGGGAAGGCCAGGGCACACCAGGGAAGGCTTTGCACCTTTAGCCAGGAAGTAGAGGGCATGTATAATGAGGTGGGTACAGTGAGCCTGTGGAACTGGGCGTGGTGGCCCCTCATGCTGGCAGGTGTGACACTCTGCGCACCAGTGACACTTCGTAAATTCATTGGGGCAGGCCCGGCAGTGAAAACTGAGCCCATCGAAGGAACAGGGTGGACTCGGATTGCCACTTACTGGCTGTGTGGCCATGAGCTGGTCATTTCTCCTCTCTGAGCCTCAGTTTCCTCATTTGGTTACATGCTCTGCCTCCAGTGGCTTCCCACTTATGCTCGGGATAAAACCCAAATTCTGTATGAAGTATAATCAGACCCAGCCTGCATTTCCAGCCCCATCTAGACCTTGGCCCCTCTCTTCAGTCCTGTTTTATTTACCTTCACTCCACTCAGGGGATCTGCAAAAAGCCTGATCTCCCATGCCTCTGCTCTCCCCCCACGCCCCGCCCCTCCCCTGCAGCCTTCGAGTCCCACAAAGCAGGGTGTTTGCCTGTCTCACTCAGCATGCCTAGCACTGTGTTTGGCACACAGTAGATACTCAAATCTGTGTGAGCAAAACTCCTCCCTTCTCTGGTTGAGGCTTGTATTTGTCAAGCCCTGGGGAGGGCAGGCAGACCTAAGGTGCAGAATTCTTAACTGAACTGAGGCCCCAAGGCCAAGAGGCTGCACCTCGGAGGTGCTGAGGGGAGTTGTTGGTGGACTTTCTCCCAGCCTGCCAGGGACCTAGGCTCTGGTGCACAGGATGAGGCTGTGGGTGCCCCTCTGCCATGCACACCACTTCTCTGAAGTCTCAAGTAGTGGCCTTGCCCTTGGCCATGCCCACTCTTGGCTGGTCGCTATCCCATCTTGGAAAGGCCTGTGCTGAAGCCATGGGAGGCTCAAGTGCCTATTTGCCAGCTCCCCCAACTTCCTCCACAAAGGTGAGGCCAGCACTCTGCTTCCTCTCTTGACAGCTGCCTGCAGCGGGAAACTAGAGCAGCACACGGAACGGCGGGGTGTCATCTATAGCCCGGCCTGGCCCCTCAACTATCCTCCAGGCACCAATTGCAGCTGGTACATCCAGGGCGACCGTGGAGACATGATCACCATCAGGTATGGGTGTCCCAGGGGGTGTCCAAGGGAATCTGTATGGGTCTGCATGCGCTGTGTGTGCGCGCACATGTGTGATGCCGCATGTGCACAAGTGCATGTGTGGGCAGGCATGAAGTGCACGTGTAAGTGCACATGTGTGAGCACACTTGTGTCCTTGTGTATGTCTGTGAGCGCACATCTGAGCAGGTATAAAGAACAAGTGTGAATGTGTGTAAGCACATGTCTGAGCAAGTTCAGAGGGCCCATATGAGCAGGTATGTGAGTGCATGTGTGGACTTCAGGTGTGAGTATGTATGAGCTGTAAGCATATGAGCGCCTGTGAGCATGTGTGAGCAGGTGGATGTGCCAGTTCCCAGGCCTCTGTGGCCTCTCTGGGTGGCTACATGGAGTCCTGAGCCTCTCTCAGGGGCTGTGGGAGCTGTCGGTCACCTCAGGCTTGCCAGGGAGGGGAGCCTTGGGGGTGGTGGGGGTGGTCTAGTTCTCTCTAAGTGACAGCGGTGTCTTCTCTGTCCTGCAGGGTAGCTTGAGGATATGCTGGCACAGGTCCCAGACCAGGGTTTCCCCAGGGTCCTCAGGGCAGTCTCAGCAGGAAAGGGGACCAGGCAGGAGCCCAGATGCTCCAGTTGCAGGGAGGTGCAGAGGGAAACGGAGTGAGGTGACCAGATGGTGAAACTGAGGCTGGAACCCTGGCCTGGGTGGCCACAGTGACACTTGGCTAGGGAGTCACTCCCCTAAATGCCAATGCCCAAAAGGCCCCAGTTTTACTCCATAGCTCCCAAGCATGGGGTGTGACAGGCAGGATCAGGGTCTTGTGTTTGTCTGCTTCCCTGTGGTCACAGGGCCGTGGCTGTTTGATACCCTTTCTTCAAGGGCTTCGTCCTCCACCAGTCTCCAAGTCCTGTGACCTGCTCTTCCCACAGCCTGGGCCGGGGGTTCAGGGCTAGTGTATTTCTCCCAGGTGACAAGCTGTCACCCAGCCACAGGCTAGGCCAGCCCCATGGGCATGCCTCTACCCTACAGTGCACAGGTCTGTGACTTTGTGCAGGGTCAGTTCCAGCAGACTCAGTGCAGGTGGGTCTGGACCCTTGGGTCTCCGCACTTGGGAGAGGGTCAGGGGAGGGAATTGCCCATGATGGGGCTCCTGACGGGGCCTCCACTTTGGCTTTGTGGTAGGCATGCTGTGTGTGTGTTGGCTAGGCCCTCCCAGGGCTGCAGGGGATGATGTGAAGGATGGTGTTCAGAGTTGTCCTGAGCCTTCTTGGAGCTGCCCTCAGACCCCTGGACATCTGGGAGTAGAGGAGAGGAGGGGTGGGCTGGGCTGGCCATCCTTGTCCTAAGATCAGGCCTGCTTGTTCCCTGTGGGTCCCTGGCCACGTGGGCCCTCCCAGACCCATGTCTATGGTCCCTCTCCATCCCTGCAGCTTCCGCAACTTTGATGTGGAAGAGTCCCACCAGTGCTCCCTGGACTGGCTCATGCTGGGCCCAGCAACCCCACCTCGCCAGGAGGCCTTCCGGCTCTGCGGCTCTGCCATCCCACCGGCCTTCATCTCCACCCGGGACCACGTCTGGATCTTCTTCCACTCTGATGCCTCCAGCTCTGGCCAGGCCCAGGGCTTCCGTCTCTCATACATCCGAGGTGACACCAGTAGCAGGGCATCGCGGGGCACACACAGCATTTGGTGCGCCACTTGGGCACCTGGGGCTGGAGCAGAACTCTCCACCTGCCTGCTCCCCGCCAGGTCTCCCCCAGGAACCCCGTCAGGCTGAGCACAGTGGCGGGACTGGGGCTGGACATGTTGCTGCCTCAGGGTATCTTGGAGCCCCTGGAGGTCACCGACCCCATATCACAGACTTGGCTGGAGTGGGGGCTCACCCCTCACCCTCAGCTCACCATTTACCCTCATGTCAGAGACTTAGCTCACCCTGACATTCCAGAGGTCTTTGTCCCTTGGGCGGCCACAGAGAGGCCAGTACTCTTCTCCATGTCTCCTTCCTCTTCTGAGGCTCTGCAGAGGCCCGGCTGGGATGAGGGAACCACCCTGCCCGCTCCAGGCCTCAGACTGCGTTGTTGGAGGGAGCTCAGCACTCCCCTGACTCTCTTCCCCTGCTCTCTTTTCCCCACAGGGAAGCTGGGCCAGGCGTCCTGCCAGGCAGATGAGTTCCACTGTGACAACGGCAAGTGCCTGCCGGGGCCGTGGCAGTGCAACACCGTGGATGAGTGTGGCGATGGCTCCGATGAGGGCAACTGCTCAGCACCTGCCTCGGAGCCACCCGGCAGCCTGTGTCCCGGGGGCACCTTCCCCTGCAGCGGGGCGCGCTCCACGCGCTGCCTGCCTGTAGAGCGGCGCTGTGATGGCACGCAGGACTGCGGCGATGGCTCTGATGAGGCTGGCTGCCCTGACCTGGCGTGCGGCCGGCGGCTGGGCAGCTTCTACGGCTCCTTCGCCTCCCCAGACCTGTTCGGTGCAGCCCGAGGGCCCTCAGACCTTCACTGCACATGGCTGGTGGACACGCAAGACCCACGACGTGTGCTGCTGCAGCTGGAGTTGCGGCTGGGCTATGACGACTACGTGCAGGTGTACGAGGGCCTGGGTGAGCGTGGGGACCGCCTGCTGCAGACGCTGTCCTATCGCAGCAACCACCGGCCTGTGAGTCTTGAGGCCGCCCAGGGCCGCCTCACCGTGGCCTACCATGCTCGCGCCCGCAGCGCTGGTCATGGCTTCAATGCCACCTACCAGGTGAAGGGCTACTGCCTCCCGTGGGAGCAGCCATGTGGGAGCAGCGTTGAGGGTGACATGGGTGACACAGGCGAGCAGGGCTGCTTCTCGGAGCCACAGCGCTGCGACGGCTGGTGGCACTGTGCCAGCGGCCGAGATGAGCAGGGCTGCCCTGCCTGCCCGCCGGACCAGTACCCCTGCGAGGGCGGCAGTGGCCTGTGCTACACGTCTGCTGACCGCTGCAACAACCAGAAGAGCTGCCCCGATGGCGCCGATGAGAAGAACTGTTTCTCCTGCCAGCCTGGCACCTTCCACTGTGGCACCAACCTGTGCATCTTTGAGACGTGGCGCTGTGATGGCCAGGAGGACTGCCAGGACGGCAGCGATGAGCACGGCTGCCTGGCGGCCGTGCCCCGAAAGGTCATCACTGCTGCCCTCATCGGCAGCCTGGTCTGTGGCCTGCTGCTCGTCATTGCCTTGGGCTGTGCCTTCAAGCTCTACTCCCTGCGCACGCAGGAGTACAGGTGGGTGGGCCTTGCTGCTGCCCACGGTGCCTGGGGTCGCAGGTCAGGAGCCTTGGCTTCTTCATTTCCCTGGGAGAGGCTCTGGGCTCACTGTTCCTACAGCTGTGGGTTTGTAGGTTGGGGCTCAGGCTATCCACATGGGACTTCTCTCATGCATCCAGGGTCCAGGCATCTCAGGATGTCCAGACTGGCATGGCTCCCTGTCCTGCTCTCAGCCCCAGCACAGGGCCCCGTGGGAGGCGGGAAGTGTGGGATGCAGGCCAGCCCTGCTATGCTGTCCTTCTGCCCATTGCTTTCAGGGCCTTCGAGACCCAGATGACACGGCTGGAGGCTGAGTTCGTGCGGCGGGAGGCACCCCCGTCCTATGGGCAGCTCATCGCACAGGGCCTCATTCCGCCCGTGGAAGACTTTCCTGTCTACAGTGCATCCCAGGTGAGCTCCAGAGGGCATGAGACCCTACAGGTCCCTGGCTCCCGGCCGGACCTTAGAGGATGCTGAGACAGGAAGCCAGAGGGGTAGGCTGGACTGAGAGCTGCCAGGTTGCTGCAGGGATAGAGGGAGGCAGAAGGTGAGGCCTGGGGAGGGTGACAAGGGGGCTGTGGCCAGACGCAGGGGACAAGTTGGTGTCTTGGGGTCTCGGGTTTCTTGGGGGTCGTGCTGACCTCTGCCCCCTCAGCCGCTGCCCCACCCTCCAGGCCTCCGTGCTTCAGAACCTTCGCACAGCCATGCGGCGACAGATGCGCCGGCACGCCTCCCGCCGAGGACCCTCCCGCCGCCGTCTGGGTCATCTGTGGAATCGGCTCTTCCACCGGCCTCGGGCACCGCGCGGACAGATCCCGCTGCTGACTGCTGCACGCACCTCACAAACAGTGCTGGGTGACGGGCTCCTCCAGTCCGCACCAGGGGCTGCCCTGGACCCCCCGGCACCCCTTACGGACACAGGCAGCCCTGGGGCAGCTGGAGATGAGTCCTCCAATGCCCCCAGCCATGCACCAGAGGTGGGACCTTCTGTGCTGCCCCCCTTGGGCCTGCAGGACCCAGAGTACAGGCCAGTGGACAAGGACAGAAAGGCCTGCAGGGACCCTCTGGTGGACAGCCCAGCTCCTGTGGACACACTTCAGGAGCCCCGTTCAGCCCAGGACCCTCACCCCCCAGCCCCCACTGCCAGCAGCACCCTAGGCCCCCACCCACCAGAGCCACTGGGAGTCTGCAGGAGCCCCCCAACCGCCTGCTCCCCAATGTTGGAGGCCAGTGATGATGAGGCCCTGCTGGTCTGCTGACCCACCGAACGTGCTGGTGACCTGCCACAGCCCCGCTTTGTAACCAGGGAATATACAGTCGTTTCTACCCGGCCTCCGAGTCCTTCTTTCTTGCAGCGTGGCCCACCCAGAAGCCCAGCCAACCTGCTGCATCAGTATCCCCCACCCCTGTTGGGCAAGGCAGGTGGGGTTGTCAGGGCTTCAGCAGAGGAGCCCTTCTTTGGGGCCCCAATTCTGCACAGGCACTTGGGGTCTCACTTCCACCTCCCCCTCTGCATTCTGGGAATCCATTTCCAAAGAAGCAGGAGGGCCGGGGCAAAGCTCTCCGGGGCGTCTCGTGGCTTCTCACATCATTTGCCCTGGGGGTGCCAGAGCTGTGCCTAAACTGAACATGCCGTGGGCACGTGGGATCTAGTCCACGGTAGGCACTCTTTTGGCACTGAGCTTCCTCTATCCTCCCAGCTAGGCTAGGAGGCTACTTACTGCCCTGTCCTCATGCTTGTGGCATCAGCAGGGGCCTGGCCAGGCTCATGACCTTTGCCCTTTGCCTTCTAGCTGAGAGGATCAATCTCCTGGGCACTAGGGCACTAAAAAGGTGGGAACTGGGTAGAGGAAACCCATGCGTCTCTTGCGGGCCCTGAGGCCCTGGGAGATGCTACTTGATACTTTCTCAAGGGACAGAGGCAGAGGTTCACACCAACAGCGGCCAAATCCATGCCGTCCTGTCGTAGGGCCTCATTTCCTTGCCTGCAAACTAGGGTGAGGCCGTGGGTTCTAAAGACCTGCCACTCGTGCCATGTGGATTTATGGGAAGAAAGGCAGTTATGGAGGGAATCCCTCAACTCTCCTGGGGGGCTGAGTCTTGGCCTGGCCTTGCTGGGTCTGGGGAGGGGCACAGCAGCCACTTCCTGATCCTCGACGTCCCTCTGGGCAGTTCCAGAGAGGGAGTGACTGGCTCAAGTGGCAGAGCCCCGTGCAGAGGGCCTCAGACCAGAGCCTGCGGCACCTCCCCTGCCAGCTCCACAAGTCCCGAGGCAAGTGCACCATCAGCTCTGTTTTATTCACAGACCTTTTCAGGAAAAGCGAGCAGGGCATTGCTGGCCAGGAACCCAGTCTGCATCTCAGGGCTTCCTTTACACGGGCCTCTTAAGGGGGGGATTTCGCTCTCTCTTTTAATTTTTTCCCAAAGGAAACAACTTTTTCTTGCAAAACACCTGCTCAATAAACAACATGTAAACAGAAATAGCTGCTTCAGGCTCCACAAGTGTCTCATTGTGTCTTCAAGGACTTGTCCAAGGAGGGTAGTGGGGAGGGCTGGCAGGGGCCATTATCTTCCTCCTCAGGGGCGCCCTGGGGGTAGACCACGAAACACAGCTTCTGGCCCCAGTGTGTCATTGATTCTGAGGACAGACAGACAGACAGATGGACCTTGGGTCTGACCTCATGGGATAGGGGTCCTCAGGGAGCTACTCCCTTTGCAGTGGGTCCCGGACACTTGGGCCACATTGTGGGGAGACATTTGGTGGTGGTTAGGACCTGTGTTGCAAGCCCCCACAAGGGACCCATCTCCAGCCCCGGCACCTGGGGGAGGCTGCCCGGCTCACCCGTGAGTCTGTGCACACACTTTGGTTTGCTTCTCCAGAACACTCCCAGGAAGAAAATGGGCACCCCGGTGAGGATGATGATGACGCCAACCCCACACACCATGGGCTCTGAGATAAAGCTGAAGACCAGCAGGAAGGCCCAGAAGACCAAGTACGTGGCGGGGACAAGGAGGTTCACCTGCGGGGAGTGGGCAGAGTACCAACGGTTTAGGAGCCCCCGCTCCTCTGCCCACCACCCTGGGCACCCTGACACTTTCCCCCTTTCCTGGGAGCTGAGGCCTGAGAGATTGGCCCCCTTCTGGGTGCTGGAAGTCCATTCACTCGTGGCTGGCCAGTTGGCCAAATAGTTGAGGATTTGTCAAAATGTCAGCAGGTCTGAGCTCCACACAGTGACTGGATGTGGACTTGCAGCTTGCACTCGGCTGAAGATCAGTCTTGGTCACATTTCAGGCACTGAACAGTTCACCAGCCCAAGGATTTAGATACAAACAGGAGGACTTTTAGCTCAATTTAGTCTTTTGTTTTGGTGTGGGCTCATGGAATCTTATGCAACCACGAGCGAGTGTCTTAGCCTTATCTTCCTGTCTGTACACCGGGAGTACTCAAAGCACCCACTCTGTGGGGTTGTTACAAGGACTGACCAGGTCAGTGCACACAGAGTCCTAAGCAGGGCCTAGCATTGGTAAAAGCTGGGATCGCCATTGCCGTCACCACCTGCCACTGATGCCCAAAGTGGGCACGTCCTCCCCCAGGCCTCACCTTGATGGGCCTGTGGAGCGCCGGCCGCCTCCAGCGCAGCACGAGCAGGCCCAGGATGGTGACGCCGTAGCAGAGGTAGTTGATGAAGGACACGTAGTTGATGAGCGTGTACGTGTCTCCCACAAGCAGGATAACCGCCGTGGCCCCGTACTGGGAGAGGACCGAGCTGAGGGCTCCTCTCCCACCTGCCTCCCGTCACCCCGGCAGGCTGTCCTGGGCCTTCAGGCTCAGGCCAGGAGGCTGGTGATCCCTGGCCCTCCCCACTCCCTCCATGGGCTGTCCAGGGCCAGGGCTCCTCTGTGCCACCACCCACATTGCTGAGTGGCTGGGGCTTCCTGCCCTGCCAGCCTGGGTCCCTCAACTTACGCAGACGAGGAGGGCAGGGATAGGGGTGCAGTGTCTGACGTGAATCATGGCCAGCAGGCTGGGCAGGTGCCCTTCTCGGGCTCCGGAGAAGCACAGCCTGGGGGACAGAGATGGTGGGGGCTGTGAGCCTGGCCTTGGGCCTCCTTGCTGGCCACGTCATGGACCTCAAGCCCTAGACCTAATGTCCCTCTTGAGTTGTCACCTCTGACTCCCTGCTCCATGCCCCAATAGCCCCAATAGGCAGTTTTTCCCCTTTTTAGCCTGCCTCCCTTTTGGTTCTTGTTCCTCAGGGTCGGGATCAGATATCTGCTACTGGGGAGTTCATTGACCTAGCTTCAGGAGGGGCCCACTTGGCAGGATTTCTCTGCTCCAGCACTGCTCGCATGCCAGGGTGCCTACCTTGCCTCACCTGGACCACCCTCTTCCCAGTCCAGTCACCTGGAGGAGGTGAACAGGTAGCCATTGATCCCTCCGAAAGTGGAAAGTGCCACAGAGACGGGCATGACCCACGAAAAGTAGCCCAGCAGCTTCTCCCCGAAGGTCTGAGTGAGCACAGGAGAGAGGCAGTACATGAGTCTGGGTGGGAGCAGGACAGGGCAGGGGACCAAGTGGGGCCCCACTCACCACGGCCACCGCGTTAGAGGCCAGCAGCTCCTGGGGGGACATGGCAGTGAAGTAGGAGATGTTGGTGAAGGTGTACACAAAAGTCACCAGCGGGATGGAGATGAAGATGGCTCGAGGTAGGTTCCTGGGGGCAGAGGTCATATGTATCAGGGTTGGCTCTCTGGGGTGGGGCCCAGGGGAGA
Organism: Furipterus horrens; assembly: GCF_987537825.1. NCBI lineage: Eukaryota > Metazoa > Chordata > Mammalia > Chiroptera > Furipteridae > Furipterus > Furipterus horrens. Next base: position 33,726,576 of record NW_028327183.1, read on the forward strand.
GGAGGCGGGCCAGGGGGCCCAGCAGCAGGAGCAGCTCTGTCTCCATGTCCTGCGCCTGTTGGGAGCTTTCAGGGCAGGGAAGGGGGCACCACTGCTGTCTGTCTTGCCCCCACTCCCATCTCCTAACCCCAGGTTGGGCACAGGCTGGCGGGAGAAAGGGCAGTGGGAGAGGGGCCATCACATACCCTAAGAGGCAGGCTTAATGTCTGCACATAAAGAGAAAATTGCATACAGCCAACATCAGCCTCGGAAATCCCAGCGCTGCCCTGGGAACTCTGTCCACAGACCTACAGTGCCCCTGGGACTCCTTGTCAGCCCAGCCGCAGCTGGAACGGCTCACTGTGGGGTCCCTGGCTGTGCATCAGATGGAGCCACTGGCTTCATTTGTAGGGACCATGTTGTTTGCACATGTATAATTTTTGGCTAAATGCAAATAGCTGGATCCATTTATAGTGGAACAATGATACTCAGTGTTTCTGAGGCCCAGCAAGGGGCTGTGACCGGCCCACAGCCATACAGGGCCAGGCTGGAACACAAGCATCCTGGCTGTCTTTCCAGAGCCTCTCCTGTGGGGCAGTGGTGTGGTCAGGCAGATGACCAGACCGAGTCACAGGTGACAGCAGTCTGTTTAGGGAGGCTGCCTCTCCCATTGCCCGGCTGCACCCCATCCCGGGGCCCAACCTAGGGCACTACTCACTTCCGAGGGTCAACTAGCTCCTCGGTGACATAGTTGAGGAAGTTCCAGCCGCTGAAGGCAAAGGAGCCCTGCAGGAAGGCCAGGGCCAGGTGACCCACAGAGGGCGTCATCCAAAAGTCAAAGGCATTGCTGGGCCTCAGCTCCTCAAAGTGTCCTGGGGGTCCAGAGGTCAAGGATCAGTGTCATCTCCCCAGCCCTGGGCACAGCCCACCCTGGCCCTACCTTGGAAGATCTGGACAAAGCCCATGCCAATGATGAGCGACAGGGCCAGCAGTTTCCCGCCGGTGAAGATGTCCTGGATGCGCGTGGCCCAGCGCACACTGGAGCTGTTCACCCATGTCAGAAGCACTGGGGAGGAAAGGTGAAAGGGTGGGTGGGCTGTGGCCAACCTGAGCTGCAGCAGCCAGACGGCAAGAAGCTCCACCCTGGGGCCGACCTCTCTGGGGCTGGCAGCTGGAGTGGCTCTCCAGCCCTCCCACATGGGATAGGCAGCAGGGACCCAGCCCAGCCCCAGGTGGCTACTCACGCAGGCAGGCCATGGAGAGCACGCGGGAGGCCGCGGCTGGGGGGATACAGTTGGGGAACACAGGCTGCAGTACATAGTTGGAGAAGGTCATGGAGATGACGGCCAGGCTGGTGGGGTACATGATAAGGACTGCGCTCCAGAGCAGCAGGAAGCTGAAATGAGGGAGGGCCCGAGTGGCACAGGCATCCCATCCATTGCCTTCCTGGCAGAGCAGGCCCAGGGGTGTGGAGCGGGGCTGCCCACGGGGTCCTGGAACCCAAGGGCTGGTGCGAGGGCTGGAGGCTGGCTTTGGTCCAGGGAGGCAGGTTTCAGCAGACTGCATTCAGCACAGTCCAACAGCTATGCGCTGCCCTTGGGCAGGTGTTGAGAACCAACTGGGGAGCCAACCACTTTCCTAATGGTCACACAGCCCCTGGGCTCAGGCTGTTTTCTGGACTGGGCTGGGGCATCAGGGGAAGGCTGTCCTGGGATCTGCAGTCTCGGTTCCAGCTGCAGCTCTCAGCAGAGCCCTGTGGCTGCAGATGGCTGACTCTGAGCTCTGGTCCCCTGAGAGACCACACCTTACAGAGCCCTGGCTGGGGGCAGTGAGTAATTTATATTCCTTCTTCCCCAATTTCACTTCTTCAGGGTGCCCATGTAGGAGTGGAGGCTTTGCTAAAGGCTGTGAGGCCCTACCTGTCTGAAAGGCTCTGCCTGGACCCAGGGGAGGGCCTGTCCATGGGGATGGTCCTAGCCCCTAGTCCAGCTCTTTAGGGTGAGGATCACCTCCTCTAGGGACATCATTGACCTCTGGGGCACCAAGTTTGATATCTTCCTTTTGGTTCTCACCCTTGCTCTGTAGCTCTGCTTCCTACCCCTTGCTCTGCAACCTCTCTCCAACCCCTTGGTTTCTGGGACAACCTAACTCCATGACCCTCTGCCCTGCTGGGTGCTGCTCAGTGCAAAACCTTGATGCTGGATACCTCCAGGCTGAGTCAGGAGGTAGGGTCTTGGGTCCTTGTCTCCTTCCCACATTGTCTAGGATTCTTTCCAGGTGCACAACACAGTTCTGCTTTCTCAGACCCCAGGCCCCTCTGAGGACCCTATCCCCGGAGGAGAGCACCCAGGGTGTGCATGCCCTGCCAGGGACGCATCCACGGTTGCCTTGTTGAAGTCCCCTGATCCAAACTCTGTATACTTCAGCCTAGACTTTTTCTCTGAGCTCCAGACCCCACCCCATCCCTGACTAAGACCTGACTGAGCATTTCCCCAGATGTCCTACAGACCCCACCAATGTAACAAGCCCCACCCAAAAATCTCCCCCTCGCCATCCCAGGAGCCTGTCCAGTGGGAAAGCAAATGTTGCTTCTGCTATACCTGCCTCTCCCTCATGCCACCCTGGCTACCATGTGCTCCTGAACCAGGCTGCTAAATGATTCTGGAAACTTCCTGTACCTTTGTTGAGGCCCTCAGCATGGCTCAGCTGGACAACTATAATAGCTTTGATCTCCCTCCAGCCCCAGGCCACCCCATCCCCACCAAGCCCTGTTGCCTACCATGGATCTGACAAGCTGGCCCAGGCCCCAACTCCTCACTGCTCAGCCGAGAAAATGCCGCTCTTCCTCCAAACTTTGGCAAAAACGTGGTTTTTCTGGAGAGCCTTCCTTAGGTGGCTGGCACCCCATTCTCTTGCTTGCTGGGCCACTGCCTCTCGAACACACCCTCAAAGCTGGGATCCTCTAGGTTTTAATCACGTTTGAGGGGTGGTTTCCCTACTGTACCATGAGCAAGGTGAAGACAGGGATGCATATTTCTACCACAGCATCCCTGGCTCTCAGCACATAGTAGGTGCTCAGCTAATGTTCACTGGTGAATAAAGGAGTATTAGGAGCTATTCAAAGGGTGCTGATAGGAATGCCATGTCCTCCCCACCCCCACACATGGACTTACTAAAATCAAGGCCATCCTTGCCTGGATGCCAGCAATTACCTAGTCATTTCCCATCATAAGGGCCCTCCCATTCAGAAGCACTGGGTGGGGAATGGGGCTTAGAGACAGCTTTATTTGAAAGGAAACAGAGAGGTCAAAAGGCCACCTGGAGTGTCCAGCTTGAGTGGGGTAGGCATTGGTCCCGCCCACCCTGGCCTTGGAAAGTGGCCCCACAGCCCCACCCCCTTCCCTCCATCCACTCCCATGACCTTCCTGTGATGTGAGGAGTAGAAGAGGAAACCCAGGTCTAGACCCAACTGGCTATCCATTCTGGAGAGGCTCACCTCGCACTAAATTGCTGGTGCCCCACACTCACCCAGCCAGGCCCCCGAAGATCTCGGTGACATAGGCATAGTCCCCGCCAGACTTAGGGATGGCGACTCCCAGCTCCGCGTAGCACAGGGAGCCCAGGGCGGTGACGCCCCCGCCCAGGACCCAGACGAAGAGGGCCAGACCCACCGAGCCAGAGTGCTCCAGGACCCCCTTGGGAGAGATGAAGATGCCGGAGCCTATGATGTTCCCTGCAGGGGAGATAGAGCAGCGTCAGCCTTCTCTGTGGGTCTCCAGATGCTGCAGTGAGGAAGAGAGCCCACCCAGGCTGCTCCCTGGAGGAGGAGCGGGGGTGGCCTGGAGGCATGTGGATGACACTGGGCTCCCCAAACCCTGTGACCCCAGTCTGGACTCTTCCCTCCTTAGTCCCTGTCAGGGGAGTGGCACCCTGTCCATTCAGCCAGGCCCCCCTGCCAGAGACGGGTCCTATCCTGAGTTCTCCTGCCCGCTGGCCCCCACCCCCGCTCACTCCCATGAAGTGGGGCAAGCACAGGCAAGGAGTCTCAGCCCGGTGAGTGACAGCAGAATGGTGACCACTCCTGTGCATTCTCACAGGGCCCAGGCTCAACCCCTTGCCCCCAGCTTCTCAGCCTCCAGCCACCTGTTCTACTTCCAACCGGCTGGCCAGAGCTGGCCTCCTTAAGCAAGACCTTGACCATGACACTTTCCTACTGGTTGAAGTCCAGACTTGTAGAGGGGCTCAGGAAGTGTACTTCCTCTATGAAGCTCTCCTTGACTGTGCTGGTTTGGGCTCTTCCTTTCACTTCACAGCACTGTGGTTCCCCAGACCCTGCCCTGTACTTTATTTCTTTATCTTCCACCTTCCCTTTCCCTGTAAAAGGGGCCCCTCTGCCTGCTTCCTCTCTGACCTAGGACTCAGGCTGCAAACACGGAATCTGAGGAGACCTTGTTTCCTGGCACCATGAAAATGTTTCAGGTCTTGGGCATGGGCCAGTGGGGGCACGTTTTCAGGGCTGGGGGTTGGTCAGCGGCCACGATGGTCAGCAGCAAGGAATGGAGAGGGCAATGGAGTGGGACGCTTGGCCTGGCCTGGGGTCTGGACATGGACTGCCTGTCCCCTTGGGATAGCCCACTGGTTGCAAACTGAGGTCACTGCCCTAATCCCAGGAACCTAATGGGAAATCCCAGCTGGGGCTCAGGAGACCTGGGGACCACTCCTGCCTCTGGTCACCTTTCAAGTCCAGTCAGCACAATGGGATTATTACGAGGATTCAGTGAGATACTGTCAGAGAAGCCTTCAGGTGCATCCAGATGTACTCTGCATCTTAGTTTGCATGATTCTGTGTATTGTCTGCAACCTCACCTGCTTCCTCAGAACATAAGAGGCACTCAATACATGTCTGTTGAATAAAGGGTCTAATGACCAACATGGCACCAATGCCCTGATGTGAAGCACTCATTTCCTCATCTATGAAATGGGGACAGCACCTTCCACTCAGACCTCCTGGAGGGGGACTCTAAAGGGGAGCAGAGGAGTGGCTGGCTTCCAAGGCTCGGGTGCGAGTACAATCTGCTTTGGACATGGAAAGTCTGCCTTGCCCTGGGCCTGACTCTGAGTCCTGCTGACTCTGAGTCCTGGGCATTGGAGGAGGGGCGCAGTGCTCCCTTGACCGGTGTCTGAAAGTGGAACAGTGGGAAATGCTCAGGGGCCAAGCCAGGGTCTGCAGAGCAGGTTCCCGGGATAAGTAAGACCCTGAATGCCCACTTGGCCCTAAGCTCCTGCCTGTTAGGATAAAGAGGGGGAGGTATTCTGGGTTAGTGGGGTGTCATCATATACGCATGAATCAGATCATGTCACTGGTGATTTGCACTAGGGCCTGCTAGGACATTGTCCCAGAATCCACAGCTACATGAATAAAAAGGCAACATTACAGGAACCTGGGGCTCAGTCCCTCAACAACGTTGCCCCCACCTGCCAGGGCCCTGTGGGGGAGTGCACATCCATCAGGCAGAACCCGCCTGTCCCACCTGCCAGCCCCACAGGCGGGTCTGGAAGAGGACACAGCTGTGGTGGCCAATCTGCATGCATTCCTTGTCCACGGTGCTACCCTCTACCCCCACCCCTGGCCGACACAGATTTCCAGTCTGGACAGCCACGATGCCCCACTTGGTTTTCCAGTCACATCCCAGGAGCCCTAAATAAGTCCAGATAAGGATGAAAGAATTCCTGCCCCTAGCACCCGGAGGTCAGTTGTGCCCTCGGCCTGCTTCCAGCAGGGAGAGGGGCAACCTCCCTCACCTGCCACAGGGGCCCAGGGTCTGGGTGGGCTGTTGGGTTTCTAAAAGGCCTTTGAGTTCATTCTACCCGGCAGCATAGTCTGTGTTCTCGGGACCTGGTGGAGTGGGATTTGCCAAAAGCCAGTGAGGTTGGAAGCCAGCGGGGGCTGGGTGGCCTTGGAAGGAGCTGGGTGCATTCGGGCTGGGGGCATCCAGAGCCCCAAGCCATCCACCCTGTGGGGACCCCATCATTCTACATCATGCAGCCTGGCAGAGCCTCATGGGTATAGCCCTCAGGGAAGCCACACCTGGCACCTTGTCCTCAAGGCTGGGGTCTCAAAGGGACATATTGCTAGTCTGTACCCAGGAGCTGGAGACTTGAATGCTGGGATCTGGGGGAGTGGGCTGGGGGTGAGGGATCACTGCTGTTTTGGACACATGACCTCAGGCTACAGGGCAGGACTACTGCACTCCCCATGTGGTTCAAAGGAATACATGTCCCAGCGAATGGGTCACATCCTTGGAAACCTCTCCTTCTGGGCCTGTGCTAGAAGGTGGCAGATAACCCTGTGGGGGTCCGTGGGCTGCACCTGACACCACGTGGGCTGCCTGGGACTCTGCAGGGAGTAACAAGGGCTGTGGGCTTGTATGAACGGCAGAGGGCAAGGAGCGGAGGGAGGACGATGAGGACAGGGGTGGGGGCTCCAGCACTGGGATGATTCCAGGAGGTATGGGGAAGGGACCATGGAGCTGTAAGGAGGTGCTGCGGGGGTGTCTGCCCAGCTCTCGGTGGCAGGGGGCGGGCGCCTCCTTCTTAGTCCTCATATTCAGGCCCCGCAGTCAGCTCTGCCTGATTCAGGAAGCAGCAGTGGGTAAGCCCAGCCCTAGGGGATCCTGCTCTGGAGGAAGGGAGGAGGGACAGGAACCAGGGAACACAGGCCAGGCCAGGACACAATGCTGAGTGCCTGCTGAGGTGTCTGACTAATGGCAGGCTGGAGAAACATGGTATCCGAGGCCTCCATGCTCCCATCCACCCAATGGGACCGCTGCTCTGTGGTGCCTGCAGGTCCTCAGTGGGGATGGAGCTCCTGGGCAGGTGGGCAAGGATATGAGGAGGCCCCCTCCCCTCTCCTCTCACCCCTCTCCCCTCAGCCTGAGCTGGGTGGTTTTTTTTTATCACATTAAGATGTTTGGCCTGATGGGGCTTACCCAGCTCCGTGGAGGAATGAAGAAAGGGCCATTGTTCCCCCAGCCACCGCTGCGGTGTGCGCTGACCTATTTCTGGGAGGCAGCGGGAGACCATGGAGGTCACAGGGGTGGACCATGGAGGTCGTGGTGGTGGAGGAGCCAGCTGCCCTTGGTGTGTGTGGGGGGAATGCAGTCTGACTTGGGGAGGGGGCAGGGAGGTCCTGTCAGGCTGCCTGCACCACCCTCGGCCCTAGAAACACTTTAGGAGTCGGCTGTGTAGCCTCAGGCCAGTGCTGCCCTTCTGGGCCTCAGTTTCCCCTTTTTCCAGGTAGGGTCACTGGGCTAGGGTGCAGCAGATGACTGGTCCAGCCCTGACTTTGGCAGAGGCCTTGCTAGGCAGGATGCATGTGTCTTGTACATCTGCATGGGGCCCAAGGAAACACAGTCTGCTCAGGGCCCCCTCTGCACCCCCCACTGCATAGGTCTCTCCCCAGCTCACTGGCCTCCCAGAAACAACACGACCCCCAGGAAGCCCTCTTGACTCCTCACCTTGGCCCCTATCACCTAGACCCTGCCCCATTGCCATGGTATCCGGGGGATGCCCAGGATGTGATTCCTTTATTTGCCACCCCCAGGGTAGAGTCTGTGCCGGCCAGCTGAGATGAGCTCACAGGGCTAGGTCACCTTACACCCACCTTGCCTATCCCTGACTCAGAGGGTATGGTTGTACTGCTCCACTGGGCCTGACCAGGGGCTGGCCATGGCCAGGCCTTCTTCCTTTGCTCATGTTCCTTAGGACGTTATCCAAGAGACCTCTGGTTTCCAAATTCTCTGGAGGATACAGAAGCTCCAAAGAGCTCTAAATTCCCATCAGTAGGTCCTAAGGCCCCCAGGGCATGGGCAATGGCACTTACTAGTTGAGAACTCCCAGATCTGGGTTCAAATCCCAGATCCCTCGAGATGGGGGCTGTGGACATGGTACTGCATCTCTCTGAGCCTTCTTATCTGTAAAATGGGGAGATGAGGCAGTAATGCAGGCATGCTCCCACACTGCCTGACACATCAGAGGCCCCAGGAAGTGCCTATGGATTCTAGCTTTATCATCTCCCTTAGAGACATCTCAGGCCACTCTATCTGGCCTTTGAAGACCTGACTCTCACGGGACCTTAACATTTTGGGATCAGAAGCCAGGGCCCTAATTTGGGGGCCTTGCAATCACCCTGTGCCTCTAAGCACATGAATGTTCTTACAGTGAGCATGGGTCAGGCACCCCTTCAAGGGACAAAAATGCCTGCTGAGGTCTTGGCAGAAATCTAGGGAGGTGAGTAGGACATTTCCAGGACATGCCTGGAATTGCCAATTGGCTGGCACACATGTCTGGCCTAACCCACTTTCCTTTTGAGGGGGCTGAGAGAGGTGTGGAGCTCTCTGCCTGGCTCACTCAGCCCAGCTGGGCCTCGTCTAGTGAGCCTTGCCCGTGCCTTGTCTCCAGGCTGAGTCTCGCCAGGTCCTTGATGAGTTCCGTGCTGCTGCATCCAGTGGCCAGGCCCCAGGCCGCATTGTACTTGCCTCATCAACAGCATCTGGCACTGGGAAGCCTCCTGGTCCTCCTCCCACCTTGCAGGCTGCTTCTTCTCAAACTCCTCTGCTGGTTCCTTTTCATTTCTCCTAACTCCTAGACTGCAGGTGCCCCAGGCTTATTCTCAGGGCCTCTCCCCTTTTCTTTCAACACTCACTCCCTTGGAGACCTCATCTAGTAACCCCAGTCTCTGCTGGCAACTCCAAAAATTTATATCCCTAGCATGGACCTCCCTGCTAAACTAAGCCTGCAAATCCAACTGATTACCCAACAAATAGGCATCTCTTATTTCATGTGTTCAAAACGGGATTCCTGACTTTCAGCCTTCTTTTCCCCAAAACTTGCTCCTCTCACAGTCTTCCTGGATCAATACATGGCAAACCGTGTTCCCAGCTGCTCGGACCTAACCCTGGTGTCACTCTTGCCTCCTCTCTGTCTTCCACGTGTCCTCACACATCCTTCATTATCATAAATCCTTTGGCTCTATCTGCCAAATGCACCCAGAACTGAACCTCCCCTTAGTACCTCCACTGCTGCCACTCTGCTCTGAGCCGCTGTCATCTCTTTTTTCGTTCTTTAACCTTGATCTGAGGATATGTTTATTGATTTGAGAGAGAGAGAGAGAGAGATCAGTGTGAGAGAGAAAGATTGCATTGATTGGTTGCCTCCTGTATGCACCCCAACTGGGGATCAAGCCTGCAACCTTTTGGTGTATGGGACGATGCTGTAGCCAACTGAGCTACCTATCCAGGTGACTCAAGTACCCTCCTGACCAGACTTCCTCCTTCTGCCCCTGCTGCCCACAGCCTTTGCTCCAATAGTGAGCCCCATGCCATCCATCGCAACTCCTCCCTTCCCCTCCCCTTCTCTTCCATCCCATCTCATATCATTGCTCCTGCTCAAAGCCCATCCGGGGCTCCCACTGCACAGAGAGAAGGCAAAGTCCTTCCTGGAGCCTGCAAGGCCCACATGATTGGACCGCTGACCCATCTGTTATCTATAATTCCCCCTCCTGCCTTAATTTTCTCACTTAGCACACTTATCAGCACCTTGTTGGCTGAACCTTCTTGTTTGTACTTTGACCTCCATGCTGGAATGTCTGCTCCAGCAGGATAGGGATATTGTCTGTGTTGCTCCCTGTTGTGTCTCCAGCACCTACAACAGTGCCCGACACTGGTCAGTATTGGCAGCCGTCCGTCTCGAGAGACGATGGTGTAGCTTCTCAAGAGTCTATCTGCACCGCCGAGAATGGCTGTGCAGTCCGACTCGGGAGTGACGCGGTATCTGTCTCCTCCCTTGTTGAATCGACATCTTGCGATGACGCTGGAGTGTCCTCTCCAGTGAAGCTGAAGCTACAGAGCCTGGGCAGGGTGATATGGAGGGTCTGCTGTTGCCCATGCAGCAGACCCCCCCCTCTCTTCGCAGCTGAAGGGTCCAAGGGAAAGACGAGTCAATACAGCTTGGCTTCACGTGCGCCGCAGGAGTTGCCGGTGTTGACTACAACGTCAAACCGCCTTAGGGACTCCAGCTCCGGATTTTCTGTTGGGGTTTACTCCCTTAGCCTTTCCCCTGAAGAGGTATGCCGCAAGGCAGCGGAGGTCTTTTGGAGTCAGAGTTTTCCTTCTCTGATGTGCCCTGACTGGAAGATCGAACCAGCGACACTTAGCTCGCAGGCCGACGCTCAATCCACTGAGCCAAACCAGCCAGGGTTACACTGGTCAGTACCTAACTGTTAAATGAATGAACAAGTGCATCCAGCACTGGCAGGCCCTGCCCTTGTAGCCAGAACTGCCTTGGCCCCAGTGGCTTCCCAGAGCACAAAAGGGTATTTCACCCTGGGCTGGTTGCAGCCTCAGGTCCTCAGTTGCCTCTATCAATTGGGGTTGTGGTGAGGAACAGAGAAGCTCCTGTGTGATTTTATGCCTCCTCGGGGTCTTCCTCTGAGTAGTCCAGCCACCTCCAATCCCAAGGACCACAGAGAGGGCCCTGGACAAGGCTGGAAGGGCAGGGATTGGTTCTTAAGGAGATGTGGTTCATGAAGCAGACCCAAGTCCCTGACCATACTTAAGCCTGAAACACAAAGACCTGGATGGGCTGGATACTTGAGTCAAAGGGAGAAAGGGAAGACAAATCAGCTTGATCAGCAGACCCAGGGGTGACTCCCGCTCTGCTAGACCTAGGCACCTCCCTTTCTTGGGTGGAAGGGTGTGGCTTGAGAGGGAGCTGGCTGAGGTTCCCGAGTCAGGATGACATCCTGTACGTACAGCCCTGGGTGGGGTGTGGGAGTTGGGGGAGACACCTGTCCATCTGTTTGTTCATCCATCCATAGTGGAGTGTAAAGCTCAGTAAATCCTGGTTGGATGAGCTCCTAGCTCAGTCTTAACCTTCCCCCATTAAGGACTATGAATCTGGCCCCAATTTTACCCAGCACCAGAGCAGTATGAAGACAGGCAATGCATCAAAAGATGAACCTAAATCTGCTCCCAAATCCTAAGTCCATCACCTGCAGTGGAGTCATTCAACCTCCAGCCTCAGTTTCTACATCTGTAAAATGGCTATACAAATTCCTTTTTTTTTTTTTGCAAGGCAGGCATGAGAATCAAATGAGATAAGGGGAGAACATGTTTTCATATGTGGTAAGCGGTGTTTTCTGAATAGATATTGGATGCGGCAGTGTCTCACACAGCCCTGCCCCAGCTGGCTATTTCCTCCAGGCTGGCTGGTTGCCCTTCTGTAGTGTTCCCAGGGGTCAGCAGGTGCTGTCCAAAACACATTTTAAGTGGAGTCACATTCCAGCTCAAAGCCCCTGCATTTCGTTCCATTTGTAAAAGCCCCACTCCTCAGCTTGGGACAGGGCAATGGGCACTAGGGAAGAGGATTTTAGGCTCTTTTGGGAACACATATCTGGAAGTCTTAGAGATAAGTTCAGTAGCTGGTAACATACAAGAAAGATTATGGGGTAAAATATAAAGTTCTCAAGACTTTTAAAGTTGGAATATGATATTTACATGTTTTGACTTCGACCAGGTTCCCCAGGGCAGGAAGGTGGGGTAATATGTGGGACATAGGCCCCCCAGAACAGTGAATGGGAGTTAGTTGGTGGGTGCCTTCAGGGCATCAGATGGGGAAGGCAGTGCAGACCCTGATCCAGTCTACACTTGCCTTCTCCCTCATCTCCTATCACCTTCTGGCCAGGCTGATACTCCCCTGGTCAGTCCCCTGCCCAGCCCAGCCTCTTGTCTGCTGTTACCCTTCAAAGCTCCCCAAGCACAGCTGCTGAACTACCACTGAGTGTCCTGAACTGGGGTCAGGTCATCTGTGTTCTGTTTCTGAGTCTGGCACCCTTGGGCAAGTCACCCTTGAGGAGGCAGAGTAGGAATACAACTCAAGGACACTGGACTTGCTGAGGTGGCCCAGGAAGAGCACTGTAGCTTGCTCTAGAAATGCCTCTGGACCCAAGCCTCTTCCCCTTCCTGGGGGCACAGTGTCTGGAGAGAGTGTGGACTGGGACAAAGCTCTAACTGGTACCTTGGCCAGATCCCTGGAACCAGCCCTTCCTGCCAACTGACAGTCAAGCGGGGCGCCCTAGGCCAAGAAAGTCTCAGGGCCAGGTCAGTGCTCCTGGAAGATGCCATTCCAGGGCAATGGGGAGGCTGAGAGCTACCCACACAGGCACTGTGTTTTGGGGCAATTCTCTGTGTGAGTGTAGGGTCTAGCCAAGAGCCAGGCCTAGGGGTCTGGGGATGGGTGGGCAGTGGATGCACCAGCAGCTGCCATTGGCTGTGGGGGTGATAGATTGAGAACAATCAAGGGCCTGTCATTTATCCCTCCAGCCATGACCCCTGGGACACAGGAAGGTTTCTGAGGCACCAGGTGTAAACATAGGCTGGGTTAGCTAGTTCCTGAGAAGTCAGTGTTCATGACTTGGGACAGAGAGAGGGAAATCCTACCACTGTTGTCACTGTCCCCTGAGCCCTCTGTCTACCTACCTAGAAGTCCACATATGAAGGCAGAACACATGGACCCATTCCCAGGTGAGGAAGCTGGGCCACAGCCAGAGGATGAGAGTGCCCATTGGGATCCCAGCTCAGGGAGCAGCTGGCTTTTCTGTAGGCTTGGTCTTCCCCACCCCAACACTGGCCTCCTCAAGTCACTGGCTCTTACGCTCCCTCCCCCAGGGTCCTGCCACCAAACTGCAATATACTCTGAACCTATTTCCCCACTAGTCTGGCTCTATCTGTTTGTCCAGTCTACCCACAGTCCCTCCTGCTTTTGAAGACCATATCACTCACTCAGCATGGCACTTGGACCCTGACCTACAGCCCAGAACTTGAGGCCTTAGCCTGGTGAGCCAACCCAGCCCCCACACTTGTAAGACTCCTGCACTTGATGCAGGACCACAGTCCTCTCCATTTAATGGATGAAAAAACTGAGGGTAATTGCCTTGCCAAAGCCTCAGAGTGAAGTAAAGGCAGGAGGATTCCAGCGGCGGATGGAACTCGCACCTCCCTCAGACACAAAAATTCGGGGTACCTGGGGAGGTGGGAACAGGAAGTCCTGCGGCTCGCTGAGGGATAGGCGACACTGCAGGTGCTTGGGCAATACACTCACCTACAGGGCCGCTGTCACAGGTGGTTAGGAGCGCCAGGAGAGGGGTACCCCTGTTTCCAAGTGGCTGTGTGCCTCAAGCCTTCGGCCCTGCGTAATAGGCACCCGCCCGCCAGGGGCCCCGCTCACCGATGATGATGGTGCAGGCGCTCAACAGCCCGATCTCCTTCTTGAGCGTCACCCGCTCCGAGGCACCGGGGCCGGGGCCTGGGCCGGGGGAAGGCGAGGGCGCAGGACCCGGGTTCCCGCGCCCACTAGGCTGCTGCGTGTGGCCGGCCATTTCGCTGTCCAGCCTCGTCCCTGCTCCCTGCGCTGTCCTGTCTATCCGACCGGCCGCCAGTCCGTCCGGTCCGTCCGTCTGTGGGTAAGCTCACCAACCTTGCAGCCCTCGCAGCCCGGACAGCGCTCACAGGCGGGCGCATGCGCTGGCGCGGGGCCCGGGCCTCGGGCCCGGGGCGGCTAGGGCCAAGGAGGGGCGGAAGGAGGGCCCGCCGGCAGCCCCCTCCCCCACCTTCCTTAAAGGAAACAACCCCCGTGGCCCCTCTCCTCAGTCCTGGTCTGCGAGGGATGGAGAGAACTTGGAGCAAACCTAGGAAGAACTTCCTAGTTGAGAGACGGAAGGGACTCTCCTGCTGCCCGAGTTACATCCACTTGTGGGGGGTGGGGTGGGGTAGGGGAGCAGGGCTCAAAGGCCAGACGACCCTGCCCTCAAGGAGACTGAGGAGCCTGGCAAAATAAGAGTTGCTTGTGTATTGGGACCTACTGTGTTCCCGCGCTTCCATACTCCTTAAATTATGGCACGAGGGTGAGCTTGTGTGTGACTGGGAGGTGGGGTGGAGATTGGGTGGAAGCTGAAGCCCAGAGAGGTAGGAGCAAGTGGCGGGCCGAGACGCCAACTCTTTCTGATCCCTCCTTGGCTTCCAGACGGTGATGGCGGGGTGCAAGATACAGCCCTAGAAGGGCTGGAGACTGCGTCCAGGAACCCCTCTGAGGGGTCAGGAGACCCTAAGCACTCAAGTCTGGAGAGACAAGGGTCAGGGGGAGACTCTGGAGCCCCCAACCCTCATCCAGAGAGGACCTATTACCTAGTGGGAGTCCTGGAAGGGGTTTACCCAGCCACCCACCCTCTCCGCCCCGCCACCCGACGGGCTCCACGCAGCGTCTGGCAGGTTCCATTTGCAGACGTCTGGCCATAGTTTGGAGTCGGAAATCAGTGGCCTAGAACTCTGGTCTTTGGCAAGGCCCCGCCGCGCGGTTCAGCCTGGCTTAAGGAGACGAGGCCATTTAAACGGCAGCGGAAAGGGGCTGTGACCCCTGAGGTCGCAGAAGGAGGCCGGGCTTGCGGGATCCGAGGGGATTTCCTCCTCCCGAAAGCCGTCCGGATTGTGCGTCCAGGTCCGCGTAGCAGACACATGGGAGGCCGCGTCGGGGGCCACCGGGACTGCGGGCGGGGCGAGCCTGGCACGGTGCGGCCGGCGGCGGAACAGCCTTTGTCTTTTTCTGGCGGCCGCCGCGACGCTCTGTCTCCTGCATGTGGATGAGGCCGCACCAGGCTCCCCATCCTTCCCTCTCCCGCGGCCTCTCGGCTTGCTGCGGGGGAGGGGGTGTGTGGGAGGGGGCGGCCTCGCCGGGGGTCCGACGGCTGACAGGGGGTGGGGCGGGGGTTGGAGTCCAGTCCTGAGCTGTGCGCTGAGCCTCCAGGGTCTAGCGTGGTGGTGCAAGGGTTTGTCCGATGAACAGGGTCTTTCAGAGTTGTGTTTGTGTGTGTGTGTGTTGTGTGTTGGGGGGTGGGGTCGGGAGCGAAATCGACACACTGGGTGGACGAGTGTGTGTTGGGGGGTGGGGTAGGGAGCAGAATCGACACACTGGGTGGACGTGCTGGGGGAACAGGCAGGAGAGGCCACCCGGAGAAGCTTCAGCTTCGCGGCCCTGTCGGAGTCGGCATTCTTGGCGCCCTCCGCCTCCAGCCCCAGAGACGGGCTGTGCGGCCGGCTCCCTTAAAGGAGCCTCGAGCAACGGGTGGGGTCTGGGTGGGAGGAGGCAGCAGAGCTCTGGAGACTTCTGATCTTCGCGGGTAATCTCTACTTGCTGGTTTGACTCTCCACATCCAGTTAGCCTCTCAACGCTAAGGCCCAGCCAGGGCTAGTGCACCCTGGAGTTGGCTGAGTCTCACTAGCCAGGAGCCTTTGGTTTTCGAGGGTGAGCCCCTCGTTGGCACCTGAAATGTGGAGGATCGGTTTGAGAAGGGCTGACTGGAGCCCACTGCACAGGAAGGAATTTCTGTGTCGTTGTCTAGGCCCACAGTTCAGGAAGTCATTTTAGTGGAATTGAACTAGAACCTGCAAACCCCAATGAGAAGAAAAGGTTGGTAAAATTGTTTTACCATGAAGTTGATCAGTACAATTCCCTGCATTAAAGAGAAAAACAAGGAAAACCATGGGGTCTTCTCGATAGATTCAGAAAACAGCCATCCACAATTTAAACAAACAAACAAAAACTCTTAACAAATTAGAAACACGAGAGAACCTTCTCCATCTGATAAAGGTATCTATCAAATCCCACCAAGAAACAAACAAACAAAAAATCCTGCAGCTGAAATCATTCTTAATTGTGAAATGTTGGGCTGCTTTTTCACTGAGACTGGAAATGAGAAAGAATGTTAGCATTCTTCAATTATCTATACCCCTGTGCTGGAGGGCCAGGAGGGTGAAGTAAGGCAAGAAAAGGAAGCAAAAAGGCACACTTTTTAATGACCAAATTCCAGAACATTGACAATGCCAAATGCTAGTGAGGATGTATAGCAACAGGAGCTCTTCGTCATTGTTGGTGGGAACGCAAAATGGGACAGCTACCTTGGAAGACAGTTTGGCAGCTTCTTAAAAAATAAAATAATTCTTACTGTAGAATCCAGGATTCATGCTCCTTAGTATTTATCCAAAGGAGATGAAAACTTATGTCCTCAGAAAACCTGCACATGGATGTTCACAGCAGCCTTATTCATAATTGCCAAAACCTGTAAGTAACCAAGAGGTCCTTCAGTAGGTGAACGGATAAATACACTGCGGTACATGCACTCAACGGGATAATACTTAGTGCTAGAGAAGAAATGAGCCATCACATCATGAAATGACATGGAGAAAAGTTAAATGCATGTTACTAAGTCAAAAAAAGCCAGCCTGAAAAGCAGTAAAAAGATATAAGGACAGGAAAGGAAGATGTATAACTGCCATTTACATATGGCATGACTGGGTAGAAAACCCCAAAACATAAGTAAACTTAAGGTTAATTAGTTAATTTAGCATTGGATACAGGTTCAGTATAAAAAAACTAATTGTATTTCTATATACCAGCAACAATTAGAAAATAAAATTTATATTACAGCATAAAAATCAATACCTAAAAAATAAATCTAGTAAATTATGTGTATAATTTCTACACAGAACACCTAAAACATTACAGAGAAATTGTAAATTAATTGAGGGATTGCCTCTATTCATGGATTGGAATTTAAGATGTTGCTTTTCTCTAAGTTGAACTATAGAATTGATCTGTAGATCCAATGCACTCACAGTCAAAGTCCCAAAGGGTTTTGTTGCAGTTTGCTTGGATTTTTAAAAAAAATAAAACTTGACAAACCGAGTCTAAAATGTAGATGAAGAAGAACAAAGTTGGAGGATTTATACCATAGTTAGGGAGACAGTTTAGTATCAGTGCAAGGATAAACAAATTGACCAGCAGAACAAAACAAAAATGCAGAAACAGATTCATCCATTTGTCTATGGATTCCTGGATTATTACCTCAAAGTTGACATTGCAGGGCAGTGGAGAAAGGACAGACTTTTCAATAAATGGTGCTGGATCAATTGAGTATCCATATTGAAAAAACAAAAAGGCTCATCTTTGCCTTACACCATACCCTGACACCAATTCCATGGACATGAATGCAAAAGGTAAATGTGTGTTGAAAGGTAAAACCACCAAGTTGCTAGAAGAAACTTAGGGGAGAGAATAGGTTTATTTTCTTAAACAGGAAACAAAGAACACTATCAGTAAAAAAGTGATAACTTGGACTCCATTAAAATTAGAAACTTCTGTTAATCAAAAACCAAGATTAAGAGAGGAAAATGTAAGTCACATGTGAGAATTCAAGTTATTTCAATACGTATATCTGATAAAGGACTTGTAGCTAAAAAATATGAAAACTCCTACAAATCAGTAGGAAAAAGACTTCAAACCGGTGCTTCACAAAAAAGAGTGTACAAAGGGCTGGTGAACTTCTGAACAGATGTTCAATCTGATTAGTCATCAGAAAAATGCAAATTAAAATCAGAATGAGGTACCACTGCACATTCACCCAGAACACCTAAAATGAAACACCAGTGCTTTGTGCAATTTTTTGTATGTAGGTTACATTCACTGCAACAAGAACAGGACATTAAACACATCCTGGGCATGGTCCCTGGGTGGGACAGGATCTGTGCTGGGGGTCTCCAGGCCTGCTCTTTCTCTACCAGTTCCTCATTGGTATTGAAACCGCTCAGTGCTCCCACACCAGTTCTGGCTTCAGTCCCTTTTGTTCTTCTTACCCACAATTCCAGCCTAGGTATCCACTCAGGTAGCTTCAGTTTCTCTGTGATTTTCATCATCCTGACCCCAAAACCACTCCCTGTCCAAGTCTCAAGCATTTCTTTGTTGATAGCTCTTGGGGACCCCTCCCTGCTTCTGTATAATGGCATTCTTGGTCTTGGACATTGTCACTGACCTTTCTTGCTTCCTTCTCTCTCCTCCCTCTGCACCCTGACTGGACAGCCTCTACTCATGTCCAGTCCTAACACTTCGTGGGCAGGAGTACAAACCAAGGCTCCACATACCGTAGGCCTAAATATTTAGACATTGTGAATGAAACTCTACCATGAACCAGCCTTCATTCACACCCTGGCCCTGCACCACGCTGCCTGGAGCATGCTCTCCCCAGGTCAGTCCTAATGGCCACTATCAACTGAGGGAGGTGTTGACCAAGAATAAATAGATCAGAAGGCTTTGGTTAGAAATAAATTCTTCAGGGGGTAATCATAGTGTTGCATATAGGACACGTATATAGTTTATTTCCAGGCATAATTGGAGAGTTTAAAAGTTTAAGTACCCAGGCTAGTTTGAATTAAAAATAGAATCATTTCCTCTGCCTCAGCCTACTTGATTTTAGTATTTAGCAGCTTGACTGCAGAGACTCCATTTTGTTTCTTTACTCTTTTCCTCACAGGGTAGAGTGGAAGCTGGTACAGTGTCAAAGACTCCTGGGACTGAGCACATACTTGGGGTGGGGGACCTTTTGCCCCTACCTAACTTTTCCAACCTGGGATTTCTGGGCCAGTCTAACCCCCTCTTCAGATGTCGTTGTGGAACAGAAAGGAGAGGAAGCACAGTTATGGGGAAACTGGGCTATCTGGACATTCTCTTGGTGACTTAGGGCAGCCAACAGTAAACAAAAGCATCATTTTCCCCCTTGCTTTCCCTGGGTGGAAGCTGTGAAGCCCCCCTATCCCCCTACTCTGTCTTTCTCTCCTCTCAGCCCAGCATCTTTCAGCTGATGTGTGTGTGTGTGTGGGGGGGGGGCGTCCCTGTATTACTCTTGTTTCCCTCCCACAATGCACCTGGCAGCCGATCGATGTTCAGTTAGTTATCAAGCTTCAAAATATTCTGAGACTAAAAAAAAGCAAGACTTTGTTGCTGGTGACATTTTGGCTGTCCCTGGGGATCCATGGCAGGGATCACCTCGCCTAGGCCTAAGGGCCCAGTCTGCACATTCAGTGCTTCCAGAATGATTGAATGAAGGGTGTGTTGCCACCAGAGTCCTCATCTACCCCTCCACTTCCAGAGCTCCGACTGCCCCACTTTCGGCCTTTACCCCTTCGTACCACACACTCCACCCAATACTCTCCACTACCCACCCTTTCCTCCAGGCTGACAGCAGCTTCTGTGCCACCGCAGGACTGCTCCGAAGTGCAGCTCTAATCCCTCTGCCCCACCTGAACTGTCTGTGCTTAATACAGCCACGGAGGTGATGTTTCAGTAGGAAGACCATTTAATTTATAGTCTAAACTGGGATACTTTTGAAAATGAAAGAGGGTGCAATTAATAATTATACCAGGATAATAGATATAAAACAGAATGTCCAAGCAAACTGGGATGTGTGGCCACTATCCTTAAAGATACTCTCCTCAGTTCTGCATGCTCAGGTGTCGGTCCCCATCTTGCCTTGACCATGCTGTCTCCCTGGCCCACTCACACCTTTGTGCTCACTTGTTCCTTGTGAATAAACCTAGTCATCACCTCCTCCAGGAAGCCATCCTGGTCCCCATGCTGGATGATGTGCCCCTTCTGTGCCCATATTGTCACCTCTCCTTGCTGCTTCTTTTTCCACTGGGCTGGTGCTCCTTTAAGACAGGGACCTGGCCTTCCTCTCAGTACATAGTAGGTTATCAATGAATATTCCCAGGTGTCTGACATGGAAATCATGAGATGCAGGCTCTAGTTCTCACCAATGTGGCTCAGTTTGTTGTAGCATCGTTCCGTACACCAACGGGTTGCAGGTTTGATTCCTGGTCAGGGCATATACGGGAGGCAGCCGATCAATGTTTCTCTCTCACATCAATGGTTCTATCTCTCAAATCAATAAAACAGTCCTCGGGTGAAGATTTAAAAAAAAAGAGAGAGATGCAAGTTTTAATCCCAGCTCTGTAATGGACTTGTAAACTGTGAGGTGTGGGGAATGGGGGCAGCATACAGTCCCTCAGAGCCAACAGCTATTGTGGGGGGCAGCTTGCCCAAGCTGTAGGATTTGGGGGCCCATTAGTTAGAAGAGAGAAATGGGGGGAGAGGACTCATGTCTTCCTACATCACCCCATGTCCTCCCCTGAGGCTCCTATAGGCACAGCCCTGTGCAGACCCCTACTGGTGATGGTTGGGGCTGTGGTAACAGGAACATGAGAAAGTGGGGCTTGGGTCTCTGCTCTGAAACTAGATTCTCTTTTCCTTCCTGGTTGTCTGAGCCCCAAATTCTGCTGTGCCAGCTTCCTGAACCAGGGCACACTCCAGCCCCAAGTTTCACGCAAGGACACCTGACATTCCATAAACTGTCACCAGAGGGCAGCCTCTTATTCCCTGGGATGGACCGTGGTAGCCTACCTCTCTGGGACATCAAGGAATCCAGGCCTCTCCTGCACTGTGTCCTAGGGGGTTGGGGAGGGCAGGCCAGGCTTCCTGGGACCAGGACTCAGCCTGTCTGAGACCGTCAGAATAAGGTGGGAGCCAGGAAAGTCCTTCCCAAGGGCTGCCCAGGCATCCTCTGGCAGCTGCCTGAGGGGGAGGCTTGCCTCCTGGCTTGAGAGGTGCAGGGGAGGTCCCGGGGACCATGGCTGCTGGTCTGGGTCAGGAAACTCATAGTGAAACCAGAGAGATCACGTAGTGAAATTCATTCTGCGCAGCACACCTGCCTCAGTGCAGGGCTGGGGAGGGACTAGGAGGCGACAGAGCCTCCTGCGGTGGCGGTGGCATGGGGAGGGCCCAGAGCTTTATCTGATGGGCCCCAGCCTTTCTCACAGCTGAGTGGAGCCGCCCTGGCAGGCCTACCATGACTTGGTGGGCAGGGGCTCTGCAGGCCCCGTGGCCCAGCTTCCCCACCTGTCCAACAGACAGGGAGGCAGTAAGCCTGGGAAAGGCGTGGGTGGTAGAGTGGGCGCCCATGGAGGGAAGCAGGTAGCATGGGTCTGGGCACTGAGGCAGGTCCCTCCAAGGCTTCAAACCCCAGCATCAAAACTAGTGACAAAAATTTGGGGCAATCTAAGTGTGTACTTCTAACAAACCAGCACTTTTTATGTGAAAACAAGACTGCAAATCACCAGATACTCTTTGCACCTGAAACACACAGGCTCCCGGGACATGGCAGGAGGCTATTCCATGGGTGTGGACGGTCCTCTGGGTGCCGCCCCTGCCCCCAGCTAGAGCTCCCTCCAGTGGGGCACTCTGTGCTGACTGATGCCAGAGCCAGTGAGGAAAATGGGGGATCTGTCTTCCCTGGATTGTGGGGAGTGAACCCTCTGGAGAAACGGAGGTCCACTTCTCCAGGGACCCTGTCCAGAGGGGGCCTGCAGGGTCTTGGGTGTCCTCAGAAGGGTCTGAGGAGGGGTGGTATCAGTGCCAGAAGGGCCCCTGGCCACCATACTGCGACCACCTTTCTGAGTGGGCTGGACTGAAATCTCCACTAAAGGAGGGGGTTTTGAATCTGGCCCTGCCACCTCTGTCTTGATAGGAGTCACCAGCAGTGCCAGGAGCCTCATGCCCACACTGCACCTCTGCCAAGGGCCTTCCGGACCAACTACCACAAAACCAGGAATAACCAGAAGTTCCAGAAAACAAATGGAAGTCCATTGTATGAAGTTATAAAGAAGTGGTGCTTGTCCAGACAGATAGGAGGGGCGAAGCTGGGGTGGAGATGTCAAGCTGTGCTGGTGGCAGCAGCAGTGGCGATGGCAACAGAACAACAGTAATCACACACACCCGTATTTAAGGGGAGGCGAGGAGCACCTGTGGAGCACCCCCAGCTGCAGACCAGATCTGTCATCTTGCGATTCCAACGCCGGGGAGGGCAGACCCCCATTTCCTTAGACTGTGAGGCCCTGAGAGGGTGGGGATGGAGGAGGAGGCTTCCCATCTCTCAGCGGAGAGTGAATGGCAGGAATCCATTTTGGACCCCTACCCACACAGAAAATGCTATAGCATGGTGAGAAGGGTCACCCAGTTCTGATGAGTGCACAGGGCTCTGCCCCCTAAAGTGTAGGAGGTGTGACAGCCCCGCCTAGGAAGCAAAGGCAAACACAAAACTGTCAGGATGGTACAGATCATGATAGAGATCCTGGTGACGCAGCTGACCAGACAGCAAATATCTACTCTAACAAAGCAACAGATAGGAAATATTTCTGAGGCACAGTTCAGAGCTTTGGTTATAAAAATGCTTACAGACCTAACAGCAAATATAAAACGACACGGGGAAGGAATGAAGGCTAGTCCTGCTGAAATGAACAAAAATGCATACAGAACTAGTGGTGAGGGAAAGAAAACCAGGGATCAAATCAACAAATCAGAACACAGGGAAGGAACAAACAATCAATCAGTGCAGAAACAGGAAACGAGAAGTGAGGAAAATGAGGAGAGGCTCAGAAACCTCTGGGACAGCTATAAGCAGGCCAACATACGAATCATAGGGTTGCCAGAAGGTAAAGAAGAACTAGAAATGGAAAAATTATGTGAAAAAATAATGAAGCAGAACTTCCCTACCTTGGGGAAGGAAATAGACTTACAGTTCCAGGAAGCACAGAAAGTTCCAAAAAAACTGGACCCAGGGAGAACCACACCAAGACACATTATAAGCAAAATGTCAAAAATTAAGGTTAAAGAGTGAATCTTAAAAGCAGCAAGTGAGAAGAAGAGAATTACATACAAAGGGGTCCCAATAAGACTATCAGTTGATTTCTCAAAAGAAACTCTGCAGGCAAGAAGGGACTGGCAAGAAATATTCAAAGTAATGAAAAGCAAAAACCTACAGCCATGATTACTCTATCCAGTGAAGCTGTCATTCAGGATAGAAGGGCAGAGAAAGTGCTTCCAGGACAAAGTAAAACTGAAGGAGTTCATCAGATCCAAACCACTGTTATATGAAATGTTAAAGGGACTTGTTTAGGAGAAAGAAGATCAAAACTGAACATTAAAATGAAAACTATATCACACCAACCAACAACAGAAGCGAGGGAACTGAAACGAAGGCAAACTAAGTAGGCAACGAGAGTGGGAAAAGAATTATAGGTATGAGGAACATATTGGGGGAGGTCAGCAGGGAGGGGGAAGGGGGAAAGGGAGGGAGATGGTACAGAAATTAAGAAGCATAGTGGGAGGGAGTGGAATAGATGGAAGATGTTGAGAAGAACTGTATGCACAACCAATGGGCATGGACTAAGGGTGGGGGGACAACTGGAGGGGGGGGTCACTGGGTGGAGGGGAACAAAGGGAAAAGAAATTGGGACAACTGTAACAGCATAATCAATAAAGCGTATTAAAAAAAGAATCTTATTATGCCTTCCTGCCATTCCAAAATAAAATTCATAAATATTTTAACCTGCCATCATAATTTAAAAAATCAATATCATGCCCTAACTTTAAAAAGGGAGAAATAAAAGGAAAGTAACTTATAACTCCATTATATGCATTTGATGAGAAAGGTGTGGATAGGACCTGCAGAGAACCCAGGTGCTGCTTCTGTAGACTTGGAGGCTATGATGGCTACAGATGCAGATGGGGTCGGAGCGTCCTTCTAGGCTCAGATGCCTGCTGGAGCCACTGTGCCATCTTAGGGACATGACTTTCCCATTTTCCAACTGAAACAAGGTTCCATTCAGTCCTAGATTTTTATGCTTGTTTCATCGCTAGGAAATTCTGTATTTAGAAACTGTAAAACAGAAGTGGGTTCCAGACTCTGATCATAACCAGCAGGGGTTTCACCTCTGCCAGGACCCTCTGCCTTGGCGCTATTGACATGGTGTCATGCACGCTGGGATGTCTGGCAGCATCCCGGTCTCCACGCGCTTGATACCAGCGGCACCTTCACGCCGGGTGGTGATAATCATAAATATTTCCAGACATTGCCAAAGTTCCCTTTAGGGGCAAAATCTCCTCATTTGGGAACTACCACCTGTCCAATGTGCGGTGGAATATTAAGACACTGTGTGGGACATAGGACAATTTAAGGCAGTGCAGGATGCCCCCATCACCTCCCAGGCCCCCACCAACAATGCCTATAGCATCCCCATTACAACACCCGACATTTCCCTTTGATCCCTAAAACACCACAAGGGAGAAGCATAGCCACTGCTGAGGGCCTCTCACCTACCTGGTTCTCTAATCTGGGGGTGGGGGCAGCCACGCCAAGAGGCCCCTTCCCCTTCCCTGCATACCCTGTAAGAACTGCCATCCTGATTTCTTTCTTGGGCCCAATCCCTGCCTCCTCCCTGGCCCATGCGGGGACATCTGGCCTGTTCCTGCCATGGTCCCATGGCCTCCATGCTCCAGCCCTGCCTATTTCAACCCCCTGGTTTCTACCTAATTCCTGCCTCTCTCTTCCAGCTTGTCCTTCCTCAGTGTCTTGTCCTCTGGGTTACCCTGGAATTCCATCTGAGTCCTTTGTCTGAAGAAGCTTTCTCAGCCTTGATGTCTTCTCCAGGGAGCCTTCCCTGATGGGCCCTCCCCTGCCCTTCCCCAGCACGCATGGCAGCACCTGCCCCTCCCACTTCTCCCATCTGCCCTCTGACTCACCCCTAGTAGTGTCAGAATCTGGCTCCAAGAAGGTGGCCTGGCGAAATCATGATTTAGTTCAATTTAGTGTTCACTTACTGAGAACTCCAGTGCACCCCACAAACCAAAGGGGGTGCGTGCATATTCAGGAGAACAGTGGGTTACAGCACTGGAAGGGAGTGGCTTGGGAGGGATCCAGCATCTTGGCTCGCTGCCCAGACCATCGCTCCTTCTTGTAAATGAATATGGGAAGGGTGGGGACTTTGGGTGGACACTGGAGTTTCTCCATCCACGAGTGCCCACCTGGGAAGATCTGCACCAATCCAGTGGAGCTGGGGCTAAGGGAGCACCTGAGGAGGCAGAGGGACACCTTAATTCCCACATGGAGGACCTTTTAGATGGCCCAGCCTCGAGCCCAGCCCCTGGCATCCACCCTGTGGAACCTCAACTTTCAGCTCCTAAGGTGTCCCTGGAGCATGGAGCACTGGGCATGCCAGCAGCTGAAAGCGCCCTGGGGCTGATCTTCACCTCTCTCTTCATCCACCCCAAAGCCTGCCCACTCCTGACCAATGTTTATTAAGCAGGTGAGGGCTGTGGGCTGCAGCCGCGCAACCTGGCCACTCCTCAGTCCTTGGCTGATATTTCTTCCTGTCCTGTGGGTGCCCTGGTTTCTGAGACACCTCCTTTGTGCAGTGCAGGGACTGGAGGGCTGTGAGAGGGAGTGCACTGGTGGCTGAGGTCACCTCCAAGCTGGCAGGGCTGGGTACACAGCAAGAGGGAGGCCTGGGTCCTGGGAGGACATGGGAGGTAAAGATCCGGGTACTCTGCAGCCTGGAAAGTGAAGCATCAGCAGCTCCTGTCTCCGTTGGCTCCCGCCAGGCCTCAGTGCCCCATCTGGGAAATGGGGAAAGTGACCTTTGTCCCCCTCTCCTGGTGACTACTGGAGGAGAAGGACAGTGGCATACCTGAAATTGGTCCCTTCGGGCCCACTGGGTCTGGGGTCCCAGGCCCTGGGCACCACCCTGCACTGCTGGTCACATGTGCCCCATGCCTCCGGGGTAGGGCCTGGGCATCCTGCCGACCGGGCCTTTCCCCCAGTTCCTCAGGCTCCTCTCAGTGAGGCAAGCAGCCCGGCCCTGGCTCAGCCGAGGCTGCTCTTGGCCAATGTGGACATGCTTGCTCCCGGGCCTGGCCTGGCTCCCAGGTCCCTTTCCCTGCCTGGTGTCAAGGGTCATCACCCTTCCTGGTGCGGGCCTTGCCCACAGGCTGGTTCTTCGTAGGCTTATGGTCAGGATGGCGACCTCCTGGGTTCTTCCTGTTTCTTGACTTTGGCTTTGTGCCTCTGCCTGGGGTTTGTTTATACCAGCAGCATTGGTCTGTAAGGCCCAGCAGTGGAGTCAGAGGTGTCAGTATGCAAATCCCTTCAGGCCTCTGTCCCCAGAGGACACCAGCTGGTGGGTACACCTGGGGATGGGGAGCGGCTGAAGGGCAGGAGTGGCCCTGGTGGGACGCCAAAGACCCTCAGCCTAGAGGGTCCAAGGATGTCCCCACAGCCCTGTGGTGTTCTGTCTCTGTGTGTGGGAAGGATGAGAGAGTGAGCACATGGGGTGAGCCCCAGAGTCTGTGTGGGAAATGGGGAGCACGTGAGTGGGTGGAGGCCTCAGGCCAAGGCACATTTGGGCCCTGACACCTCTTCTGGGGAGGAGTTTGGGAAATGGGGGAAATGGTGCACCAGGAATGCTGGCCGCTAGGTGTCACCAAGAACTCACAAGACAGATGAAGAGCCCAGGTGATGGGCTGGAGCCCCTGGTGCCCCCAGGCATGCACATTCCCTTGGGCAGGGGGTGCTTCCTGGTTTGTCAAGGTGTCTGGGTATTCACGAGCTGTGTTGAGCCAGTGGGGTGGTATTGCCCTGTCCAGGAGGAGATATTCTCCATAGAGGCCATGGTGTCCCCAGCTCCTACCCACGCAGACCCTGACTGAGGACAGAGCTAGTGAGTGGTAGGGAAGCACACCCCCTCTCAGTCACCCTGCCCCTCCCCTGGACCAGGTACCCTGCTGCAGGGGTCTCCTCTCTGCCAGCACCTCCAGGTGAGCATTTTGACCTGCACCTTGGGCTCCACACACTGAGTTGCATGCCACAGAACACTGGAGTCACCAAATAAATGAACCAGGGAATTTGTTATGGAGACTCTGTCACACAGGAAATAAATCATGGAGGGTCTGGGAGGGCCACTGGGATGGCTGCTTTTGGGAGTCCTCAGGAAGGCCTTTGTGAGCAGGTGAAAAGGAGGATCAATCACGTGAACACCAAAGGGAAGAGCCGTCAGGGCAGCTAGAGGAGTATTGTGCAGAGGCCCTGTGGCAGGAACAAGCCAAAGCTGTTGTTAGTGAAACACCGAGGCCTCTGTGGATGGAGTACAGTGATGGAGACTGGATGGTGGGAGGAAACTGGTCACAGGGGCATCGGGCCACATTGCTTTCTTCCCTACATGGCACTCAATGTAGAGGGTTTCTCAGGGGCTATCCCCTTTGCAGGGCCGTGGAAACTTCCTGCTGGGATGTGGCTGAAGGGCATTACCTATCTGGGGCTAGTTGTGGCTGGTAAGGATTGGATGGCACTGCTTATGGGGGATCCCACAGGACCCCGCCCCCACACCCCTGTGGGCTCAGAAACAGGTAAAACCCAACAGAGCCTTTCTTCAAGGGCAGAGGGCTCCCTGAGATGAGGCAGGACTGACCTGTCTCAGCTCCCAGGCTCCTAGATAGGGTCTCCTCGGCTGGCAGAAAGGTTGAAGAGGGGTAGGGCAGAAGGGAAGGGTGACAGAGGTCCCATACTGAGTCGCTCTGCTGCTCAACACCCTGCAGTGTGTCTCTGCACCCTCCGGAGTAAATCCAAAGACTGTACCATGGCACTGACCTTACATACAGCCCCGTAACCTTGCTTACCCCACCTCTGTACCCACTTGGCTCCAGCCACACTGCTTTGTAAGCTGGCATGCTCCTGCCTTAAGGCCTCTGTACTTGCTGTTCCCTCTGATGGCATGCTCTTCCCAGACATCCTCAGGCTCATTTCCTTGCCTCAGGACTGCTCAAATGTCACCTTCTCAGGAAGCTTTCCTTGACTATTGCATTGCAAATCACACTCTCTACTTTGTTACTTTCTCTTCACTCTGTCCTGCTTTTCTCCAAGATCACCACTTGAGATTCTGTGCATTTTACTCATTTACTTTCATTGCTGTCTCCCCCACTAGCCACACTAGACCATAAGCTGAATGATCTGTTTTATTCACTGATGTCAGATGAATAGATAAATGAATGAATGGGGACAAGGGACAAGTGGGACGGGGCTGTCCTTGTCTCTCCTGACCTTGTCTGGCTACCGCAGGACCATTTTTGGTCTTAGCATCCATTCCTCTGGAGCAGAACCAAAGGCCTGAACAAGATGCTGTCTGCCCCAGACCTCTCCTGGTGTTGTCATGCTCTGCTTGATCTGCTTTGGGTCTTGCCACACCCCCTGGAGGGAATTACAGGAAGTTGGTCCCCATGGGGAGCTTCCTGGGGCCAATCTAAGCTGGCAGATCTATTGGGACAACCTATGGGGCCAGGCTGGGGCCAGGGTTGCAGACCCACCGGCCACAGCATATCTGGCCCTGCTTTGTGTCTTTGTGAACCATGTTTTAATCCAGTAGATCACATTTAATGGCCTTAGGCAAATACTGCATGGTGTGGAATGAGGGCACTGTGGAGCATCCCACACATTACACGGGGACACAGAGGGCATGAGGGAGGATACGGGAAACCACATGGCGGGGAGGGAGGAGCCATAACTGTTCTGCCCCCTCTCAGGTGGGGGAAAGTCAGTGGGCTCTTGGGTAGAGCAGCCTTGTTATCAGGGTCTCTCTATGTCAAGGCTTGACTGGTGAGGCCTTGGGGAGTCTCTCATATACAGGCCTTTGATAGGAAGACATAAAGTCTGACCTCACCAAAGGGCTGAGCTGCAGGGTACCCCTAAGACTGCCCAGCTCTGAGGTGGACCTTATCTTCCATCACTGCCTCTTCCAACTTCCAAGAGGCCTTTACATCAGAACCCCACTTAGAGTAACATTGACACCTGGTAGGAGATGATGGGGTCAAAGCCTAATGGATCGCTTTAAAGGATTTGACTGAAACCACCCATAGACAGACGCCTAGAACTGAAAGGTCAAAATCTAGCCTAGAGATATAAAAATATTTTTGGAGAAATGTCTTCAAAAGCCTAATACTTAAAGGCAACACTCTTTTGAAGAGGAAGGTGGGGAGCTGGGAGCGTCACTTTTGGGAGACTTTGGAGGGACCTAAAGGAAACCTAGGGGTTCCTTGGAGAATGGTTTGCAAAAACAATAAATATCAATCTACTGCTCACTGCAAGGTGGAACCTCATTGTAGTGAAAGGGGTCCCTTTTCCTGACAATGGCTCATAGAGCCAGTCTGCAGTACCTGATGTTCCCAGCAGGGGTCACTGTTAGGAGGAGGCCCCTGCCAGGCCCTAGTGGCATCAAGGAGAGCTCGGGATCCCAGTGGGCCATGTGGCTCTGCCTCAGTTCCAGTGACCTCGAGCCTAGGTCTGCTCTGAGCCAGGGGCCACCACATGCCCTCCCAGTGGACAGAGCTGCCCTCTGGTCACACGGCCAGCTTGGCCAGAGCTGATCAGAAGCCCTAAACTCTAGGAGAGCTGCCAGGGCTGGGGCCATAGGGACTGGTAAGGGTTTCTGGCTAAGCCAAGTTCAAGCCATTCCAAAGGACAGCTGGAGTGTCTCTCCAGTCAGCGCCTGGAAGGGGGCCAGTGTAGCCTCCAGCTCAGGCCAAACACATGTAAGTACACACAAATACACACAATGCACCCACATGTGCACAGTTCACACATGTACTCTCAGTACACATAAACATGCACAAACACATGTACCAGCAAGGACATGAATGTACACACATGCAAACACACATGTGTGCATAGGCACACACAGACACTCCCCACTCTCTCTCCTCAGGCAGCCTCAAGTATGGATAAAGAAACACCTTTGGGTCCAGTCTTTCTGGAGTTTGCTCAGTTGGGGGAGGTGGTCCCTTCTTCACACTCCCAGTCATGGCAGCTCCTCTCTGCACTAGCCTTGACCCAGCCTGGACTGGT
Source organism: Furipterus horrens (assembly GCF_987537825.1). Classification (NCBI taxonomy): domain Eukaryota; kingdom Metazoa; phylum Chordata; class Mammalia; order Chiroptera; family Furipteridae; genus Furipterus; species Furipterus horrens. The sequence continues at coordinate 33,756,217 of NW_028327183.1, forward strand.
TGGTATCTGTGTGCGAGAGGAGTAAGGGCCACCTCTGGAGTGCTCTGGGCAGAGGCTACATCTTTCTAGAGTAGGAGAGAGTTGGCTTTGTGCCTGCATCCCACAGAAGGGAGCTAGGCATAGGGTCCTGGTGTGGGGGATAGTCTGACCCCAGGGTGCTGTGGTCACTGTTGTGTTGGAATAAACCAGGCTCATTCCCTAGAGCAGGTGAGGCTGGGGAAGCCTTTGAAGCTCAGTGCAATCACATGTCCCCTCCCCTAGAGAGTCAGTTCAGACCTTAGTCTGCAGTCCTTTCCAAGAGGAGGTTGGGCTTATTGACTCTTCAGTTCCCAACTCCCCTGAGCCTTGTCATCTCAACCTGTGAGTTCTTGGGGGCTGAAGCACATGGCCTCCCTGTCCCTGTTGTCCCCTCTGGCCATACAGGCCCAGGCATGCTGGACCGTTAGCCTTAGGGCGATAACTGAAATTACTTGTGGTATGACAATCAGTCCCCTGTCTGTTGAGGGACCTGGGACATGAGATTGGCTCTGTAGCCCCCAGCCTGCTCTGGGGTAGGCTCTTCTCAGTCCAGTGTGCTGACCAGGAGCCCATGCCTACAGCCCTTGGCAGGGACAGAGGTCTGTCACCTCCCCCACCAGATCAATACCTCCAAGGCTGCTATCAGCAAATCTTTGACCTCTGACTCAGCCACACACTGTGACCCCTGAACTTATGGGTCTTTCCACCAATCCTTGTCCTGGTCTCTGGGGTGGATGAGGTGTGACCCTCTGGCTCCAGCACAGCCTGTGAGGGGAAGGGAACATGAAGCCCTCGGGCGCCATGGCCCAGCCTCCTCCCTCCAGTCCACTCTCAGAGCTGTGGTCAGCAGCCGCCAGGGGCAGGTGGGAGACTAGCTCTGTGAGGGGCCCTGCCAGGCAGGGGAAAAGGCTGGGGCCTGGAGCTGAATATGTCAAGCAGTCCAGGGCTGTGAGTAAAGGATTAGGAGACTTCTTTCTGGGCCCCAGGGGCCTTGGGAGGTTCAGCCATCAGGGAAGGGACTCTGGGCTTCCTAGCTCCTGTCTGAGGCCCACAGAGACATCACCTTCCACTCCGCTGCAAAGGGCTGTGACGGGGGCCTGAGACCTTTGACTCCCATGCTCAGCATGGTCCTGGCTGAGAAGGGCCCCCAGGACCTGGAGGGGTACAGCTGGGGATAGTGTGAATCCCACATTGACCCCAGAGCCAGGGCACCAGCTCATAAGCCTTTGGGAGATAGAGGCTTCCATCCTGTGGGCCCCTCCCTATAGCCATCCCTCTGACCAATCTGTGACCCAGCAGCCTGGACTTGAGAGTGAGGAAGGGACAGCTCAGAGGCCTCCAGTATACTCCCTGGGCCCCAACCCTTCTGGCTCAGCCAGAGAGTCACTGTTCTGGCCATTCCGTCCTGCCGGCCTAGCCTGCTCCAGCTTGGGGTTGGCACGTGCTGGAGGTCTAGCCTATTGTCCCCTTAAAGTCCTCTTTGGACTCTGGGAACCTTGTCTCTTGAACCCCCCTGAGATGCAATTTAGGGAGTCCTGGGCTCACAGGTGGATACCACTGTCCTGAGACTCTGCCCCAAGTGTGTTGGGCCAGGACAGAAGGACCTGTCAGTCACTCTCTATGTGATCCTTACCTGGAGTATCTGCACACTGGCTTCTGTTACTAAGAGGAGACCGCTCTCTGTCATAGGGGTCTTAAGGCCATGGTCCAGAAACCTTGTGTCCTGGTCTGCCTGGATCTGCAGTAGAAAGAGTAGCAGTGGCTCAGAAGGGAGGGAGGGGGAGGGGAGCAAAAGTGGGAGACAACAGAGGAGCAGGATGGACAAGGGCTGCCAACTAAGACAGCAGAGCAGGTGAGGAGTGCTTGGAGGTGGGCGGAGCACATTGCAGATGAGGAAACTGAGGCTCAGAGGAGCGGGTAAGAGGAGCAGCCAGGAAGTGGGCTCAAGTGAACCTGACTCCAGCATCGAGGAATCCTCATTTTCCCCAATTCCATCAGCCTCCGCCTAGACATCCCGCAGGTGCTGGCCCCTGGGGAGTCCCAGCCACTGCAGGGGCCCTTTGAGCCCTGCCTGTCTGTGTCCCTGAGGCATTCTCAGGAGCCAGGGAGACAGGCCAGGTCAGGGGTAGAAGATGGGTTGGGCTGACCCCAGGCCAGTGGATGTGTGGACAGCAAGCCCTGAGGTAGTGGGTGGGGAGGAAGGAGCATCCAGAAAGCCCCTCCATGGCACTCTGAGGCCTACTTCCCACAAGTGACATCAGCCACGTGCTGGGCCACCTCTCTGCCCCCTGCGCAGTCCTCTGGGCTTTCCAGGAGCCTCAGTTTCTTCTCTGCTTGGGATCTGTGCCAGTCAGTTGGGAGCAGCCTGTCTCAATCCAGCCTTGGGGACGTGGAATAGAGGTAGTGGGAACAACAACAGTAGTAGTCACGTGGTATGTGGGGGTGACCCCTCTTCACCTGTCTTGGGCTAAGTCTGTTTCCTGGTTGCCTGATCCAGGCCCAGGGAACTGAGCCTCAGAGAGCTGAGTGACTCACATGGTTACCCCAGGAGATGGAGCTGGACTAGAACCCAAGGTTGGGAGTCATAGGCCTCTGAGTGGAAAATCCCGCTGTAAGAGCTGAGGTGGGTCTGGGCCATGTGTGCATCTGGGCCATGCTCTCTTCTCACCCAGTGCCCAAGGCCTTGCCTGGCCAGTGGAGAGGCAAATGTGGCCTGGGCTTGCTGGGCCTCTGGGACTTTGGGCAACATCTGGAGGGAAGGAGACAGATGGGTTGCAGATAGCTCCACAGCCCCAGTCCCTGATGTGGGCCTGCTCTGCCCTGTGCCCTCCATGACAGCTGGGGAATTGGCTCTTTCTAGTTCTAATGATCACTCCTGGGGCCCTCTGGTGCTCCCTGTGGACTCCCAGGCTCCCCACAAGACACCTCACCACCTGGCCCAGATGTCAGGCCCATGCTCTGACACATGTACACAGACCCATACATCACACAGAGACATATACACACACCATACAGACTCACAACACTGACACAGATACACACACCATACACACAGACATATTCACACACATAAACACACACACAACACATAGACACACACCTGACACTGTCATAGCCTCCAGACACCACACATGCACACATCACATATACAGACCCACATAAAACACTGCTACGCTCCACAGGCCCACACACCATATACTGACACACAGGCCATACCGATACGGCCCGCAGTCACAATACACCACACACCGACACAGCCCACAGACATGCACAGACCATGCTCTGGCCCTGCCCACACACATCCAGTCCCACTGCGCACAAAGATCCACTGAGCCAGTCAAGTCGCCCTGCCTGGGGCCACACCACTCTTCCTTCATCCCAGAGCCTCCTCAGCCTCTGCTCGGCAGAGGCTGGAGCTCAGGGAGGGCAGGATGTCCTGGGCTGAATATCTGATGGGAGGGATTCATAGGGGAAATAGGGGCTTCAAGCGGATGTCTTGCGGGGTCAGGGTCAGGGGCTTAGGGTACACTTTGGGGTGGACAGCTAGGTACTGAGGCCTCGAGTTGAGGGATGTGTCTGCACCCCCTTCATCTGTCACTTCCTTGGGACTTCCTTGAGGGTCCTTTTGCCTCCTCCAAGGCCAACTACCTCTCTCCACCCCCTGGAGTAAGGGTGGGTGCATAAGAGGTCCTGGTCATTGATGCTTCAAAACGCCTTCATGGTTAACCTGGGTTGGCTTCTGGGGCTCCCTTCTTTGGAATACAGGAGTTCAGATGGAGGTCCCTATATCTTGTGCCTAGAATTAGAGGTCTGGCTCATAGGGGTGCCACTGGCCTGGCCCAAAACCCACCATCTGCTCCAGGGTAAGGAGAAGACCTTTCCCAAACCCTGTGAGCTGGTTGAGACAGGTCCCGCCTTGGAGGGCAGAGCCCAGGGGACCTCTGACCCACTGTGTCTGCCTGACATTCCATGGCTGGAGCCAGATGCATTTGCTGCCAAGTGTCCAAGGCCCCCGCAAATGCTTCACAGGCCATCTGTGAATGAGTTGGGAGGGGTAGGGGCACTTAAGGTAAGCGGAGACCCTGGTGTGGGGGATTCCCAAGAAGAGATGGTTTTCCCTAGTTCTGTGAGGCTCTTCCCAGATGTCAAGTACAGTGGCATCAAAGCTGTTGTCCCTTCTCCGGTTGGGGCCCAGAATGGCAGCAATAGGTTGGCAAAAGGTGGAGCAGGTACTGGGTTCTAGCTCATGGAGTATTTCCTGGGGTGTTCTCCCTGTGATCCTGGGCAGAGCAGGGGAGTCACTGCTCACTGGCATCACTGCCTAGTGAGGGTCACCACTGTGAGTGCCAGTCATGCCTATTAGGCTTTGCTGCCAGCAGGGGTCAGCGGTGGTAGCAACAGCAGCCGCTGGGACTTTGGAGTAAGAAGATGGACGCACAGAGATAGCAAAAGACTTCAGGATTCCTGAGAAGGACCCTCTGCCCACTCTAGGGCCTGGGGGTGCTGAGGGTGAGGGGCCCCTTCTCTCAGAAAGCCCCCAGTGCTGGAGTGTGGCTGGACCCTAACCCTCCTCCTGGTCAGCTGTAGGCCACAGTCCCTTAGCCCCAGGCTCTGGTTCTTCTGGAAGATGGCAGGCCAGCCCATTTGGAAAGGAGTTATGTTCACAGTCAGGATAAGCTGAAAAGAGAAAGTGGTCTCCAGTGCCAGGTGGGTGCCTGCTTGTCATTCTTCCTGTGCGTGTTGGTGGCCATTCCTGGGAAGGGCCTTAGTCACCCGCCAGTGGCTGCTGGGAACTCTGTGCCTGGCCCTCCAACTGGACCCCCACCCCACCCTTGAGGCTGACTCAAAGATCCACACTCCTGGGCACTTATTAGGAACCAAACTGTTCTAAAAGCGTCTGCTTGTTATTCCAGTGAATTTTCCCAGGGCCTCTGTCAGGCAGACCCATGTTACAGATGAGGAAGTGAAGGCCAAGAGATCTGGTCAGGGTCCCATAGCCAATAACTAATAGTGCCAGGACTTGAACTTGGGACTTTATGAGCCTAGGGTCTAATTGTACAGAGAGTGAGACCTAACCCTCCAAGGCCTGGCCCAGAGGGCAGCTGAGACCAAGTGGGCCTGGCAGGGTGGGGGGCAGTCAGTACAGACAAGACCTGCAGTCAGGGTCTGGTATTGTTTACCCTCAGCGTCCTCTGGGTTTCCAAAATCATTCACCTTCCAAGCATCTATTGAATACTACTTTGCTCTACACTGCCAGGCCCTGGGAACAGAGGTGAGCCAGATAGGCTCATCCCTGCCCTTGGAGAGCTGACATTCTGTGAGGAGACAATGGTCAACCAATAAACAAATAAGGAAATGGAGTAAGTTAATTTCAGCTTTTGATAAAGACCCTGAAGGGCACAAATCAGAGTGGTGATAATGGTGAGAATGTCTGTGAGGAGCTTTAGCCAAGGGACCCAGGGAAGGGCCCCCTGATATTTGAGCCAAGACTTGAATGAGCCAACAAAATGAATATAAGGTGGGAGGAGTGTCCCAGGCAAAGGGAACAGCAAGTGCAAAGGCTCTGGGACAGGAGCAGGTTTGTAGTGTTTGAGGAACAGACAGGAGCCAAGGAGCAGTGGTACTAAGATGCAGGCCCCACCTACCACAAGGATGACCTGAGTCTGGTCCCCAGATCAGAGTGGGCTCTATGTTGCCAACTCCAGCTCCAATCAGGGAAGCTGTGCTGGACCTCACAGTGCAAGGAGAATTCCTGCTTTCAAAGGTCCATATGTGGAGATCTAAGACTTTCCCCTACACCCAGGGGACAGACTGTGGATAACAGGAAGTGATGATAGCTTGACTCCACCATGGTAAATGGCTGATCCATTACCCTCTCGCTCCAGACAGACTCACAGGACCCCTTTTCTCAGGCCCTGAGACTGGAGGACTCAGTGCATCTTCAATGTGAGGACTAATGCCTTAGCTCTGGAAATGTCTTAGCCATTATATCTTGAATTAATCTGGTCTTCACCTTCTGGAATTCCCATTATATGCAAGTTGGATCATCTTAGAGCTTTTCATTCTACCTGCTAAGAGCCCCTGTCTCTCATATTTTCCTAATTTCTGTATTTGTGCTGCATTTCATGAAATTTCCTCAGGTGTGTTTTTCAGCTTTTTTTTAATTTCCTTTGAAATCTGTTTTTTCTTAATTTTCAGGTAATAATTTTTATTATCTCTTCTGCTCCTTCTTCTATCTTCTTCTGAATTTTAAATATACTTATCATGTAGTCTTTTTCAAATTATTCTAATATTCCTAGATCTAAGATCTCCTGCTGATGTAGTGGTTTGCTTTGAGAGGGTGGTTATTAACAATTTCTTCATACTGAGAGTTCATCTTTACCAGGGATTTTTTTTTCCCCTGTAATAATTGTCCTGGGCTGTGGAAGTGTTCATATAAGGCAAGTGCAAGTAAGTATCTTTCACAGTTTTATAATACTTTTCATGTTAATTTCTAGATTTGGGGTTCTAGAATCCCCAGATTGCATAAGAGTGAATCCCACATCTACTCATGGCTCAAGATAGAGTTTTGGCTTCTCAAAGGTGACTTGTTTTTCCGACCCCAGGAAGATAGAAAGCGTCACTGCACTTTCTTGGGTCAGCTTTACAAGCTGCCTTTGTGTGCGCAGTCCTTTCAGCTCAGGCTTCAGGTACCAAGGTCAGTTCCAAATCACCGCCTCAGGGAGTCGAGGACGCCTCTCTGGTTCTGTCTTAATTCTGAAACCTTCTCCAGTCTCTTTGGCCGGTGACCCTAACTGAGTACCTCCATGGCCCTAGATGATTGATTCATGCCCCGCAGCACATCTCTGACTTTACCTTAAATAAAACCTCCCAGCTTTACCATCTCCCTTCAAGTCCCAGGGGCTCCCCTTTCTTGCTCCAGATTCTGTGACTCAGTTATGCTCAAAACCCCAGAGGGGTTCCTCAGACAAACATGCCCTCCAGCTCCCAAGAATCCCAGATTCTGACCAGTTACAGTCTCTTTGGTCCATGACCTTCTAGCACAAAACCATAAAATAGGCCAGTCGAGCCCTGGCACTTTCTAGCCATGGAAACGAGGACCTTCTGGTGTATGTATCTAGATCAGTGGCTTTGATCTGAGTCAGTTTTGTCCTGCCAGAGGATATTTGGCCACATCTGGAGATATTTGTGTGTGTGACTGGTGGTGGTGGTGAAATGTCACTGGCATTTAGTGGATGGAGGCCAGGGATGCTGCTAAATATTCTATGATGCACAGAACAGCCCCCAACCACACAGAATTAATGATGTGGCCTAAAATCTCAACAGTGCTGCTGTTGAGGAACTCTGATTGCTGCTTTCTCCCTTTCTCAAAGTGGGTCCTGACTGCCCAGGGGCTGAGACCTATTTCTGTGATGGGGTAGAGGGACAGAGGAGCCCTAGGATCTCCCACAGGCTGAGGGTGCACTTGGAGGAAGGGTGAGTCTCATTGGATAAGAAGAACACCAGACGCCTCCACAGCTCCCAGCTCCCACCCAGAGCCTGACTGAGCTGTGAGCTAGGATGCGTCACACATCTGCCCTACCTGCCTGTGGGGCCTCCTGCACAGCTCCCTCCCTTGTGCAGGCCACACGTGCCAGCAGCACGAGCTTGTGTGATGTGGGGAGCAGGCGTGTGGTCGTTGGAGCAGGCCAGACCCTCCTGGGGGTGGTGAGGACATATCTCTGGTGCCATCTTTCCTGTTCTGATAAATAACTGATCTGTGGTTGAGGCAAGAAGGTCACCTCTGCCCAGGGAAGCTCAGGAACAAACCACTTGTGACCGGTGGGAAGAGCCGGGGTGGGGCAGCGGGAAGTCTGCCTTCCCTGGCCACCAGGCTGCTGGGGGCAGATTTCAGAAAAGGGAAGTGCTGCACTGGGGCAGCGTTTCCTGTGGTAGAGGCAGTCGGGGCATCAGGACGGGCATGGCAAATCAGAGGGCGGTGCTCTAAACCAGGAGGGGGCGAGTTGAGCCTCCCCTGGTCAGAAGGCTAGGGCCAAGGGGACCCTTGCTAGGCACAATCCGCTGCTGTCCTTCATGGGTCAGATCTGAGGCATGGAGGGACTTACTAAAATGCCCATGAGACCGTATGTCCCCTGGTAGGGACCCTCCACATGAAGTCCACCAGGGCCTGGTGGTTCGTTCCTCACTGTTCAGTACTTCCAGATGCTGCCGGTCCTGTACCTGCTCATGCAGTTCCCTCTTCAAGATACCTGCTCCTCCTACCTTCCTCCAGGCACGGAGGAAAGGCCCGCTGCCCCTTCTTTCCTTGGGGAAGCCCTCAGTCCGGGGCCTGGTCACTCAGGGAACCTCCTTTCTCCCTGTGTGAGCCTGCCAAGCTCCAGATGCCCCTCAAGCAGGCAGCTTCCTCCTCCCTTCTGTCTTCTATTACAGATGACACTAGAGCAGGGGCTTAGGAGCTAGGAAGTGGCTTGGCCTGCACAGGTCCTGGAGCCCAGCTTCGCTCCTCCGGGCATCACAGATCAGGAGCCAAGCTCGAACCTCGGAGGAGTGCCCAGGCTGGGAGGGGAACAAAAAGGGTCTATGGCTCCCTGCTCCCTGGTGCCCGCCACCTCCTTCTGTATTGAGTCCTGCCTATTCCACCTTGATTGTCCAGCCTCACTTCAGCCTTACCAGACCCCATCAAGACACAAAGAAACCCTGGGGGTCTACCCTGTCCCTTTTGCCGTGGCTGAGCCCTACTTCTGGTCAGGGCTCCCTGGGTGGGTGTGTGACTGTGGAGCTGCTGCTCCCACCTCTCCGGTCTCAGCTAGAGCCTGTGCCTGGCAGAGGTTGAATCAGCAAGACCAGTACCTTGCTTTGACCCTCTGTGTTCAGGCCACATGGGCAGTGCCCATGAAGGGCCAGGTCACTCCTCTCTCCTCGCCCCCACTCTCTCATTCTCTACCTGTGCCCTCCTGTTTCACTCTCTTCACCTTGGGCCACCTCTTTTCTCTTTCTGTCTCTCACTCAGTCTCTTCTATTTCTTTTCCCTCCATACTGCAGGCCCCCAGTCCTCTGTATGTATTTATACATCTGTTAGTCTGTCTCCCTGTTTCTCTCCGAATTTTTCTCTCTCCTTATCATTCCCATCACCCCACCCTGACCCTGGCTCCTCTCTGTCTGTCTCTATCTCCCTGTCTGCATGCTCCATCTCCCTCCCAGCCCCCAGCTCACCCCTGTCCCTGATTGTCTTCAGTCCCTGCTGTCCAGAGCCCCCTCTGCCCTTGCCTGTAGCCTTGGCAGAACCTGCTGGGCATTTCTTAGTTGCCCACGGGCCTTCATCCTGTTATCAGTTGTAAATGAATCAGATTAGGAAACGGGGGAGTGGGGGTGTTATCGCCTGTTGCACACGGGGCTCTCAGCTAATCTCTGGTGGCCCTGGGTTCGAGAGGAAATGCAGTTGCGACACTGAGCCCTTCTTACCGTCACTGTCATGCCCATGGCCAGGCAGCAGGGCCCTTGGGCTTGAGGTAGAACAGGGGAGAGGGAGAGGGCAGAGGCCAAGGCCCCAGATGCTCCCAGGTATGCACACACCCATACAGGCATGCTCACACACGTGTGCACACACAAGCACACGCACACCCGGGGAGCCTCCTGGGCCTTTGCACCCCTCCAGCATCGCCAAACCTTGTACATCATCCTTCCATTGCCTTCACTTACCCACCCCCATGCCCTGGCCATGTCTCTCCTGATTGGATAGGTTCTCAGGCCTTGTCCCAGGCGCCCTGCAATTGAGTGGCCCGTCAGCAGACCAAGTGGCCCTGTTACATGGCTGCATGACTGGCCACTTTCATAACCAAGCCCTCCCACAATTTTCAAGATCAGTGGTCCAGTCTCACCATCATCATTGTGGCCTTCAGGTCTGTATGTCCAGCTCCTGCCCCACATCTGCCCTCACCTCCCACTGTCCTTCAGCTTCCTTTGCACCTGCCACCTTCACTCCATTCCCCCTCCTTGGTGGCCCAGTGTTGCGCATGCTGTTCCCTCTGCCTGGAAGACTTCCCTCCACCAACTGCCTGGCTGATTCCCACACATCCCAGCTCACTCGGCTTTCCTGTCATTTCCTCAGAGCATTGAGGGCCCCCTGCAGGTCCCTGGTCTCAGGGGCTCTGGCCTCCTCTGCTGTGCCCTCACGCATGGGTTCCCCTGTCCCCAGGGGCTACACTTCTCCGGGAGTGATTTCTTGTTTAGAGCCCACCTCCCACCAGACTGTGGGCGTGTGGAGATGCGGACTGAGTCCTCTACCATCTGTCCGGTAGCTGGCCTGGGACCTGCTCACACTGGACAGGGGTTGAATGAACAGAGGCATAAACACACCCAGTAACACTGACCCCTGAGAACACACTGAGAAACACACCAACACAGGCACTGCATGGAAATCCCTACCTAGACAGACACTCAGGCTCACAGAGTCTGAAAACCTAAGCGTACAAAGAGAAGCAGGAAGACTGAGACCCTCACACATGCCCACCGTGTCCTATGGGCTCACTGCATCTTGTTAGTTGGTGGGTGCGCAAGTGACATGGCTTGTGTGCGCCCCAACCTGGACCCTCAGGTGGGGTCCCCTATCTGTGCGGGCTTCCTGCATCCTGTTGCCTCGGCCTTGGCTTCAGGGGCCCCTTCCCAGGTCACAGGCTCCCCAGGCAGGATTCTTTGGGTCCTGGACGTGGCCTAGCAGTATTAGTACTTATAATAAGTAGATTTCAGGCCCAGTACATAGTGTCACAGCCAGTATATGCTGGCACCTCGGGTTGACACATTTTAAAGAAAAGTTACCATTTAGGGAAAGGATTGGATTAGCACACACAAAGCTGAAGCTTGGTCTTTTTCTCAGCAATGTTTTACTTTCAGAATCACCACTGAAGTTAATCCAGGTCAGGGTTTCTGTCCCGGGCTCAAGGAGGTTCCAGCTGGAAATAGGCAGCTGTGGCGGTGGACCTAGGAGAGAGAGGGCAGGCCTCGGAGAGGGCGGGCTGTCGGCAGGCAGGACCCAGACGCAGCGGCACAGGGGGTCCTCACCTGGCTTCATCTGGGAGCAGGGGTGGGTGGGGCGCCTGGCCAGAGGACCCCGAGGAGGCGGTGGGGTGTGCGTGCGTGCGTGCGTGTGCGTGTGTGTGTGTGTGTGTGTGTGTGTGAGTACAGGCCTGTGTGCCCTGCCTCGAGGAATGGGGCTGCGAGGCTCCCAGGCAGCGTGTATTGCAAAGTACCTACAGGCAGCTTCTCTCTTTCTAAGTTGGCTTTCACCACCATCACTACCCAGCTGAGAAAACAGTGGGGGCTCCTTGGGGTTCTGTTCATCACTGGGGGCCCCCATATAAGTCCTAGCTTGGTGAGAGTCTGCTTTTCTGCTGTCAGCAGCCCCTGAACAAGGGAGAACTAGAGCCATGTACCGTATGCGCCAGGCATGGGGGAGACACGGGGGGATGCCTCTCACATCTCCCCTGGGCCCTTTTTTTCAGATCACAGGGCATTTCTCTGGTTACCAGCAGTCTGGCCCTCCACCAGCCAGACAGTCTTCCCCAAGAAGGGTGTTCTTGAATTCTCCTTCCGAGGCAGCCCTAGCAGCAGCAGCTTCTAGGTCCCTCTGTCCCGATTTCCAGTTTCCTTTATCAGGCCCGGGCCTCGCTTTGCCCCGACCGCACTTTGCAACCACATTGGCAGGACCCATGTGCTTGGGGCAAATGCCGGAGGGTTTCCACAGCACCCAGGTCTCTGTGCACCATTTTCTTGTCCCCCAGGGGCTGGTGGCTGGCCTGGCGTCTCTCGGATGGAAATACTGAAGACTCCTTGGCTAATCTGAGAAACGTGAGAACAGGGCTGGGAAAATCGGCCGTTTTTGTGGTTTGGGGGTTTGAAGCAAGTTTCACAACTGATCTCCCAAGAACACGGTCCAGTCAGATGCGCTCCCCGCCCGGGGGCCCAGCTCCCTGCTGGTAGTGGTGCTGACCCACTGCCTGGCTGGGTCACTGAGGGGGGCGAGGCCGAGGCAGGGGGCTTCACTGCCTGCCCTCCTGTGCTCCCTGCTTTGCTTCTTTGGGGCATGAACACAAAGAACTGAGAAGATGGAGCCATTTGGGGGATTCTTGTGGTTTCCACTTTATCCTTCAGTGTGGGGAGAGGTGTCCACTTGACACCCCACACTGCCATCTTAGAACTCTTCCTCAGATGCCTCTGGGGCAGCTGTACCCTGAAGCCTTCATTTGTGGGGACATAAAGTCTGAGAAATTCTTTTGTTGCCATAATCTGGGGCTGGGGCTGACCAGCGGGAGGTTCTGGAAGGGCCGCTCTGGGGGTTCAGGGAGAGAAGGAGGACCTCAGGAAGGCACATCCAGCCTACCCTGGATCCCTTTAACTTCTCTGCCACCTTTTCTGCAGATAGCACCCAGCTGGGGAGGGGAAGGGGTCCTCAGGCCCAGCCTTGTCCCCAAGTGCCCTGGTTTCCCAGACTGTCCTTCCACTCTGGGAAGTCCCAAGCTGCCTCAGGCCAATCAGGGGCAGAACTGAAATTGGTGACATCTGCCTCTCTGGCCCCTTGGCTCCCCGCTTCCCGCCCACTCTTCCTGCAGGAGCCTCTAAATCCCGCGGAACATATGCCTTCATACTCCCCATCCCAGCCCAGGACCTTGAGTGAGCCAGGCACTCTCCATTTCTGGTGGTTGGTGTGTGATTCTGCACCCTATCGTCCTTCTGCTCAGGGCCACAGGGACCTAAGGCCCCTGGACATTTCTCAGACACTCCATCTCCCAGTGGAGGGGAAACTAAAGCACCAGGCAGGGACATTCCTGCCTGAGCACATGGTGTGAGGCAGTGGTGGGCAGGGGACAGAGTCCCGGGGTCCAGGACAAGTGAGGGTGGGGCTGGGGCCTTCCACATCCTGTAGGGCAGCTGGGACAACACAGCTGGGCTGGGAGTCACCAGACTCGCAGCCAGGGAGAAGACCACTCACGTGCTTGCTCAGGGGCGTGCCCGGGTGGTCACTCAGACATGGCGGGGCCGAGGAGAGGCAGGCCAGCCCTGTGGAGAGTGCTGCACTGGAACACTCACAGGCCAGACCCTGGATGTGTGCAGAGCCGTGGAGCCCTCTCAGTGAGAACCAGATAAGCCTGGAGAGCTAAACACATCCAGGCAGAAAGATCGCCAGGATCTGAGAAACACGCAGAGTTCACCCTCTGAGTCAGCATAGCTGGGCAATTGAGGCTGACAGCGTTGGGGATCAGGCAGAGATACTCAGATGGGGCTGCTTGGCCCAGGGAGGCTGGGGTCTCCTGGGTGCATGGGCTGGGTGCTTGTGTCCCCCTTCCCTTTCCCTATCCATATACCCCCTCCCAGCTTCCTGTTTCTGTTTTGGGGCCACAGGAACTTCCTCTTCTCATCACGGTTCAAAATGGCTTGCTGGTCTCAGCAGGAAGCCTAGTGAGGGGCTAGTCATCCCAGCCCAAGGGCCACCCACAGATGCACCCTGGGTGTGGCTAGGCTCACTGAGGTGTGGACTGTGGTCCTTCCCACTGTTGGAAGCTCCTGCTGGAGCTCCTGACAAGGCTTCCCCAGCCTTGGGGAAGCCTCTGCTGTGAGCACCGTTCAAGGCCCAAGTGGGCTGGATCCTGCTGGAGTGACCTTGGGCAGCCACTCTGTCCTTTTCCTGTCTCAGACAGAGGACCCAGAGGGTCTCTTGCCACCCCCCATTCTTTCTGCTTCCTCTCAGGTGCACTGGCCCTTGACACAGGCCTTCACGGGCAGCACCACTTTGGTTCATGGTACACTCACTTGCACATGCGCACACACTGGCAATGGGGCCCTGGCCTAGGGAGTGCCTGTGTGTGCATTCTTTGGTGTGTGTGTGTGTGGGGGGGGGGGCCGTGTGGGCTGTGTGCCTGTGTGTGTGAATGGGCGGGTCTGTCTGGGTGAACCATCTCTCTTCTCCCAAACACATCCCGCACCCCTGTACCTGAGCAGAACTTCTCCCCCAAATGAAGCTGAACCATGTCGTGCAAGTACCTGAGCTCTTTCTCAGGGGTACAGCATGGGGATTGGGCTTCCCTCAGCCCAGTGACTCCTCGGGAGACATGGTCATGCACAGGACCCATGGCATGGGAGGCAGCCCTGAGGTAGGCTGCCAGGGAGGGTGCACAGGGCAGCCTCCACTGCTACCTTGGGACCACCTTGATCCACTGGGATGTAAGGCCCATAAAAGGGGTACCCTGGGCCTGGAGAGGGGCATGGAAGCGAATGTGGGCAGAGCTGCTGAGAGGCTGATCTCATGCCTACCTCCCACCTTATCCAGCTGTCTCTGGGTGGAGCTGAGGATCCAAATGCTTCCTCCCAGGGCCTGGGGCCAGGGGTTGAGGTCAGAACCCCACCGAAGCTCTGTCCAGCATTTCCCAAGCACTCGCTCTGGGCCAGGCATCTACTGCTGGAGGACCACTTGTTGTTGTCACTTGCAGATGAGCAGCCTGAGGTCATGTGATGCCAGGACCCCGAGCCGGTGGCCGCACTGCAGGGACTCATGCCAAACTCTGGGCTTGGCTGTCTCCCTCCCTGGGGATGGCCCCATAGGAAGATGACATGGGAAAGTCAAGACCTCAGGCCATCTAGTCCCACCACTCAGCACCTGACTCCTGCTTCCCATCAGCACTGAGAGGAGGCAGTAGAACAAACCCTCACAGATTGTTTATACTGAAGTGGAGACCATAATTAAATCTGTGCAAATCAGGCCTATATCGGCCTGTATCTTGAGCACCCTCTGAAGGGAAAACATCCTGAAGCATCTAATGAAGAAAAGTTGGACAGGTTTTCAGGCTTTTACAAACCCTGAAAAATAGGCCTTTGTTGCCAGCCCTCCTTCTGTGGCAGCGCGCACGGTCCTGGGGCTCCAAGGCTTTCCCGGGCCAGGGGCAGGAACACGCGGCCCAGCCCTGGTAGCCCTCACCCTGCTGGGCTGAACCCCCAGGTCCCCATCCAACATGTGGCTCATGCAGTTCTATGGGCAACATGGGCTGTGCGCAGGGCCCCAGGAACAAGGTCTTGAGGATGCCCCTGTCTCAGTCCTTGATGCCACACCTTACCCTGCCTGATCTGCCCTTGTCTCACCTTGTCTCAGGTGGGGTTGGGGTGGGGCTGGCAACGAGAGGCCACCTATGATTGCCTGAGGCCTCCCATTTTCTGGCTCTACACCACCCTCACTATGGCTAGGCCTGCTACCCCCCTCAGCCTCTGCATCTTTGCTGTAAATGTGTTCCCTCCACCTAAAATGCTTTTCCCTGATCCTTTCCCCCTAGCATATTTCTGCTTATATTTTAAGCCTCAGTTTGCATATCATTCCCCCTGGGAAGCTGCTGTGTACTCCAGGCCAGGTTTCCTGTCCCTCCTCGGTATCCCCTCAGCTAAATGGTCTCCATTGCCCCAGGTGTGTGTCTCTGGAGGGCAGGTCTTGGGTGCCTGGCTCAGAAGAAGTGCTCAGTTCCTTCATACTGAAGTACAGGAAGAGCGACAGGCTGTGAACACTGATGAATCCTCACTGCCACTCACTGAGGCAAGTGCTGTCCACCCACCTCATTGCACAAACAGGCAAACTGAGCACCGGCAGCAGAGAGTCTTGCCCACAGCCAGCTGTATGGCGCGTAGAGAGTCTAGGGCAGTGATCAGCCAACCTCTTCTGTAAAGAGCCAGATGGGAAATACTTTAGGCTCCATGGGCCATTCAGTCCTGTTGCAACTATTCAAATGCCGTTCGGGACAAAAGCAGCTGTAGACGATGCATAAACCGGTACGGCTGTGTTCCATCAAAGCTTTATTTACAGGCTTCACATTATTTTCATGTGTCACTAAATATGATTCTCCTGATTTTTTCTCTAACCTTTAAAAAAGGTAAAAGTCATTTCTACCTCACAGGCTGTATAAAACCCCGTGACAAGCCTGACTCGGTGTGGGGTTCGTGGGCGACTGATCCCTGGTCCAGGGTGAAAACCAAGTAGCTTTCCCTACCCTGGTCAGCACTCCCTGGGGCCCCCAGCTCAAACACGGGGTGTGCTCAACAAATGGAAGAAGCAAACATGATTGAGCTAACGAACTTATCTAACCAACTAACCAGTTAACTAGGCCCTTATCTCTTGGGTTCAGAGTTGCCCCCTTCCCATCTCTGGGCTTCTTTAGACCTGACTGACCCCTTGTTCGCTGACCTATCTCCTTGAACTATTGACCAACCCCCACTGCTCTGACCTCTGGCCAGGCCTCCTGTCGATAGGTACTCATTACTGCGCGGCCTGAGAGCAGAGTGCAGTGTGCCTGTGTGTGGTGGGGAGAGGGCTTCAGGACAGAAGGTGTCTGGCTGCACCTTAGGGTTGGGGAAGAATCGTCCAGGCAGACAGAGGACACATTCCAGGCAGCAGAATACCCTAGACAAAGTGTACAGCTAAGAGCTGGCAAAGTGCAGGACCACCGCACATCCAGGAGAGTAGATACACAAGTTTCTCTCTGTATAGGGTTGGGAAGCAGCCACGGCAGAGCCAAATCCCTTCAGGAGCAGAGAGCGTGGGTCCAAACTCGGCCCTAGCCCTCACCCACTTGCGGGGCCTTCTCCTACAGTGTGAGTGAATCAGGAGGTCCCAGCTCGCCCCCTGTAGGCCTGCTCTACACCTAATACATGGCCATTCCTCCTTCAGAGTCATGCATTTGGATTCAGCAATGCCCTGTCTCAGTCACTCATTCACTCAACAAACATGGGTGAACCACCACCTACCTGCCAGACAGGTCCCTTCAGGTTTCAGATAATAAAGAAATGGTCTTCACTTTATGGAACTGACAATCCAGCAGGAAAGACTGATGATGGATGAACAAACAACGCCAAGAGTGGGGCCCCTTCTAGGAGCACAAGGAACTGGGAGAGCCGCACTGCAGGACAATGACTGGCAGCTGCTTCAGGCTGGCCTTCTTGGGGAGGGGGCAGTAGAGCCCAAATCTGAATAAGGAAGAAAATCAGCCAAGCAAAGACTCAGAGGGAACTACTGTGCCCAGTCCTGGAGCAGGAGCAAGTTACTTGAGGGACAGTCCCAAAAGATGGGCAAAGTGATGAGCGTGGTAGCAGAGAAGGGGGCCAGGTCATGCGGGACCTTGCAGGACACTGTGGGCAACAGATATAAGGGCCTGGAATGTGATCAGACTGATGCTTGTAGAGATACTTTGCTGTTGCTGCCATTGTGTGAGGAGCTGAGGGTGGGGACTGCAGGACAAGATGCCTGTCCCCAAACGTGCTGGGAGGGTGATATGCAGACAGGAGTCCTGCCAGGGAGCCAAGGGCTGGGTCCCCTGTGGAGCAGGCACAGAAGGCTGGGCAAGATGTGGGCGGTGGGCAGGCCCCGAGACTGCTGCTCTTGGCCTGACTCTGGCATTGGCTTGGCATTCGGCTGCGGGGGAGCCGTGTGTGGGCATGTCCCCGGGCAGCTGGCCTGCCTCCCATGAGACAGAAGCCGCAGGTAGGCCGGCTCGCCCAGGCCCAGCTGTCAGTGCTGTGGTGGTGAAGTGGGTTAAAAGGTGGCCGGGACCTCCCTGCCCCTGGAGCAGCACAGGGAACAGAGAGCTCCTTCACCCTTGCGAGGCCTTTCTTTGCTCATCTAACCAACTATACTGCAGTCCCACTGTGTGCCAGACCCAGCCAGACCTAGGGTCTGTCTAGCGAGGCATCTGCATCTGGTCTGGGATCAATCCTGGGATGGGTGCCCCTCTCAACAGCAGGCTTGTGGGCAACTCCAGCCCTGGCCCAGTCCTGGCTGAGTGATGTCAGATGCTTTTTTTCCTCCTCCTAGTTCCCATTTCCCAGTGGTGCCAGGACATCTGGCCCCAAAGACAGACCGTTGTGTGAGGTTCAGGTACTCAGTTCTGGTCTCAAACTTCCTGGGGGTGCCAGGAGTATGCTCCTGTGTGCCATGTGGCTGGTGTCTGCAAGGGAGGGCACCAAATAATGTGAAGGCCATGGGCAGGCAGCAGGGGTCTGTGGCTGGTGGGTCTGTGTCTGTGTGCATGTGTGGGGAACGGCTCCTGCAGGCTGCACTTGGTGGTGGCTCCCAGGAGCAGAAAATCCTGTGTGTTTATGTGTGACTGAGTGTATGTGTGTGTGTGCATGCATGTGCACTGTGACGATGCCTGTGCACTTATGTGTCTTTGTGTGTGCATGCACACATATCTGAGACCATGAGTGTGTGCACCCACATCGCATCTGTGTGTGAACGTATGACTATGAGTGTGTGAAGAGTGTCTGCGTGAGTGCACCTGTGTGCATATCTGTGTGTGTGTGTGGCCTGCGCTCCTGGCAAATAGTGTGGCCTAAGTCGACTCTGTGGCCTGTTTTCCTGCTGCCCCGCCCTACTTCTCAGTGAGTGTTGACTCAGGGAGGGACGGGCAGCCTTCGTTCAGGATTTCCTGGTCGGGCAGAAGTGGTGCCTTGAAAAGGGAACAATTATGTCCTAAAGTGGACACTGAAGGGTCTGGGCTGTGCAGTGTTCCATGGTGCCCAAGGCCAGGAGGCCACGTGCTGCCCACCAAGGCTGGGTGTCCAGAGGCAGCTGCAGAAAGGCTTTGCCCCTGAGAGAGGCCATAAGATGTGCCCGGAAGCCTTTCCCAAATGCTCTGCCCACCAGGGCCACATAGGCTGGGGCTCTGGGCCTGGCTGCCCTCTTACAACCATGGAGGGGGGATTGGCACAGTGGAGAGAAAGGGGAGATTTCAATGTCGCCAAGCACTGGCTGTCCCCAGGTCTCCCTCCAGGCTGGGTCAGGATATCTAGTCCCCCACCCCTGAAGTTTTATTCCTCCACCAGCCCACTCCCTAAAGCCTGAACTGAATCTAAAAGTGGGTGACAAGTCCCAGGAGAGCTCCACCATGTGAGGGGCCTGTCTGAAGTGTTGAGTCTGTCAGGGGGTCCAGGAGTATTGGCCCCACCTGGTGCTCCTGAAAAATTCAGAGTCCTGGGTTGCGCAGGCCTGATGAGTCAGCACTGGGCTTCAGCAAGGTCCCCTCCTGGAGCTGCTGCCACTTTCTGAGAGGCAAGGGGTGACCAAGCCTCCTCCCTCCTCACCCTCAGAACCCTGGGAGGCCTGTGTGGTGCCTGGGTTATGCTGAGGGCAAGGCTGCCCCAGGGCCAAGAGGCTGCGGGGGCGGGGCTGACTCTGGGGAGGGTGGGCAGCCAGCCTTGCCCCCGCTGGGCTCTGCTTTCTCCAGCCTGGGCGGTGAGGGCCTAATCTGCAGGACAAAGTGGGGATTTGCAGTCCAAAGGCTGCTAATAGGGCTTTAGCTCCTCTGTCAGCGCCTCTCCCTGGAGAGGGAAGAAACTCTCCCCAGGGCACAGGAGCCGCCTGTCCTGGCTTGTTCAGGGAAGTGGTGGGGACACAGCCAATGACAGGAACTCAGCTGTTTCTGAGCAGGGTCAGCACGAACAACAGCCCTCAAGGGGTTCTCCGGGGAACCTCCAGTCCAGGACCCTGTGAGCTCAGGCCTAGAGTGTGCGGCAAAGACACTGCCCCTACCCCTGTGTCCTGCCACCAAATCTGCCTCCTGCCAGAAAAACAGGTTGCAGCCCTTACATCCATTATGACTCTTTTCCTTCTGAACAAGGACTCTTCCACCCTGTCTCCATCCTGCTTTGTGTGATGCCCCAAAAGCCGGGCTGTGGGAGATGAACAGAGCCTTGAACCCCACTTTTGCCAACTTCGGTTCCCCAAGGCCCTGGCGTGGACCTGCCCTGCATTGGGCAGGGGATGGGGGAGGTGTCAGAGTCCCTGGGAGCTGCAGAGAGCCAATGCCTTTTGAAGCTGAGCGGAGGGGAGCACCCCAGGGCCCCCCTGTGCAGGTGCCAGAAGGGGGTGGTGCTAGGCTCTGGTCTCAAGCCCACAGCACACTGAGCAGCCACGAGCTAGGCGGGCCGTTAATAATTAACCTGAGGACTGGGCCTTGACCTCGTGGGCCTCTGAATAAACAGGCCTTTCTGGCCAAGCGTCCTTAGCCTGCTGGGGCCCGCTGGGCCCCTCATGGCCTCTCAGCCCCTTGACCTCTTTTGGCCTCGTGGTCCAGGTCTCCCTCCCCCTCCTTAGCTGGAGCAGTGACCAGTGGCCTGGGCCTCTCTGACCCCCACCCTGGATCAGCCTGCCACCTACTCCTGTCCTGACACCTATTCTCACCCCAACCCCCCACCTCATAGCCTTTGAGGTGAGCATCACTTCTTAGGCCGGGATTCGATGATGGAGTGTCTCAGCCCCAGCCTCAGCCTTGCCAGGGCTTGTTGACTCAGAAGTCCCCAGCATAGCTTCAAGCTTTAATGCTGAACTTCTGTGTCTGGAGCCCAGTTTGATGTGATTCTTGTGCATACTGCCGTTTGGAACCTGAATCCCAGGTCTGACCGAAGGGTGAAACTCTCAGGGGCAGGCAACGTGCAGCTTGGGCTGCACTGAGTGCCCCTGTGTAAACAGTCAGGATTGTCTGTCAAAAGTTTCATGTTCAAGCTCTAGCTCTGCCTGAACAGGCTTTGTGACCCTGAGCCAGTGCCCCGACTCTCTGGGCCTCAGTTTGCCTATCTATACAATAAGGAATAGCACAGAAGTTCTTGGGCTTGCCAGCTCCAGGATTCTAGACCTCATTCCAGCTTGGAGTGAGACAAGGACAAGAACTGCATATGTCCCACGCTGTCCCCAGTAATCACTCAAGGACAGAGTCATCTGGGTGGGCCCCCGTGTTCCTGGCTACCCAGCATCCACACTTCCTTCCTCTAGGGAAGCCCTGATGTTCTTTAGGGAACCAGTCTTTCCCTTCTCAGACCACATGGTTTGAGCAAGGCTGCCCCAGCCCAGTGCTCCAGAGGGGGTCACGTGCCTTGGGCCTGGCCAATGGGTGTCAGCCCTGAGAGTTTTGCTGGAAATACTGGGGAAAATTGTTTTCTTTTCCCTAGGGGGCAAAGCAGAAGAATGTGAGCCGAGAGGCTATTTTGCTGAGCCTGTGGAAGGTGGAGGAGTCGAATGGGAAGTAGAGCTCAGAGATAGACGTGGATTTCCACAACTGAGGTTCAGCTGTGCCTGAAGCTGGCTCCAGCCTGGGCTTTTCCACTGCAAGTGTTAGTAAGTTCCTTTTCTGCTCAAACCAGTGTGGACTGGGTTTCTTCTTTGATTCACCATCTCACACCTGACCCAGACCATGCAGGAAGATGTCCCAAATGCACAACAGTCACAGCTGTACACACTGCTAAGCACCTACACAGAAAATGTTGAAGAAGAAAGGGCCAGTGAGGAAGCCTGGCTGCAGTGAGAGGCCAAGGGAAGGCTGCGCCAACCAGGTAGTGACAGGCAGAGAGCTCGATGCCTCGGCCTTTGGAAGCCATTGGGGGTTCTGGATGAGGGGATGGTGGGTGAGGCTGACGGGCTGGAGCTCACCGACAATGAGATGAAGGTGAATGTGTGTGCATGCGTATCCTCATGCAGGCGTGCACGTCCACACTTTGAGCCTTGCATGCAACAAACATCCTGTGGCCTACTCTGTGAGCCCTTTGAGTCCCTGTCCACTGCACAGGCCTGGAGCTGGCTCTGTATGGGAGTGGGCCAGAGGCCTCTGGTCAGTTGGTCCCCCTCTACTGGGGACTACGTGGATCCTGGGAGTCCAAGGACCACCAGGGTGTGGCTGCCTCCTCTGTTCCACCATAGGTGGGAGGGATATCTGGGCATCTGGAGGAGCAGAACTCAGCCCCAGTAGGTCTCTCCAGGGCCCCCAAGGAAGGTGACCTCATGGGCCTCGTGGGGCTGGGCTCAGGGAGAGGCCTTATCCTGGGCCCAGGCTGTCTTTATGACTCTGGTCAGTGGAGAGTCCTAGAGGCAGAGAGCCTCAGACACATGGTTCACATAACACATGCATGCAGACATGCATGCACAGGGTAGACAGATCACACGAATGACACCCTCACAGACAACCATCTTGTGTGGGCCCTGGGGTGGTGCAAGTGGGGGGCTTCTGTGTGGGCAGTGAGCAGGGGCAATAAACACGGAGCCCCCGCCTCCATCCTGTATGACTCCTAGGCCGAGGCCTGGAAAAGTCTCTTTACCGACAGTGGGACCAGCTGGATGGGAGTCCTCCCCGAGCGAGTCCTCTCATGTGTCTGCTCTGTTCCTTTCCTTTACCTGCCTTGGCCTTGGCCTTGGCCTGTTTCAGCCCCTTTCTCTTTTCTGACACCTGGGTCCCTCCTCTCTCTATTACTCTCGTTTTCTGTTTCCCAGGAGAGGGGCCAAGCCAAGAGTTCAGGCTCAGAACCCTTGGTTGCTCAGTCACTCGGCAGAACTCTCGTCTTAACACTGCTCCCTGCCCTGCTTCCTCTCTCTGGCCAAAGCCATCTTGCCCTTTGCTCTGGAACTGCTAGCACCCTAGAGGGGCCGCTGGCCTTGCTTCCTCCCCCAGCTCTGCAGCCCCTGCTCCTCCCCTTAGGCCAGCCAGCTGGGCTGTGGGGAGGCCACAGGGCCAGGACACTTGTCCTGGCCCCAGGCAGGACTCTTGCTCTGGTCACAGAGTCACACTGGCCAGGCCCGGCCCTACTCTGTCTCCTGAAATCCCTAGAGACCTGGGCAAGGCTCCTCCACTGGGTAGCTTTGACTCCTATCTATCTCCAGGTTGGGAAACTGACACCAGTTTGGGGCAGAAGTCCACTCTGAGGGGCCTCTGTTGGGGGGCTCCAAGCAGAACTGTGGTCCAACCAGCAATGAAGTGGGAAGCAGGACCCTGCACCCTATAATCCCCCTCAATGGGGCCTCGAAGAAGAGCTTGCCCTGGAATGAGGAATAAGAAAGAAGAACCATTTCACAGCTGTGGATCTCATCAGGGTGGGGAGCAGACACAGGGCTCTTCAATGGGGTGGGGTGTGAGGTAGGGCTACAGGTGGGGAAGAGTGCCTTCCAGTCTGGGCAGTCACTGTCCTGGGGGCTATTATTATGCTTACTGCTGCCCTCCAGGCCAGAGCCTACCGGTGCTTACCTCCAGGAAGCCTGCCTGGCTGGACTAGAAGTGGGAGGAACCCAAAGCAGTGGCCTTGTCCTCATCAAGCACCTAGACTAGGACTTGTCCCATCATACTCATGAGTCTGGAAGTTACAGGGACAGGGCTGGTCCATCCACTCTTGGAAGACCCCATCTACGACCCGGCCTGCCTGGGCCTCGGGGTTGGGCTAGTCAGTGGGAGCCTGGGCTGCATTGGATATTCCCCAATATTACATTTCAGAATCCAGGACAGGGCCCCAACTTCTGATCCCTGATGGGCTGGCGTTCAAGCAAGGTTTCTCACTGGGTCCAGGGCTGCCAGTTTCTATGGCAGACAAGCCTGGGCAGTGTCAGGAGTTACCAGGAGCTGGAGGAAGATCAGGCGGGGACAGCAGTCAGTGTCTACAGTGTATCTGGCTACCTTGGTTTGCGTCTGGCTGAGTGCTTGGTGGGTGCTTTTCGCTCTTGGAGTCTCAGCTGATATCCAGAGTGGGACCCTCCTCCCAGGGTTGTAAGGTAACGTGCATAAGTGCCCAGCCTGCTGCCCTTAATCAGTGTAGCTGGTAGCCCTGCTCAGGCCAAGAGGCCTGGAGGCCTGGAGGATCCAGGTCATTTCTGCAGACCTGGGCAAGACCTGCCACTGGGCAAAGGGAAGTGTCTTGACTAAGTCTCCCCATTCTTGGGCCCCGGTGTCCTCAAGGCATAAATGTTCACTTATGCACGTGCTTGCACGCATGTGTTTGCATGCGTGCACGCGCACACACACACACACACACACACACACATCTGACTTCACTCCCCAGGACCCAGCCACCTGCTGGAAAACCAAGAGCTGCCTTTTCAAAATAATGATTAAGAATCAGCATTGACTATTCAAATCGAAACTCCCCAAACCCTCTGTGGGGTACCCAGCTCCTCTGGAGCCTGTGGGTAAAAAGCTCTTACCATAGTGGAAAAAGCAGTCTGCTGGAACCGAAATCTTCCCCAATTTAGCTGAGTCATTTTCTTGTGGTTAAAGAAGTCCAGGTCACCTCTGGCCCTTCCCCTGATGGGCCAACTTGGGGGACCCCAACCTATATTCCTCTCACCCCTCCCAACTGCACGGTCCTCCCAGCAGAGCCCTGACAGTAAGACTCTCTCCCACCCCCAGCTTCTAGAGGCTGACCCCTGCTTGCAGGCGGGAGCCCAGAACCCTGGAAGATTGGAACCAGGGGCACGTCACAGAGTGAGCTGTGGGTTACAGCGGAGAAGTGGACAGACCCACAGCCTGGGCAGTTCTAGGGTGCTACAGTCTGGGCGCCCACAGGCCCTTGTTGTGCAGCCCTTGCTGCAGCTGGGGATGGGGACTGTGACTGTGCTGCGTCTGAGGGGCCTGCATCTGTCGGCCGAGATGTCTGGCCCAAGAGCGGCAGGCTCCTGCTCAGCCTTGGCTCCCAGTTCAATGGAAGCTGTTTCTGGTTGATGCTCCCATCTGCCCCTCCCTTGAAGACCCTTAGAAAGCTTCCAGAGGCCATCCTCTGGGAAGATGGAAGGCTGATGTGGGTCACCTGAGCGCTGTGTGGAGAGCCTTGTATGCACCAAGCTGCAGCAGTGCTGGGCAGGGAGGGTGGCTGGCTCTGTGGGCTGTGGGTCCTCCAGGTGTGTCTGCGCCATGTGCCAGAAAGCAGGGATCTCCTGGGATGGCCTTCACAAGAACCCTGGGCTTCTAGCCCAGATACTCTCTGGGAATCAGCAGGAGCCACGAGGCTGCCCAGCTGTCTGCTCTTGGGCTTCGCTCAGTGGTCATGCTCTGCCCGGTACTTTGCATCCTGCTTGAGAAATGGGGGTGCTGATACCCATGGCCCCAGGATAGTTGGGAAACTACAGGAATGGCAGAGTCAGAGGGAGACAGGAGGCCAAGACCCTAGGTATATGGGGTAATCGAAAGCCTTGATGCATTTGGGGGCTCAGAGCCCAAATCAGACCCTTGTGGGGTCCAAGGGCACATCCCAGCTAGGCGACCAAGGTCATCCCATAGAGCTTCCCTTAGCAGAATGTCAGGGTGCAGAGCAACCAGCCAAACAGTACCTGCATCCCAGAAGCTGTGGGGAGGGACCTGGGCTGGGTGAGACTGAGTCAAGGAGTGCTGCTGGGCCCCTATGAAGGGTCAGGCACTGCAGCGGATGCCAGGGAGCCCACCTCCCTAGAGGGCCCCTTGGCCCTTCTCAGTGCCCAGCGGGTGCCCCCTGGACCGGCCCTGGGAGCTCTGTCACCCAGAGTTATCCCACACCCACTTGGACTGGGTCCTCCCAAGGCTCTGACAGCCAGTGTTTGGGAAATTAGGTGAGGGGGGCCTGGAATGAGGGTGAGGAAGGGAACTATTTATGTCTAAAAGTCATCTTGAGATTTTCAACATATTTTTTATTTTTCAAAACAAAAGCTCTATACGTTGGGGGGGCATGTAGGGGGGGGTGAACCTAGCTTTGTGGGAAATGAGTCAGATAGCCATAAAATGTGTTTTTCTGAACCGAGGGGATTATTTTACATTTTGTGGCATGAAAACACTGAGAGGAGCCTCCGCCTGGTCTCTAGGGGGCTCCCTGCTCGCCAGCCCGGTCTCCGGCAGCCTGTCTCCTGCATCCCTAAGCTGGGGCTCTCACCATCCCAGAGGAGAGGAGAGCCCTGGCTGCTTCCCGAGAGCTCCCTTCTCGCTTCTCTGTGCCCAGGCCTCTCCCCTCTTCCCTGCTGACCTCACCTCCCATTCTTTCAGGCAAGAGTGAGGCTGTGAAGGGCAGTGGCATCGTGGTGGGTCCCGGCTTCCCCATTTACAGTCTGCAAATCTGGGTCAAGTCCAGTGGGCCTCAGGGAGCTTCCTATCCCTCATCTGATGGACAGGCCAGTGGAGGGGCCACCCCTCATCCTCCCCTCCCCCCACACAACAGGTGACAAGATGTAAGGAGAAACTTAGGAAAGCGTCTGTATGTCTTTGGTGCTCAGTAAAGGGGTTTCTTCCCTCACTGTCAAGCAGCATCCTTGAGTGTGGATGAGTGAGAGGCACAAGGGACAGCCTTTTCCTTTGGAGGCCCTTCCCAAGGTCAGATGGGAGCGGTCCTCCCCTTCCTCCCTGGGGCCATCATCCTTCCTGGGAGCAGCTTGCTACCAGCTCTGATCCCAGGGAACAGGAAGCACAGTCCCTATCCCAGTGACTGGGGACCTCAGGAGCGCTAGCATTGTGGAGTTCCAGAGGCCCACAGAGAACAGGACCTGGTGGCTTTGAGGCCTCAGGAGATGAGAGACCCCTAACTCTTCATCTCCGTCCATGCGGGGGCTCAGCCCAGAGCTTCCCAGAAGTCTGTGCATTGCTGGGTGTCTCCCCTGCCCTCCGCCTCCATGGGCTAGAGTCGCAGACCCCATGGCGAGGCTAGTGCCTATGGGGAGAGGGCTGTAGTGGCCCAAGGTGGGGCAGAAGCCAGGAATGAATGTGGGATGCAGATCATGTTAGCTGGTTCTGGAAACTCACCACCTTTCTCTGCTGCAGTCATGCACTCACTTTTTCTTTGGAGGTAATGGCAAAGGATTCACCCTGTGTCCTCCTCCCTCCCCGTGGGTTTTAGTTCTTCCTGGGACAAAGGGCAGGAACAGGGTTACCAGTTGCTTTGCCTGGCTCAGCATCATTTTCTCTCATTTCAGCCACAACACCTGGATTTTTCTGGAAGCACTTCTCCTCTCCCACTCTCAGTCCATGCAGTGTGAATGAGGCTCCCTCCCTTCCCCTCAGCATGTTTGTGGGTATGGGGGATGGGGACATGACTCAGGGTCAGTCAATTAGTATCTTCTATCCTCCTGGACACAGTGGCTGGTTCACCGATGAGCCTATGGTCCAACAGAATCTAACTCGAGGACTTCTGATGAAACTCTTCAAAAACTGAAGCTCTGTTCTGGCTTGCTGGGTATCTGTTTGGAGGCCTCATGTTACTGGAAACCCCTAACAGTAGACTGCAGCCAGCACAAAGGATGGCAAACCTAGAGATGCAGTGATAGAGGACTCTTGACAACATAGTCTGGCTGCTGGATCCAGCCACACCTGAAGACACATCCCATTATCTTTGTTTTCCTCACTGCATTTGGCTGTATGTGTGGGTCACCGGCACAGAGGCAGGTATTTTGGTGAGCTATGCCAATGTTATATGCTCTTTCCTGTTTGGGCCACTCAAAATAGGATTCTACAAGAATTTGTAAGCCAGTTACCACGAGCTGAGGCCTAGCCAGGAGTGAGGGCCCAGTCAGGGCGACCAGCGCACAGAAGCCTGGGTGTGTGGGTGACTCCCACAGAGAGGCCCCTCAGGGGTGAATTTGGGAGCCAGCTTCATGAGAAGTAGCTTATGACTGTCCAATTATTAAATTTAGAAAAAGAAACAGCAGGATGTTCTTTTACCTTCACGTTTCCTTCTGTCCAATGGGCACTTCTGCTTGCTGAGGGCACTAAAATTGGTGGTGAAATCGTTTGTTTTGCTAGATGTCAGCATTTCTTCTTCTTTTTTAAATTAATTTTTTAACATGTTTACTTTATTTTATTTTTATTTTTATTTTACTTATCTGTTTTTAGAAAGAGGGGTAAGGAGAAAGAGAGGGAGAGAAAAATCAATGTGTGGTTGCCTCTCACACAACCCCAGCTGGGGACCTGGCGTGCAACCTAATCATGTGTCTTGACTGGGAATCGAACCAGCGACACTTGGTTCACAGGCCGATGCTCAATCCATTGAGCCATAGCAGCCAGGGTGATGTTGGTGTTTCTAAAGCTGGAAGGAGCACTGCACAGGGCAGTTCTGCAGAGCGAGCTCATTACTGTGTCTGGCACTCAATGAAATTTGGTGACTGAAGGAAAAGACTTGGTTGTGTGACTCCCTGCTCAAAATCCTCCAATGGCTTTCCGTGGCAGTTATAATATGTAAAATCTACATTTCTTCCTTTGCCTTACGGGTAGGGTGACTGCATTGTTTATTGAACAAGCAGAGACACTTTTTGTGAGTCAAAAGGGATGCAAGGAACAATTACTCTGAACCAGCGGGAGTGAACCAGAACTGTTCCAAGCAAAGTGGGATGCATGGCTACGTGACCCCATGGCCTCCAGGGAGCTGGTCTCTGCCCCACTCTCTGGCCTTGTTTTCTGTGCCTGCCCCTCATCGGGCCACACTGGCCTTCCATTGGAACTTTGCTCTGTCTGTTTTTTCACCTGGAGAAGTCCATTTTTTTTTAAGATCTTATTTATTTACTTTTAGAGAGAGGGGAAGAAAGGGAAAAAGAGAGAGAAACATCAATGTGTGGTTGCCTCTTGTGTGCCCCCAACTGGGGACCTGGCCCACAACCCAGGCATGTGCCCTGACTGGGAATCAAACCAGCGACTCTTTGGTTTACAGGCCGGCACTCAATCCACTGAGCCACACCAGCAGGGGCTGGAGAAGTCCTTTGAGAGTATGGATCTTTCTTGTTACTTTGGTTTCCACTGGACAATGCCTCATCAGGGCCTTCCCTGACCTCCCAGGCCCACCCAGGTACTTCTGCCACCAGGTCCAGTTTCCTTTTCCTCCTTCCTTGCACTCAGCTCTGTGTCCCAAGTCCCCAACATGGAAGCAGGTGGGGAGTGAGCCCACAAGGTTTGGGAACACAGTCCTCAAGCATCTGTCACCTCTCAGTAAATACTTGTGTTCCCAGCTCTCATCTCCCATGTGAAAGTGAAGGGAGGCAAACTTCAGCCTCAGAGGGAGGTGGGGAAGTGAAAGTCAGAGGAGGGGGAGGAAACAGGGTGGGTAGCAGGCAAGCCAAGTTGGGATTCTTCCCGGCCCTGATGACACACAACACTGGGCCCACCAAGTCCACCCAGAAATCAGATGCACGTTGACCTCAGTCACTCGGACACTTCTTTTAGGAAGTATGGGGAACCTGAATGTAAATGTGGATTGGAAAGCAGCTCCCCCAGGGGAGCACCCCCAGCAGACACAGGCACAAATTGTGTGGGCAGACAGAAGACACCAGATATGTTTATAATTTTCCTAATTGCCTCTGCCCTTTCTGATACTGGGGCTCTATAAAGTTGTCACAGCCATGGTTGTCATTCGGCTCTGGCTCGCTGTGCATGCACGCGGGTGTTTGTTTACAGGACGCAGCCGGCAGCAAGCCTTCATGTGGGCTCTGACCCACCCCTTTGGCTGCCATGAGGGGCTGGCCCCCCTCCAGGATTCCCAGACAGATTTGCTTCTCCAGATTCTTTAAAGCAAAAAAAAACCTGAGTATTGGTGATCACTCAGAGTCTTGGCAGAAAACCAAACTCAGCCCGAATGGTTCCAGTGCAGGGACGTTAACAAAGGGACTGCTTGTTGGGTGTGACCAGGGTTGAGGGAATCAAGACAGGATGTTGAGGCCCTGACAGCCGCGATTGCCACCCCTGTAGGCTCCAGGGCCGAAGCAAGGCATCCGCGCTGTTGGAGCCCAGTGAGAACTAGATCCATGGAGGGCAGAGGACAAGCCACCTGAGAGCGGTTGTAATCTTAGGGACAAGCAGATGGGGCACCGGAGCAGGCAGAGACAGAGATGAAACGGTCCAACCCTTGTCTTCTTCACTCCTCTGATCTCCTGCTGGTACCTGCCATTATCCAAACCCAACTGGAAGCCAGATGTGTGGTGGGCCCTCAGTATGGTCCACACAGGCCAGGTCTCAGTGCAGAGAGTACAAGCCAAGTGGATCTGACTGCAAACAAAGAATAACCAGTGTGCCTGGGTAAGGCATTCTGGGCCAACTCTATGGCCAAGGTTGGTGGAAACCCTTCTTCTCTTACCCCCAAAGGTCTCTTGAGTCTGTCCACCTCTGTGCCACCAAGGTGTTGCTCACCACAATGCATTCTCCACTCTTCAGTGCTCTCCACGGCTCCTGTTGCTCTTAGCACATTGACCAAAGTCTGAATCACTGCGAATATGACAGTGTGACCCAGCTGACCTCTGGCCTCACCTCTTGTCCTCCACCTGCCGCTCTGCTCCACACTCTGTGGTCACACTGGAGAGTTTTCAGAACCCAGAACATTGTGATTCTTTCCACCGCTGAGTTTTGTATATGCTGTTCCCTCTGCCTGGATTCTCTTGGCCTGACCCTCAATTATTTATATATCCCACCAGTTCTTCAGATATCAGCTTAAAAACCACATCCTTAAGAGCAGCTTCTCTGAGCCCACAAAGCGGGCAAAGTCTCATTCTCATCACCCCTGAATTTCTTTACTTCACAATATGTGTCACAACTATAATTAACTAACCAATTGAGTAACTCTCTGTTTATTGTCTGTCTCCCTAGAGAGATAGTGACTACCACAAGATCCTGCTCTGTCTGCCTGGCTTGCTGGTCTGCCCAGCACAGTGCCTACACATAGTAGGTATCCCACAAATACTTGCTGAGTGACTGAAGAAAGAACTTCCAGCTCCGGTAACAGTAGGCTAGAGTATTTGGGCCTATCCTTGCACTGAAAACAATGAAAAAAGCTGAATAAATTAAATATATATATAGCACTAAAGAGATGGCAGTATGAAAGAAAATTGCCAGGCCAAAATTGAAGGGCAGAACATTCAGACAGGTAAGCAAGAGTAGAAGCCACTTTTTACCTGGGGCATTTCCTGATCTCCAAAAATTGGAATTTTATTTTCAAATTTTTGACAGCCTCATGGAATGAGACAGAAATCCCAGGACTCACACAGGTGAGGCCATATAGTAAGACACACCACATTGATGTGGAACTCTAAAGGGCTACACTCTCAGGATAAAGGTGAACCAGAAGTAAACCAGCTCTCACATAACCTTGCAATCTACTTCTCATCTCCTGGGTGGGCTAGGGAACCTCCAGCCTTAAGGTTGATTAGGGTGAACCTGGACTAGTTGTGTTCCCCTATGTTTAGCAGGAGAAAAAATATGCTCCCTAGTGAGAGGTACCTTAGTCCTCAACCTAAAATTTTTCTTTCAAACAATTGTTCTAAAACAATGACCAGCACATAGTCAAATATGATCAGACACACAAGAAAATAAGACACTGTGAGTCAAAACTAGGATAATAAACAGGAAACAGAAATAGACCATTAAGAATTAAAATCGTTGACTAGAAAAGAACTGTGCACGTGATGTTTTGAGGAAATAAGATATGCTTAAAGATAACTTAGGGAATGGGAATCTATAAAAAAATGACACTGTAAATCTGAAAAAAGGATCAGGTTGAATCTCTAGAAATAAAAACTATAATAACCAAAATCAAGACTCAATGGACAGGTTTAACTGCAGAGTAAACACAACTGGGAAGAAAATTAGGAAAGCCAAAAAGAAGTCAGAAGAAATTATTACAATGTAGCACATAGAGACAAAAAGAAAATATGGAAGAGATGATATAAAAAAAAGAGGAGAGAAAGTCTAACATATGTTCACATTGTCCCTGAGGGAGAGGGGAGAGGAAATGGGCAGAAGCAATGTTTTAAAGATTAATATGTAAAGATTTACTGAAACTGATGAATGAATGACCAAAGGCACACACTGAACCATTTAATGGTGAGTTGTCCTTTGGTGATAATAGCTCCATGTTTCAGACAACCTGGAGCTCAAAAAATACTGATGGATGATTCTGGACCCAGTATACTATTGGCCAAGGGCCATGATGTCATACAGTATCAAGGTCAATGTAGCAAAGGACACGAAGAAAAGGTGGAAAATACCCTTGCCTCCTTAGGAACTATTTGGGCAGTCAGCCCTGAGAGGACCACAGCTGCATTTTCCTGTTCCTTCTTCTCTCCCACAGGCCTTACTGACCTGTCACTGGGAGAGCAGAATGCCCTACTCCAGGGTCCCTCCATAGACAACTGGGGTGCAGTGGTATGGGTGGGTGGAGTGAGAAAGTTAGCTGCTCCACCCTGATGCAATTCTAATCGGACATCCTCCTCCTACATATGGTGCCCCTTCTCTCCTCTGCCTCTGGTCTTTGCATTACTGGGCTCTGGTCTGGGCTTTCAGGAGTGCTTAGTAGAGACTTACTGACTGCCTGGCTGCTATGGTCTCTTTATGGCTGGGGTGGAGGATCTGAAAGAAGAGGCGATGCTAGAGTATCCCTTTGTGCTAATTGATAAAGGCTTGATGATGCCAACATCACCTTAGGGTCCTCCAACCCCAGGCCTCAACATGGGCCAAGGAGCTCTAACATCTCTCATTGTCTAGCCCACCAACATCACCTACAACCTGGATGGCGAGGATCTAGAAACTGGATTCCAGAGACAGTAAGGGAATCATCCAACCCTTAGTTCTGCAGCCTTCTGGCTCTCAACTCTGAGCTCTCTTGGGAAGGTGGGTTGTTTGTTTCTGACTCACACTCCCCTGCTGGCTGCCAGGTGACCTGGTCCTGGTCCTCCTTAGTGTGACTTGTCCTGGGATCAGGTTCTGTGGTTGTTCTGTTCTGGAGGGACACCCATTCATCATCTTGCCTCTGGGAATCCTGGCACACCTTTCTGACATGCTCAAACAGAGAGGCTGCCAAACCTGTGCCTGGTCACACAGCAGGTGTGTGGTGAGGTGAAGATGTACATGGTCCCATGCCCCCAGTGGGTGGAGATGCAGGCCCAGCCCTGTGTAATCAATATCAAGCCTGGGCACTGTGAGCAGCTCCATAGCAGAGCTTCATGGAGGCCCTGGGCCCACCTGCGCCCTCCAGCATGGGCCAGGTTTTCCCAGCCCCGACAGCAGGCCCTCCAAACTACTGTGCTGCATGGGTCCCAGTCCCAATGTCTTGTCTCATGGGAAAAACAGGAAGGGATGGCCAACTGCACTTGACCTCCCAGCCCATGATGAGTAAAGATAGGAGAGCATGTGGACTCCCAAACCTGACTCTGCAATGTCTCTGACATGGCATTCCAATTTCTAAAATTCTCAAAGATGTTCCAAACAACATGCAGTTGATTTAATTTAAAAAAATTAAAAACTAAAGTAAATTAAGTTTAAGAATGTTGGGTGGAGGCGGGGGAGGGGGAGGGTGTCATGGAATAAAGCCAATAATGAGAGTTTTTGGAAAACATGAGTATTTTACTCTCCTGTGTGGATTTGGGGGTGGAGAGGGCTCAGCTCTTTCACTGGACACAGGGGGTAGGGACCCAGGTGCTGATCCTGCCCCCACCCTGGTCATTGCTGGCCCTGGTGGACTGGGCGCCGTGGTGAGCAGCGGGGCTGCTGGGGAGCCTGGGTGCAGTGCAGGGAGGAGAGGACGCAGGCGGGCTGCTCTCCTTTCTCGGGTGGCTCACACACACCCCGGGCAGCGCTGTCCTACATAATTATGTAAAGTGCACATCACTCAAGATGCTCATCTCGCCTCTGACACATTTCGGGCTGAGAGCCATCGTCCCCACCTCCCCTGGTTCAGGGGCCCAGCCCATGACTCACATGCCTCCACCTCTCCCCAGTGAGATTGCTCCTCAAATAGAGGTCGTCGGGCCTTGGTGAACCGGGGAATTGTTCTCATGAGGACCTTTTGCCCCTCTTGGGCCTGAAATCTCTTCCAGCTTCAGGCTCAGAATCAGCCCCAAGTTCATACGCTCATGGCACAAGTTCATACACTCATGTCATGCTCCTGCACCTGCGCCTGCGCCCACATGGCGCCACTCTCCCCTTGGGGTCGCCCACAGCCCAGACCTGTTCTCTCTCCTTTCTGCCGCCCTGCACCAGCCTGGCTGGCTCCGCTGGGCAGGGGCCAGTGATTTAAGGCCTCCTGGCCCCTCTCAATACCTGCTGCCCTCCCTTAACAAGTGGCATCCAACTGTTTCCTGTGCTTGATCAGTGAGGTGGTTGGGGGTGGGGGGTGAGGTTTGTCCAAGAGCTGCCTTCCTTCCTTGCCTGAGGGGTTTGGTCATGAACTCAAGTAACTCTTGAGGTGGCATTCCTGGCAGCAAAGGAAAAAGCAGGGTAGGTTTCTGGAGCAATTTCCTATTGGTGATCCTAGGTCTGGGAAAGCTTGGCCAAGGCCTCCTCCCACCTGCCTCTGTGGTCCCTTCTTACCCCTCCAGACCCCCAGGAGCTTCCCTGATTTGGGCGTCCAGTCAGGCCTCCCCACAGGGTGGAGGGCAGTCTCCCTCCTTACTTCCTGGGCTCGAACTACGTCAGGCAAATGGGAACCAGCTGTTTGGCCAAGTACTGAGATGACCCAGTGGGGGACTGAGAGAGGAGGGGGGCAGGAGGTGTCTCCCTGACACACATAGCATATCATTTTACTCCCCTGCCACCAGCAAGGGGAGGGCAGGGCCATCCTACATGCTGATGTTCCAGCTTCCCAAATAGAAAGGAGTTATTGGGAAGGCCCAGGGTCAAGAAAGAGCGGGGGGGTCTCAGGATTTGGGGAGGCTGTTGTACCAGTGAGAACGCTTGTTCTCATCGAACAGGCGTCGTCACCTAGGATTTTGCACTTGCGTCAAGAAACTTTTACTGCAACAAGCACATGGGGCACCGTTGCTAGCTCTGCTTAGAGCAGTGGAGAAGGTCTGACCTTAGTCTCAGCCTTCAAGGTCACTGGCAAGAGGACTCCACACCCAGGAGGAGCTCATTAAGTGCTTTCTGTAGTAAATGAAAGGTATCCTGGAAAAAAATTCTAAGCAACATTAAAATAACTTCTGTAACTTGATTACTTTGGGTACTAGATTTTGCCCTAAATAATTCACATGACTGTCTCCTTCCAGGGGAGTTTGCAGGGACCAAGGTGTGTCCGCCCCTTCCCACTCTGCCCCCTGCCCTAACACAGAGCAATGGCGATCTCACTAGCCTGAGCCAAGTGTCTCACAAGCATTACTTGTTCATCTCTCACAACAGCCTAATGATGTGGACTAGTTTTGCATACCTTTTGCACAAAAGGAAATGGAAGCTCAGACAAATGAAGGGACTTGGTGAGGGCCACAGAATTAGTAAGAGGCACAGCTGGTACCAGCGCTACACAGCCTGCAGGAGGTGAGCCACCCTGATCATGGCGAGGGAAAAAGAGGGAACTTCTGTTTACCACCTGTGAGCAAATTGCCCCCTTGCAGAACCCAGCTCAGTGCACATCTCAAGCATGTCCCATGCCAGGGCATCTGGGCTCGATGTGTCTGCTCAGCAACGACTGCTGGCCTACTATGTGCCTGGAATCTGCAGGGGAGCAGCAGGGGCCTTTAGCTCAGGCTCACTGTTACCGGCCCCAGGCAAGTGGCACCTGCATTGCTGTATTAGATGTAGTCTTAAGCACTGCAGCCACCAGTGACTTCAAATTGTTCTAGGACAAGTCCTTCGTCCTGTGGACTCCTGGGTTAAAGCCAATTAACATGCTGCCAGGTAGGGCTTATTCCCTATAAATCAGTGGGATTGTGGTCACAGGAATTTTTAATATCAGATTAAAATC
Source organism: Furipterus horrens (assembly GCF_987537825.1). Lineage (NCBI taxonomy): Eukaryota > Metazoa > Chordata > Mammalia > Chiroptera > Furipteridae > Furipterus > Furipterus horrens. The sequence goes on from NW_028327183.1 coordinate 33,791,665, forward strand.
AAATTAGTGGGAAAATTTAGAACAAATTGCCTTCAAGTACAGTGAATGAGTCTATTTTTAAAACATTACTGCACCAGGCAAAATAGTGAAGCAAACACATTTCCTAACAGCGCAGAGACACCGTGTTGGGAGCGATTTGTCATGCTTAGTCACTGTAATTGCTCTAGCAAAACTGAGGAATCAAATAAAACGTGTTTGCAAATTGTAAATCATCAAGGCCACTGCCGATGGGCCCTAACCTGATGCTGAAGGTCACAGTGGCTCCCTCTGGGGCAGGTGCCCCATCCCTGACACGCCCTCACCCCCATTCATAAACAGGGGCTGTGCTGTCATGTCCAACTGGGACCACTGCCCAAAGCTTGAGGGAAAGGCTGCCATAATCAGCCAGGTTCCTTCACCAGTGAGAGCCATAAAGGCTAGTGGCTGCTTGGGAAGGAGGGGCTTTCTCTCTAGTGAAAGATTGGCTGCCACTTGCCAAAGAGCAGAAATATCTTCAGATCTAGAGGGCTTTGGACGGGCCATGATGGTTCCACTTAAGACCTTTCTGGGTCACTGGGTGACATGTCCTGATCCTAGGCCACCACATTTGGCCTCTGGCATTCCCACTCATGCGTCATAGTCCCTCAATCAAGGCTTTGTCAGGCAACCTGGAGAGACACAAAGGCCTGAGAGATTTTTACCACAGAAACACGAAATCCCAGCTGTCTGCTCCAGCAGCCTTGGGGTGCACTGTGCTGCCTCTCCCTCACGCTCTCCCTTCCCCTCAAATCCCGCCTCCTTCCTGTACACTCTCCCTGAGAGCATGACCATCTCATGGGGCCTCGCTAGACCCCAGTTCTGGAAGTTAAAATAAATAAATAAATAACACAGAGGATTATCTAGCACCAGAATGGTTACCTTTCTTAGGATTCTTGCATTAAAAAATAGAATCCATAGACGCCATGACTTATGTAGAAGAAGCCTTATTTCATGTGCCCTTGTGTTGCCTTCCACAACGGTGACCCTGGTGAAGATGTTTTTTAAAGAAGAGAGAGAGGAGCTGCAGGGCGATCCATGCATTCACACACGTGTTGAAGACCTGCCGTGGGCCAGATGCTGAACATCCGCTGGGGCCAAATTCAACAGGAGGCCAAGACAAGCAGAAGCCCGGGAGAGTTTATGTGATTCGGCTCCAGGGGCTCATGGTGACCTTGGGGAGAGCAGTTTCCAGAAGGCCGAGGGTGAGGGTGAAGAGTGGGGACAAGGAGGCAGGGAAGACTAAAGGTCAGAAAATGGCTCTCTGGTTATGAAAGAACCACAAAGGATGTTTTTAAAACAAGCCAATTCCCGTCCCAGCTTGTTGAATATGAGAAAACTGTATTTTTAAGTCCATCTCGGGTGGACCTCCAGACCACGGTCTGAAAAATGGAGCTATGAAAGAGTCTGGCTTCCCAGCTCTGCCTAGAACAGCAGAGGGCTCTTTTCCTATGGTCCTCACCAAGCCCCTTTTGGGCCCCTCAAGGCAGCTAGGCAGTGTGGGCCCCTGTGCCCTGCTCGCCTAGCGATCTTACTGGCTTCTGAGAGCTCATCTGGTCTTGCTGCAAGTGCCTACTACTCCGTCATCTAACGGGAGTCCCTGGGTGCAGGCCCCATGGGATCCTCAAGCCCATCTGCTCTTCTCAGGTATGGCTTGGGTACAGCAAATGAAGAGAAAGGCATCTGTGGACGCTCTCACCCAGGGAGGCCTGTTCCTAGTGGGTGGGGCAAGAAGGCTAGAAAAATAATAAATAAAAACAAAACTAAAGGGAAGCAAAGCTCTTGGGTGCCAGAATGGAGCTGGCCAAGGCTGTGGCTGCCTGAGTAATGGGTTCCACATTTGTTTGGCTCTGTCTGCAGCAACCAGGATCCAGGATGCACAGAGGGCTTTACAGGGGCTGGAGGGGAAAGCCCAGCTGAGGCCAGACCTAGGCAGACCCTTGTCATGACCCCATCCCCCCAGGCAGGTCACAAGGCAGCGAGCTCATGTCCTAGCACTCCTGCCTCCTCCCTGCCCCCACCCGAGGCTCCTGGGTTCCTGCCGGCCTGCACAGATTGTTCGTGTTATTAATGCCGATTTCCCAGAGATTCCATCTGGCTTTTTAATTGCTCTGGGATGGGGCTAAGATGCTTTGATAGTGAATTGGTATCTTTCCTATGTCTCTGCTTACGTCAAATGCTCCATCCACAGAGAGGGGTATGGAGGAGGGAGAGAAATGGGGGCGTCAAGAGATGAGAGATAGTGCAAGTCTTTTACAGAGACAAGGAAGATCTTTGAAAGGTGCTGGTGGTTTAGTTTAACTTAAATAAAAGAAACTAAGAAAAAAATCCTACCTCTACCCACCAGCATAAAAAAGGACCAGATGGGATATCCCCTCTGTCCAGGCAAGGACACTACCCCATGTCTGCAGAAGGCTGGAGGGTGCCTGGAAGGAGGCCTCCTGGCTGAGCAGGGGCAGGGTTTCTGCCCCCTCTTGGCCTGCACCAGGGGTGACTGCCCTCATCCTCTCACTGCTGCCCCATCTCCTCCCATGAAAGCAGCTGCTCATGGGGGAGGCCTGGCAGGTTCCTGCCTGGAAAGGAGGGGGCGGGAAGCCTGGGAGGGGCAGACGCTCCTCACCAGTCCCAGTGGCTCATCACAGGTGTCAGGGCCCAGCCCCACACTCACAGATTCCCAGGAGATCCAGAAGATAAGGGTGACATTCGTGACAATGCTAAACCATCAGGAGGCATCTGGCAGCAAAGGAGTGCCTCCCTCTCTTCCTTCTGCCCTTGCTCCTCCCCTGGAGGCTTGTTCCCCTGAGCAGTAATCTCAGGGACACCAGGCTGTGGCAGCCTACCAAGGGGGTGAGGTGCCTGCTCACTCTCATGGGAGGGTGCAAGGCAGAGGCTTCCAGGCCTGTTGGGTTGGGTCCATGGCTGCAATGGGTCAAAGCTGCTGCCTCCAGGAAGCCTTCCCTGGTGGCCTCTCTTCACACTTAGAGTTTCCTCTTATTATATTTTTTACTCTTCAAACACATCTGGATCTCACAAGGCTATGAGATCCCCAAGAATTGGACTAGAGTCTCCTTGTTTCCAGCTGAATGCCCCATCTGGGGCACGGGCCCTGGCATACTGTAGGCATCCAATAAATACTTGGGGTGAGTGTGGTGCCGGGCTCTTGGAGTAGTTCTTCATAAAGGCTGAAGTTAGGAGGGGAACTGTGGGGGGCCCTGCAGGAAGCAGTGGGTGGTGAAGAGTGGCTCTCCCCAGGGGCCTCTCTGGCTGGCACAGAGCATGAGTTGGGCAGGTTCACCCCCTGCTGCCCCTTCCCCCTGGCAGGCTGCTGTATCTATTGGGGGTCACATAGGGGGCCTCCCAACCCCATCTCTTTCCTAGGGCTGGCTGTGGTTGGGTCCATCTTGTCCCCAACAAAGCCTGTCCTGGACCTCAGGATCTGCAGTGGGAGGGGTGCCCTTTCACGAGCTGACAGCTTTGAAAGAGGAAATCCCTGGAGATGGGACAGTGGGAGGGGAGGGATGGGACTGAGGGCAGGAGAGGTGCCCCTCCCCAACTCATCCTGGTATCTGTTCTGGGGGCAAAGGGGGAAGCCAAAGCTTGGCCCCCTCAAACAAGAAAAACTGGAATTAGCACTGAACTCAGAGAGGGTTTGCTGGGGCCTAGCAAGCTGTGGCGTGCCCCAGGCCTCTAGGCAGGCAGTGGGGCTCTGCCTCCTTGGTTCCCAGGCAGCAGGGCAGGCTGCCGCCTCCTCACTGGGCTCGTGGCTTTTCCTCTGCCAAGGGCGGCCATGGGTGAGGAGGCGGCAAGACACAAGACAGAAAGGGGGAGCGGGAAGGGGGCAGCTCACCCCCATTAACCTCACAGTCAGGTAAAGCTAACGCTTTCAGAGTTGAAGAAGAATGTGTAATTTCTTGAAACTGTCCCAGCCCACATTGGCATATACTATAAGCTGCTCAAGTGAGTGCTCTCAGGGTGAAAACAGACGGTAAAAAGAGTTTTGCCTTTTGCCCTCAGAAAGAGTAAACTCTGAAAGCCCTTCCAGCCTCCTGAGTTACTTCCTCCCAGGCCTTGTGCTTTGGGGCATGAAGGTATATACCCTCCTAAACCCTCCCTTGGTGGGTTATTACTGCTGCTAGGAGGCTGCTGGGGCACCTGCCCTCACAGGGCAGCTGTCCAAGGGGGGCTTGCTGCAGGATGGATACAGTGGGCAGTATGGGTGTTGGGGCTGGCTTGTTGCCGGGTGTGGAGAAGGGTCAGACACCCACTACAGGCCTGCTGTGGCCCCCCTTTCTGGGTGGGCTGGGGTAGGGAATGACAGTGGGGGGATGCTCTGTCTTCAGGCTGCCTTTCAGGGCCCTGCTGGGGTTCTGCTGCAGCCACATGGCCGAGAGCAAGGAGAAGGGGTTGAGGGTTCTGTAGCTTGAGGCCTCTCTCTGCCTTTCCAGGAGCAAATGCAGGTGTGAGGCCAGAGCTGGAGCTGTGAGCGTCTCAAAATGAGTGTGGACAAGGGGCCCCCGGAGCCTGGACAAGGCCTGCCCAAGTCCCAAAGAGGCTGTGTCAACTTCAGGCAGGGCCAAGCCCCTCTTCTCCCAAAGGGCCACTGAGAGGCCACAGCAAGGTCCCATAACCCCCTTCCTCCAAAAGTCTCCAGCCAGGAGACTCTCTTCAGGCTTTGGCATTCTCAGCTTGGAGCCTTGTCCTCCTTCTGTCATTTATTTGCCTTGGTTGGGAGAAGTCACCCCTTTAATGTAAAGAGGGGCTCAGGATGGGTGGAGAGTGAATAAAAGTCAGGATCTCAGCCAGAAAATATGCTGAGATTATTTACAAATGTGATCTGGCCCACAGAAAACCATGGAAGTAGGTTTGTTTGTTTGTTTTTGGTTTTAAAAAGACACCAACATTTACTTTGATACATTTATATTATAGATATAATACGAAAAACATCTAGCATGAAACTCTATGTTCTCTCCAAAAGAAGAGAACCAGGCCGTCGTTCCCTGCTCCCAAGCCCAGCGAGCTGTGTGTGCTGGCTGGAGGCGCCTCCCTTCCAGACCGGGAGCCAGGGCCTCTGCGGGGGACAAGCCTGTGGGCAGCATGGGGCGGGAGGAGACCGAGGCCCACAGCCACCCTCAGGGAAAGCTGAGGGGAAAGGGGAAGCCCGTCTTGCCTCTTTGGTTCCCCTGGGAGCAAAAGCAATCCCGAACCCAAAAGGAAAGAGAGCCGCAGACCCTCCCTGCAGCTGCTGACGAAGAGTCTCATTTTGGCAAGTATCTGAGCAAAACCAAAACAAAACAAAAACCAAAGAAAATGGTGGTTTAGCATAGACATGCACATTCACATTGCACAAGGCACCACTGGGACACAGAGAGGCCGGATACAAATGTTGATATCGGCTGATAAAGCAAAATATTTGGAAAGCTTCTCATAATTTGGGTCCCTCTGGGATGGACTGACTGTGCTTCATGTTTGTATGGCAATGCTGGTGACATACAGTACAGGCATGGCTGATGGTCCCAGTGTCCTTTCACCCCTCCTCCAACCCCCAGACCGGAACTCTAGGTTCCCCGCTTCCACCAGGCCACCCCTCTCATGAACATATGTCCTTATAGCTAATGCACACCTAGCTTTCTGGTATGATTGGGGGTGAGGTCTCTCACTGGTGACCCCGATATCTAGGAGTTCTGCCTCAAAAGTGCAGCCTGTTGTAGGCTGGGAGGTTACAGGCAAGGAATAGGGACTCTTCACCTTCATGGGTCCTAGAGGAACCTAGGGGAGCAACTGGAGGTTCAAAGCCCCAGATCCTTGTGTTTCCTCCCCTACAAGGACAAGGAGCTGAGGAGCACCTGGGAACTGGCTCCTTGGATCTCTGCTCCCTGAACTTCCCTCCTGCAGGGGGCCTGCACCCCTCCTTCTCTCATGGAGGCCTGCTGCAGCCTTGGGAAGGAGGCAGGAACCCTCCAAATAAAATGACAAGGCACATATTAGCTCCCCCTACTTGATAGGAATCAGAGAGGTGAGTTTGCATTTCCAAGGCACAAGGTTATTCTTTAATACTAGAGTTGCCAGGCTCCTGGCTTGGCCCACGATGTTTCTCCCCTTTTACAGAGAGAAACTACTGCCTGACCCCTCATCTTAGACGCACCGTGTCCCGCGCAAAAGAAAGCAAGAGTCACGCGCGGCAGGCCAGGCTTTCAGGCGGCATCTGAATCTCCTAGTCCTGGCATGCGAGGTTCTGGTAGTCTTGAGATCCGGAGACCCGAAAGCACTCCCTAGGTCCCAGGCAGGAGCCGGGCCAGAGCGGTCCCGCCGCCGCGCGCCTCATGAACAGTTACCCATGGCCTTGACCAGGGAGCTCTCTGGCAGCTGGCGGAAGATGCCCCGTAGCGTGTCCAATTCGCGGCTCAGTTGTTCCACCCGCTTGCGCAGGCGGTCATTGTCACTGGTCAGCTCCAGCACCTTCTGCTGCGTCTCCACGTTGCGCTGCTTGGCCTTGTCCCGGCTCTTGCGCACCGCGATGTTGTTGCGTTCGCGCCGCACCCTGTACTCGTTGCTATTCTTGTCCACCGACTTCTTGGTTTTGCCAGATCCGCCGCCGCCCCCGCGGAGGTCGGAGTGCGCAGCGGTCAGCCCCTTGAGCGCTACTCCGGAACCGGGCAGGCCAGCGGCCCCAAGCGCGGGCGCTGGATGCGGGCTGGGCACAGGCGTGGGTGGCGGCGTGGGGTGGCCGGGCTGCAGGTGCATGGTGGTCTGGCCGCAGTGCGCGATCTGAAACTGCAGGTGCGGGGCAGCCAGGTGCGCGGGCGGCGGGTGCTGGTGCGGGTGCGGGTGCGGCGGCGGCGGCGGCGGTGGCTGGTAGGGGAAGAGGCCGGCCAGCGACAGCTGTTTTGCCTCGTCCTCCTCGCGCGGCTCCTGCTTGATCACTAGCGGCCGCAGCGCTGGCGCCCCGACGCGCTCGTACAGGGGTTCCAGCCTGCCGTCCAGGTAGCCGGCTGCCGAGCAGCCGTAGCTGGGAGGGGGACCGTGTGCCCCCCCGGGCATAACAACGCCGCCGGGACCCACTGGGGCTCCCGGATAGTCAAAGTCGCCGCCGCCGCCGCCTCCCGAGGGGGCCGCGGCTGCCTTGGCCTTGTCCTGCTGCCGGCTGTGCTGGAACAGGTCGGCCAGGAACTCGTCGTTAAAGGCTGCCGGGTCGATGTAGGCACTGATGTCGATGGAGGTCTCGTGTTCGCAGATGCCGCCCAGCGGCTCCGGGGCGGCAGGTGGGGCGGGGGGCTGCGTAGGGCCCGCGCCCCGGGGAAAGCCGAAGGTGGCGCTGCTGGGCGCGTGCTGGGGGCTCTGAAGGTGGCTGCTCATCGGGGGCCGCGGCTCCGCCTCGTAGAAGTCGGCCGACTCCATGGAGGAGCTAGAGTCCTCCCGGCATGGCGAGCCTCGGCGGCCTCCTGGCTGCGCGCGGCGCCGCTGCTGCCGCCGCCTACCGGGAGACCCTACTAGCTTGCGCCCGAGCAGCTCCGGGTCGCGAATGGCGAGACCCGCGCGGGCCCTGCATTTATACCGGGATTAGCTGTCGCCCTCTAGTGTCCTACCATCGGCGACGGCGAGTGGCGCCTTCTGGGTCTTAGGGCCTGCCTTCAGCAGAAGACGAGTGGAGCCGGAGAGAAGAGCTGTAGGGAGAACCCGTGACGCAACGCCCACTGGCCCCTGCGCAGGGAGCAGAACAGTGACCCGCCCACGGTGCCCCACCCTCGGCCGAGTTGTCGCCCCCACAAACACGTGGTCGGTGGCGGTCCCCATTCTCTAGCCCTCGCCAGATACCCACTTCCAGTCAACGGCCGGGGAGACCTGGAGCACCCAGACGCCACGCAGAGGGTTGATGGAGGGCAAGTCTCATCTCCGAGCTACTGTGTGGCCGGCTCGCTTTAAAACCTAGAGTCAGTCCTGTCCGGGATCGGGGTTTCTGGAGGGTGGCGACGTGGAGAAAGAGCCGGGGGTTAGGGGTGAGGCAGAGAACAGTTTTGGAGGTGTGGCTCAGGGCACACCGCAGCATCGAGAGGCCTGGGGACTGGTGACTTTGTGTCTTTATCTGTGATCTCTAGGCGACCCCACGGATTCCATGCAGAAGTACCTTTCCCTAGCTCCGCGTCGCACAGTGCTTTGGAGTTCCACGAACTTCGCAGCGCCAGGCGCTAGGACCCCACGGGGAGCGGAGGGAAGGGGAGGCGGCCTCGGCCAGGGAGCTTGGTGGACTTCTCCGGTCTGACCGCCTGGACTGGAAAACCTTTTCTTTTTAATTATTTCTCCTAGCCGGAGCATAAAGGTTCCTAAGCATGCGGGGCTTGGCGCGGCTATCCCGCGCGGGACCGCCAGATTTTTCCTGTGCTACGGGCGGAGCTGGATTCCAGGGCTGGAGTACAGGAGCGCAAGGGTGCGCACTGAAGGAGTATGCGAACCTGCCTCCGGAACCCCGATTCGAAGCGGGCTAGCTGTCAACGCGGTTGGAATCCACTGCCTTCTCTGCTCCCCCTCAGGTGGCCCCTAGGCGGGAGCAGCGGTGTCCAGGGAGCCCCGTCTTGGAGTCTCGGAGGCCCAGGGTCTGAGCACTTACTGAGAGAACCCTGCTGGTTGGTTCTCAGGTTGCTGGGTTCCCCGAGGTCCTGGTGGAATAGGGCAGCGGAGCCCAGTACCCCTCCCACCCCCCCACCCCACTCCCCGAGCGCTGCGCCGAACTCATTGCTGCCTGGAAATGGGTTTATGGTTGCAGGTCTCCCCCAGCCACGTGAAGTCTCGCACATTCTGTATGGGGATTGCGGGGACAGCGGGGCTCGCAGAGGACCTCATGGACCCGAAAGTTGCCCTTGCCACTACCCTCCTCCCCCACCGCCCTTACGAGTTCTTGCTCCGAAGTCCAATACTGCCTGGGTGTTGGTTGGAGGTGTGCCTGCCTTAGAAGCGCTGGTCTGCGCTGGTCTAGACCCTCTCCCAGACAGCAGCCTTCCAAGGCTTGGCAAGGCTCCACAAGGCACCCAGGAGCCTTCAAGGCCAGTGCAAAAACACGGGCCGGGCTTCCACTGTGGTCACAGTAAAGAAGCAGTTTCAACTGTGGAATGCACCCTGTGCTTTAATCAAGTTCCTATTCAACATACTTCCAATGATTAATGACCTAACTGCTTCATTTTTCAGTCCCGACCTCAGACACAAAATATTTTTAGCTTGAATTTTTGGATTGGGAGTAAAAGTAGATACATTAAATAAATAACCTATGTGAGTTGAGGAGCTGCTGTCTTGGCCAGATGTGGGACCGATTTATACACCAGCACCTGTGGAGCCTGCAGGGAAACTTGGAGTGGGCTTTTCAGTTTTTCTGCAGTACTAAGAATAATGGCAGTCCCAGTGGAGGAGCAAAGAAAAAGCTACTGAAAAGTGTCCTGTGCATAGTGTCTACACCTGGTTTCCTGCCAGGGCTGCAGCTGGAGTGTCTCCTCTTAGCATGGGAGGAAATCTCAGAGACTCCCGGGGCTGGAGGAGCATTGGAATCAGGCCTTGTCGATAGGGTGTATGAGGGTGAAAGAGGCACCTGAGGGGGCCCACACCCAGCGCCACAGTTCCTTCCACAACAGAACTGGAATTTTCCCCACAGAGCCAGCTTTGTGCCAGGTGTTTAGTGCCCAGAGATGGGTAAGAAGTCACCTCTGCCCTCTTGGAGCTCTGGGCACAGTTGGAGAGACAGGTCACACTGTCCGTTGGGAGACAAGGGCCTCTTCACAGAGGAGGTGACATTGAAAGAGCAATAGGGCTGAGGGACTTTGTTCATTAATTCATCAGAGGTCTGACAGGAGACACAAATGGGGATGAATGATCGATGTGCTGTGTGATAATGGGACGTCCTGCCCTGGCTAATATGAGCCCCTGGAGGGGGTGTCAACAAATTTTGTTTGGGGAGGTGCTATGGGCTAAATTGTATTCCCTCCTCTAATTCATTTGTTGAAGCCCTAACCCCCAAAGTGGCTGTAATCTGGAGATGGTTTTTTTTTTTTGGAAGTAATTAAGAGTAAACAAGGTCATAAGGGTAGGGTCCTAATCTGATAGGATTGGTGGTCTTGTAAGGAGAAGGGCAGTAGATCTCTCTCTTCCCCTCCCTTCTTCCCTCTGCCTCTTTCTGGCTAGAGCTCATACACTGGCACCATGTGAGGACCCAGGGATGGCAGCATCTGCAAGCCAGAGCAGAGGGCACTCTCCAAAACCAGCCGTCCTGGCTTCCTAATCTCAGACTTCCCGCCTCCAGAACTGTGAGAAAACTAACATTGTTATTTAAGCTACCCAATTTGTGTTATTTTGTTATGGGAGCCTAAGCTAAGACAGGAAGTCAGAGAAGGCTTCATGCAAGAGTGGATCTTTGAGCTGTGCTTTGAAGGATGAGCAGGAATTTTCTAGAAAGATAGGTGGACAGAATGGCAGGTGCAAAGGTGGAGAGGCTATGATTTCACAGCATGTTCTGGTAACAAAGGACAAGACGTTTGTTGGGCCGGAGTGCAGGGATTGCCAGGGAGGGGCCTAGATAAGGCTGTATCTGAAGATGGGGCTGGGTTTATGGCCAAGGCCAGTCCAGGTGAAGGAGAGAGCCTATCTCACAGGCTTTTGCCACCAGCTTTTAGCAGGGTGGCACTGTGATCCACCCCTTGGACTATCCCCCTACTAGAAGATTCCTTAGGTGGGGGTAGGTTCCTAGCACAGGACTCCAACTCTGCCCATACCTCCTGAAAATCACTCCCCGCTCCCATCACCTCTTGGACTAAGTGTGTGCACCTTGCCAAGCACCTGGTAACACGGCGCATGTGGAGTCAGGCAGCTGCCTCTGGGTTGTTTGAGCAGGAAATCCCTTGGGCTGGTAGACTCCTTACCCCAAGGGAAGGGAAGAACCAGAGGAGGTCATGAGAGGGGACTTCTAATGTGGGGTCCAGCTCAGGGGCCCTAGTCCCTGAGTCTAAGGGTGATACTGGGGTCTGCTGGGCAGGGTTTCAGTGCCCTGGCCAGTCCTGTCCTCATTTAGTGTAGGCAGGGGAACAGCTAGCTATACCATTGCTTCTGGCCTTGTCTGGAGCCCCCTGGTCCTGCTTCTGCTGGACGACATGTCAGTAGCAATTCCAAACCTATATTCCCAGTTCATCCCTCCTCTCAGCTCACCACAGACGCCCTGGTTCCAGCCACCATGCCCGCTCACCTGGACCATCGCAGCAGCCTCTTAACTAGTCTCCCTGTTTCTCTCCCTGGCTTCCTTTCCCCCAAACATTCTCCACAAAGCAGCCAGAGTTCCCATTAAACATGCACTGGGATCATTTCACTCACCTACTGCAATGTCCTGTGACCTTCTCTTGCATGTGGAAGGCGACATGTGATGTCTCAACCTGGCCACAAGGCCTGCATAATTTGGCCCTTCCTCTTCTTATTCCTCAGACTCTTCTTGGCTCCCAGCTATGCTCTTCACCAAGATGAGTGTCTCCCAGCCTTAGGGTGCTTCACTTTGCTCTGCTGGCTCCCTGGAACGTTCTTCCAATACACTGGCATGACTCTTTCTTCCTGTCATTTGAGTCTCTCCTTCTCTAAGAGATTCCTCTCAGGTATGAGTTGCATACTAGTCACCCCTCCCCCACTACTCCTTAGGCCATTGCGTGTTTTATTTTTCTCACAGCACTCTCTGGAAAAGGGTCTTGTTTACTTATTTTACTTGCTCCCCCACCAGAATACCAGCTTCACAAAGATAGGATCTTGTCTCTCCTGTTCTGCCTACTTCCAGAGCTAGAACAGGTCTTTGGCATATGGTAGAGTCTCAAATATTTGTTGAATGGACTGGAATGGATTTTATTCAAGAAAATTGCTACCCAGCCTTCCTCCCAGAACTCTCAGCTTGTTTCCAAGCCTAGGAGGGCTGCTCAAGGGTGGCCCAAAGGATGCTGGGGAAGACTGGTCCCCCTAGGTCAGGGCTCCTTAGGACAGACCCACCTGGAGCCTCATGAACCTAGGGCCTGGAGAGTCTACGCAGTGCCTTTGGGCTAACTTGGAAGAATCTCCCCCAGGCAGATGCAGGACCCTGGGGCTTGGCTGAGCAGAAAGTGCCTCTGTCAGGAGGAAAAAGGGCGCCTTTCTCTGGAGAGATGCAGCCCAGCTGGGACACAAAACTTGGCAAGTGGAGGCCTCCTGAATTGGGCTCGTTTGTGTGGTGAGAACTTCTGGTTTGTGTAGTGAGAACTTCTTAGCTTGAGAGGGCAGCCCTGAAACCCCTCCTCCACCTTGGCTCCAAGGCACCCCTATGTGCAGGGCACTGCTGGGAGGGTGCCCAGGAGAGCAAGACTCAGTGCTTGGATGTGAGGTGAGCATATCCACCTGGGAGAACCGGCCTGCCTCCCACAGGCTCATGTGGGAGGCAGCAGCTGCCCCAGCATGCAGAACTGACAACCCTACTGTTCAAGAGATGGGGTGGGGCTCCTCAGAGCCCACTTCAGTGCCCCCACTATTTTGATCCATTCCTTCTCTTCACTGATTCCAAGGATTTATGCCTCAAGGTGCATCTTAAAAAACAACCAACAAACAAATAAAACTGAAAAAAGGTGAGAAACCTTTTGAAAGTCAAAACAAGAGTCTTTAGGTACTGGCTCATAAAGGCCTCAATTCTAGCCCTCTTTCCTTGTGATTGTACTCAGCTCCCCGAGTCTAATACCTACCACTCTGTGTGCAAAATGTCCCCTGAATGCAGACATTGAAGTGACAGGAGAAACCAGCTGCCCACAGTGGGCTTCCTGATGTTTCCAGAGGCCTTCTCCTTGCCAGCCCCTTAGATTATTCAGGCCCGGCTACAGTCTATGGTGGTGGACCATCAGCTTACAGAGTTAAAAAACGGAATTGCTAAACTTCTAGACTTCCGGGATAAAGCCATAATGGGAAAAAAAGCAACTTACGGAACAGCATGTAGCTCCCACTTTTGCGGGAGACAGTTATTTAAATATATATTGTGGATGCATAGAAAAGTTAGGAGAATATAAATCGAACTGTGAACAGTGGTGCTGCCCTGGTAGGAAGGCAGAAAACTTGTACTTTAAAATGTATGCACTCGTGTATATTGGACTTTTAAACAGATGAGTATGTATTTATTACTTTTATAGCTTTATAAACAGTAAAAATATTTTAAATTGCCTTTAATTTATAGTTTTACAATTTTTATAGTTTTATAAACTATAAATTGTTTAAAGTCACTTTAATGTACTCTACAAATATATAATGTCATAATGGAGTCTACAGATTTGTAAATAACCTTAAAATGCTTTTTAATGACTATATTTTCTGTATAAAAATATCTGGAAACATAGTCTAAGAATGAATTGTTTTCTGATTTGTGAATGTGCTCAGACGAGAAATATACTTAGTTATACACACTAAATCACATTTAGATCTCTATATAACAAGTCATCTTTATTTTAAATGAGAAAAGTTCATTTATTTATATATAAAGAACTTCTATAAATCAATATGAAAAAGAATCACAATCCAAAAGCAAATAAAAGTTTATTTTTTAAAAATAGTAAATGCAAATGATTTTAAGCATGTTTAAAAATGCTAGTTCTTCCAATAAAAGATATACATATTAAAACTAAACTAATCCAACAGGTCAAGATGAAAACATTTGATAACATGCTGTCCTGATGAATGGGTAGAGCAAACAGATAGGGTTATATATTGCTACAACCTCTTTGGAGAACATTTTAGCAATAACTGTCTAATTTGAAAATGTTATTTGCCTTTCACCAGAAATTCCATTATAGAAATTCAAGCCTATAAACTCTCATATGTACAGGAAGAAGTCCATACATGGGTATTGACCAAAACATTGTTTATAATTGCAAAAGACTGGAAACAACTGAATGCCTATTTATTAATAGAAGACTCATTAAAATAGCCATGGGATAGTTGGTTAATAATCCTCTGTGTCTCTTAAAAATGAGGAGGAAAATCTTTATGAACACATATGGAAAGAGTTTTGGTATATATATATAAAACATGCATGCATACATGTGTATATGAAAATACACATACACATATAGACAGTGAGGAAAATGTGTAAAGTATGCTTCCGTTTGTGTACAAAGGAGGGTGGGGGTCTAATACATGCTTATCTCTGCCTAGAACATCTCAGGAAGGCCACATAAACAGGGAAACTAGAAAATGACTTGCAAATGGGTCAGAACTTTCTTTTATACATTAATATATATTTAAAGATTAAACAATAATTAAATAAGAAATTGGCATTGCTCCAAAAATTCTTAAACATATGATTACAGAATATACCCTGAAAACATTAGCCTTAGGATGGTGAGAATGGAGTTTAGTTTAGCTTTTACAGCATTGAACAGAACTAAATGATCGTAAAAGCCCAAAAGGTACTTTATTTTCATTGCTGACCCCAAGAAAATCTATAAACCAGTCAGTTACAGTAAAATTCTTCTACAACATGAGCCCATTTCCCTCAAATACGGAATTGATTTTCCTGTCCGTATCAATTTAGCAGTCCAGGGACTTCAGGAAGGGCAGGGTTATCCCCTTTCACATCCCTCCCGTTGGTTCTGTCGCTACCATTTTCAGTCAAAATTCCAAAGGTCACTTGGAAAGCATATAACCCACTAAGCTGTCAGACACTCCCTTTGGCTAGATAACCCACCATGGCCCAGACCCCCACGCAGAGTACTGAGAACCAGGGCAGCGCTGTTATAAATCCTTGTCTCCTTGGCCAGCAATTGGAAGTGACACTGAACAAATTGAGAATTTCAACAAGTATATCTTTAGAGTCCAATTTTTATTACAATTGATTAGAAAATCTCGCCTACATTCCACATGCAGTCATTTAATCATCACCAAGGTGCAATCACACAGTTAAACGACAACAAGCATGAGTCATGCTCCTATAAAACTGTCTGCTTACAGAGTTCGGCTTTGCTCTGGATGAGGGAAACTTGAAGTTAGGCCGCATAGAAAGGGGTTGGTCTGGCCTTTTCCTGGGAGAAATTATTATGAGAAAAGCAGGTCACACAGGATCTGCCCAGTGGCTCATTGGCGTGGAATGTGCATGTTGATTGAAGTCTTTGGTTGCCCAGCACCAGTTGAAAACCCTCATGATGTCCAGGGATGTCCCACCAGACACGCTCTCTCACAGCCTCCCTCACAGCTGGGATGAGGCCTGGGTGAGGGATGTGAAGGATGTGACAACACACTCACCAGTGACAGCCTTCAGGGCCTGGGGGAGAGCGGCGAAGGAGCAGGTGCCGCTGGACTCCACTCGGGGGTGGGCAGCTGAGGGACGGCCAGTGTCAGGGGTGCTGTGGGCATTGTATGTGGCCACACAGCCTCCACGTGGATCCTCTGGCCCTCCTGGAAATGTTGCCAACTTCTTAACACCCTCTTGAACTTTATTCTCTTTAGTTAGAGCAGATTTTGTTGGGTATGCCTAGCTGGGATAGGCCTCTGACTTGGATGGGAATTGGCCAAGATCAAAGTCACAGATGACTCCTGCCTTCTCCCTGCAGCTATGGCCTTGGTCCTGATTCCTTGCTCTCTTTGTCTCATGGCTGATTAAGACAAAAAACAGGCTGCAGAGTGAGCCACTCATTTGAATGTCATTTATGCACAGTGATTTTGATGTGATTTAACCTCTCTTGCTCAGTTTCCTGACCTGTAAAATGGGATAATAAAGTCATCTTCTCCACAGAGAGTTGTGAGGATTAAATAAAACAACCCGTTAATAGTACTTAGATAAATCTTGAGGATTTGTTCCCACAATAAGGAAACAAAATAAGACTAATTTGGGGAGTTAAAAATTTTCTTATATATGGGATAAAAATAAAAATTCCTTTAACAATAAGATCAGCCTTTTTTTTTTCTGGCCACAGACTTCTTTAGCATCAATTCACAAAAATCTAATGATATATTTAACTACAAACTCTAGACAAAAATCTTAACATCAGCTACCTGAAGGTACTGTAGAAGAACAAGACAGCAGGCAGATGCTGGAGGGAAGTTGACATTTGGAAGAAAAGGACATCGCACAGTGAATTTCTTTCTTTTTAAGTAGCATTTGGCCTGAAGGCAGGCCCCAGTCTGTGCATGTAGGGCAGCCGAAATTCTGGCAGAGAAACCTGGCAATATTATTGGCTTTGTGAACTGGAGGACAAAGGTCAGGACAACCACAGTCACTGGAAAGTAGGAAGGAGAATCCAAGTGTGCATAAACTCTGTCCAAATCTCTGGTTAACCTGTAAAACTGCACATGCATGGGACAAATACCAAGCAGTCAACTAAGGCTAAAAGGATTGAACTTAAATTTCAGGTGCCACCCACCACAGGGGAGATGATATTTAGTGTGAGTTCAGTCAGGTTATCAATTTTCTTCAGAGAAACCTAACAGAATCCAGAGAGTCTACAATGTATCATTCATAATTGTCCAGTATACATCAAAATTTCATGACTTAAAAAACAAAACAAAACCAAAAACCAAAAAACAAGAAAATGTTACCCGTTCTGAGAAAAAAAGACAGCCAGTGGAGACCAATTCCAAGATGATTCAGTGTTGAAATAGCTGACAAAAATTTTAAAGTCTTGTAACTATTCCCAAGGATATAAAGAAAATATGTTGTCATAAATAAAATAATAGAAAATATCAAGAGAATTGAAATTATAAAAAAGAATGAAACAGAAATTCTAAAATAGAAAAGTCAATGTTAGAAATGAAAAATTCAATAACAGAAATTTAAAAAATTTGCTAGCTGGCCTTAATTGCAGAGGAGAGACAAGAGAAGAAAGATTTAGTGACATTAAATGTAGATCAATAGAAATTTTCTAATTTGACGAACATACACATTTTAAAAGAGACTGAAAAAATGAGCAGTGCCTCAAGGACCTGTGAGACAATATCAAAGTGTTTAACACACATATAATTGAAGTCCTAGAAGGAGAGGAGAGAAAAGAAATGAAACAGAAATGTTTGAAGAAATGGATTAAGTTGATAAAGGTGAATTCAAAAAAGCTCAGGGAACTCTCAAGCAAGATTTTAAAAACAACAACAACATACCTCTGGACATTATAGTCAAATTGCTGAAAGCTAAATAAAAATAAAATCTTGAAAGTAATCAGAGAAAATAACATAATCTACAGGAAACAAAGATTCAAATGACCTGAGACTTCTGTCAGAAACACGAAAGCCCAGAAACAGTAGAACAACTGGGAGAAAGGTACTGGGAGAAAAACACCCAAACTGGCAATCCAGAATTCTGTATCAAATGTACACATCCTTCAAGAATAAAGGTGAAAAAAAAAAAAAAAGGGGGGCGTTGTTAGATTAAAGAAAAGCTAAGAGAATTTGTCAGCAGTAGACTTTCGCTATGAGAAATGCTAAATAAAGTTCTTCGGACCGAAGGAAAATGAAACCAGATGGAAACTCAGATCTATAGGATGGAGTGAAAATCATTTAATAATAAATTATTTTTGTCCTCTTAATTTCTTCAAATAAAAATGTTTAAAGAAGAAAATTATAACATGGTATTATGGAGTTTATAATATATAGCATAAAGACAGGCAATATAAATGAATCTATATAGTTTAGTTGCATGCTTTCTATATTTTTATGTAAAGTGGTGCAATACAAACTCTTAGCAGTATGAAAAATCAAGGATGTATATTGTAATCCTGGGACAAAAACAAAAAATAAGGCAAAGAGATATAGCTACAAAACCAATATAAAAGTTAAAATTGAATTATAAAACATCCATTTAATTAAAAGGAAGATAAAGAAACAGAAAAATAAAAGAAAAACAAAAAACAAGTAGTAAAATTATAGGCTTAACTCTAACTATATAAATAATTATATTAAATAAAAAGGACTATTGTTCTAATTAAAGGCAGATGTTGTCAGAATGGGTAAAAATGCAAAGCCCAATTATATACTGTCGATATAAGCAATGTATTTTAAATATAAAGACTCAAATAGGTTGAAAATCAATGGATGAGAAAAGGGATATCATGTAAACCTAAAGCATAAGAAGGCTAAAGTGACTATAAAAATATCAATAAAATAGTAATCAAGGCAAAGAGTAAAACCAGAAAAGGGGATGTTTCATAATGATAAAAAAGATAATACATTATGAAGATATAATAATCATAAATGTGCATGTACCTAATAATAGAACCTCAAAATACATAAAGTCGAAACTGATAGAACAAAAAGGTGTGAATTGGAGGCTGACAGTATGAGATTTCTTTTTATTTTAATTTTATATACTTCTTATAGTTTACATTTCCATCCAATGCCTGTTCTAGCATCATCATCATCATATCAACAAAGACTGGAAAGGATGTTTGAGCCAAGACCTTCAAAGGTGAATCAGAGTTTCCAGAGAGATGAGAAAGGAAGACATTCCAGATAAAGGTCACATGTGCTGGTACAGAGAGGCTTTAAAGTGCCTGGTGTGTTTTGGGACTGTAGGTTTTTGGTATGCTTGAAATATAGGGTTGGGTTGGTACTACTGAGGAGGGACAGGCGATAAACAGCAGGTGAGTAGAAGCCAGGCTTAGAAGAGCCTTGTAAGTTTGCTAAGAAATTTTAACTTTATTATGATGGACATGAATAGTTATTAAAGTGTTTTTCAGAAGGAAGAGATAAGATCATGTTTAAGCTTCAGAGAGATGATTCTGAGTTCAAGCTGGAGAATGGTTTAGAGACCAGAAGGATTGCTGGAAGATGCTTCAGTAATGCAGATTAGAAATGCTGGAGGCCTGAACTGAAAGAGAAGAACAGAGATGGAGAAGGAAGCATGGTTTTAAACGGTTCCATAGGAAGCAATATAGTGAGGATTTGGCAATTCTGGATCCAGATGATGACACAACTGACATCTATTAACTCCTGAAGCTGAGTGTTACGAAACCACTTGGTGAATGCTACTTTATTATCATTTCCCATAAAATAATAGCAGCACAATACTACCCACCATTTTAAAAGTTCATTTTATTTAATGCAATCCCTATCTGGCTTCTTTGTAGAAATTGACATCCTGAACCTAAAATTTGTGGGAAACTCAAGGAACCCAGAATAGCCAAAACGATCATCCAAAGAACCACATTTGGAGGACTTATACTTTTCTGATTTCAAAACTTACTGCAAATGAAAAGTAATCAAGACAGTGTGATACTGGTATAGACATACAGATCAACAGAAAAAAACAGAGCCCAGAAATTAACCCTTATATCTACAATAAATAGATTTTTTTGATAAGGGTGCCAAGACTATTCAGCGGGGGAATGAATAGTTTCTTCAACAAATGGTGCTGGGACAAGTGGACATCTAGATGCAAAAGAATGAGGTTGGACCCCTGTCTCACACCACACACACATATTACCTCCATATGAACCAAAGACTTAAATGTGAAGCCCCAAACCATAAAACTTCTACAAGAAAAAATAAGCAGTAAACTCTTTGACATATTGTTTTAGTTGTGTCTCCTCAGGCAAAGGCAACAAAAGCAAGAAAATAAAGAAACAGGGCTATGCCAAACTAAAAGCTTTTGAACAGTGAAGGAAACCATCAACAAAATGAAGAGGCAACCTACTGAATGGGAGAATTTTTTGCAAATGTTATATCTGAAAGGGGTTAGTATCCAAAATATATAAAGAACTCATATAACTCAACATCAAAAAATCAAATAATCCAGTTTTTTTAAAGATTTCATATATAAGTGAAATTAGATGGTATTTTTTTTGTCTGATTTTTTTTTTTACTTAACATGATATCCCTGGGATGTAAGCACAAGGAATATGGTTAATATCTTAATCATTTTGTATGGTGGCAGATGATTACAAGCTTTATTCTGGTGACCACATAATAAGGTATATATACACTGAAACTAATATAATATTGTATGTAAACTATACTTTAATAAAAAAAATAAAAGTTAAAAGAAAACAACCCAATTAAAAATGAGCAGAGGACATGAAAAGACATTTTTCCAAAGAAGACATATAACAGACAAGTGAAAAGATGCTCAACATCACTAAGCACCAGGGAAATGCAAATCAAAACCACAATGAAATACCACTTCCCACCTGTCACAATGTCTATTATTAAAAGATAACAAGTGCCCTGACTGGTGTGGCATGTTTTCAAGATTCATCTGTATAATGTGAATCTATGAGAGACAGAAAGTAGATTAATGTAGATTAATGGTTGACTAGGACTAGGGGGATTGGAGGATGGGGGGAAGCTAAAGGGTGCATGGCATTTTTTGAGAGTGAAGATAATGTTTTAAAGTTGATTGTAATGATGGTTGTATAACTCCATGAATATATTAAAAATCATTAAATTGTCCACTTTAAATGGGTGAATTGTCTGGTATAGAAATTATATCTCAATAAAGCAGTTACCAATAAAACTACAAACAAAAAAAAAGTTCATTTAATTTTTAATTTTTAAAATTACACAGCTAATATATGTATATTTTGCTTTCAAGAAATCCAAAATATAGCAGGTGTAGAGGGAAAAAAATTTTAATTACCATCTTATTCTAAACTTCTAATTCTACTGCAGTCCTGAGAGGAAGTCACTTATCAGTTTGAGGCAAATCTTTCTTCACATTTTTCTTTGTATTTGCATATATTTATGAACATAAACAAGATGCAGATACATAATTTAGTTCTGTAATTTAAAAAATAAGACAGCTTGTGTATTGCTCTTTTGCTTGCTTTTTTACTGAACATTGTGTTTTGAAAATTCTTTCATACCATTATATATAAATCTTCTTCTAAAAAATACTGCATAGTATTCACATAGTAATGCATCAGTAAAGATGTGTGTGGGCTGGATACCTAATAGCAGAACTGTTGGCCCAAGGGGTATGGAGTTTAAAATTGGACAGATACTGCAAATTGTCCTTTAAAAGGCTATACAATTGCACACACCCACCAAAACTGAATGCATAGTCCCTTCCTACACCCGTGCAGTAGACATCATTAGTACTTTTAAATCTTATTTGTTTGATATCTCATTGTTTTAACTTCTATTTTCCTGATTACTTATAAGGTTAGTGCATTTGAAATACCCTCATGTTTTCACCCTGAGTTATTTTTCTTACAATACCTGGTATATATATTATATAATATGCCCTGGCTGGTTTGGCTCAGTGGATTGAGCGTCGGCCTGCGAGCTAAGTGTCGCTGGTTCGATCTTCCAGGCAGGGCACATCAGAGAAGGAAAACTCTGACTCCAAAAAACCTCCGCTGCCTTGCGGCATACCTCTTCAGGGGAAAGGCTAAGGGAGTAAATCCCGACAGAAAATCCGGAGCCGGAGTCCCTAAGGCGGTTCGACGTTGTAGTCAACAACTGGCAACTCCTGCGGCGCACCTGAAACCAAGCTGTATTGACTCCGTCTTTCCCTTGGACCCTTCAGCTGCGAAGAGAGGGGGGGTCTGCTGCATGGGCAACAGCAGACCCTCCATATCACCCTGCCCAGGCTCTGCAGCTTCAGCTTCACTGGAGAGGACACTCCAGCGTCATCGCAAGATGTCGATTCAACACGGGAGGAGACAGATACCGTGTCACTCCCGAGTCGGACTGCACAGCCATTCTCGGCGGTGCAGATAGACTCTTAAGAAGCTACACCATTGTCTCTCGAGACGGACGGCTGCCGATATTATATAATATTATATCATATCTTTTAAAAAACTTACATCCTTTTAGTTTAGCCTTTGATTTTGTTTTGTCCATATCTCTTGTAAATAGCAAGTAGCTAGGTTTTCTTGGTGTAGTACCAATAGATTAACCTGACGTGAGAGCTAGAAAAAAGGAAACTTACAAAATTTAACAATGAGTTGGTTAACAACAAATCACTAAGACTAATATTGTTTAAAAGTCTGTCAATTATCTTTGTTTAGTATATTGCCATGTTTCATTGTAGAATTAAAGTTTTTTTTTTTTTTTTTTTTTTGGTTTTTCAATTACAGTTGTCCCCTTTTCCCCCAATTTCTCTCCCCCACCCAACCCACCCCCTCTCCCGCAATCATATCCCTCCCCGTTGTCCATGTCCATGAGTCTTTTATACAGGCTCTTTAATTAAACCCTTCCCTTACTTATCCCCCTTCTCTCTCTCTCCCCTCCCCCCTATTGACTGCTATTCTGCTCTTTGTTCTATTTAGTTCCTTTGAATTAAAGTTTTAATGTTTGTTTATATAGTACATTTTTAGTTTTATTATAAAGATTTCCACTTGGTCATTATGATTTTTTAAAATATGTTCACAAATTCTTTGATCTTTCTCTCCCAAAAAAATGGATCTGAATTCTCCTCCCCTGAAATATGAGCTAGCCTTAGTGACTCACCTCTAACAAACAGAATAAAGTGATGCTGTGTGACTTCCAGCTTCTGCTTGGCTCTTTCTGTTAGGATGCTTCCCTTGGAACCCAGCCACCATGTTGTGAGGAAGCCCTGTCCGCACGTTGAGGACAGGAGGCCCCCAGTCAACAGCCAACTCCAACCACCAGACATGTGAGTGAGCCAGTTTTTGAGCCTTCCCACCCAGGCCCCAAACACCCAGAGCAAAAACAGACCATCTCCACTGTATTCTGTCCCAATTCCTCCTCCATAGGATCCACGAGGAAGATAAATGGCTGTTTCATGCCACTAATTTTGTGGTAATTAATTATGCAGTTATAGTAACTAGCATATTCATTGATAAAGACAGTTTTAAAGGTGTTTCTCAACACTTTCCTGTTGGGATGGAAAAGAGACTACAGCCTTACTCAGATATTTTGTTATGTTTTTCTAGTAATTCACTCTTCCACTTTTCTCAATGAGGTATGTTTAGAACAATTTATATCATCTTCTTTTGGGTCTTCTATTTCTAAATGGAGTTAACCTTTTTTCTCCCTTTAAAAAATCTTTTACTTTCTTTGAGTTAATAGGGTTCTTGTAGTTTTTATTTTTTTCTTTTCTTTTCTTTTTTTTTGTTGTTGTTACATTCTTATCACTCTGGGAATTAAAATATGTAAAATTTATGCACCATCTATTCTTCTAGGATTATGCTTATCTTATTCAGCACTCATTTTTTTTCTATCAATATCCAGAGGTAATTCATATTTATTTCAGTAGTCACTCTATTGAACAAGATGAAGAACTTATTGGGTTTTCATTTCCCTCCTCCTTCTCTTCTTCACCATTTCTCATGTTTACTTAATTTGAACTTCAGTTTCAGACTAACTTAAAAAAATAGCCAGCAATTATCTACACTTAATTGTAAGTGTACCCTTTGCCCCTGTTTCTTTGCTTGTAATATATATCTTTGTCATGGATTCATTTTCTGACTTGCTGGAATTCATGTTCTAGTAAATTTTTCAGGGGTGTCTGTAGTATAAACTTGATGAGTCTTTGGATGACTGAAAATATCTTCATCTTATGCTTTCCATTTGCATGCTAATTTAACTTGGTATTTATTTCTGGGTTCAAAAATTAAATTTCTTTCAGAACTATATGTTGTTCCATCATCTTCTAGCTTCCAGTGTTGCCCATGGGAGAGATCCAGTGCTAATGGGATTGCCATTCCGTTGTGGGTGATCTGGTTCTCTCTCTCTGAAGACTTTCTGAAGATATTCTGAAATTTCATAAGATGGATTTTTTCCCATCACTCTTCTTAACAATCTAAGGGCCACTTTCTTTCTCCCACTTTGTAAATGTTTTTCTCTCAACCTCTCTCTCCTCCTGCTTCCCTTCCTGCCTCTTAACTTTCGCAGCACCCCCAGTTCTACTCCTCCTGAACAGGACTCCTCTCATCTACAGGCATCCTAAATCTGCACCCATCTTCTGCATGGTCCCCTCTGCTGTGACAAGGGAGGTGACCCTTCTCCTGCCCCAGGTCAAGCCCTTTTCTCATGCTCTTGGACCCACTCCTTGACCTTCTCAGGGCCCTGCCTTATCAGTATTCCTCCGTGCTCTGGTATCCCCTAATTAAGAAAACAAAACACCTCTCTCTCAACTCCACACCCATTCCACCCACCTCCCTATTTCTCAATTCTTTATTCACAGTTAAGTTTCTTGACAGATTTGCTCCCATATGCCATCTCCACTTCCTCACCTTTTCTTAATTTCTAACTCAATCCAATCTACTCCTCACACCCCAGGCACGTTACTGAAACTGCTCTTGGTAAGGTGCCCTCTGGGTTCCCAGATTCAGTAGCCAGCCCTCAGTCCTCACTTCACTTCCCTTCTGAGCAGCACTTCCTGCTCTCTCCTTGTTCAAATACTTTCTTTTCTTGGTTTCAACCTGCTGCTTCTCAGCCTCCCTTATCGCCTCCTCCCCTCTCAGGGTCAGGCCTCTACCACCTTTTCTCTTTACACTGCTTTCCTGGGGATCACTTTCTCCTCTGACTTTAAATACCATCTATTTGCTGTTAGTTCCAAATCCATGTCTCCAGCCTGGACACCACGTCTGAGCTTCATCCTCTAATATCTCACCTCCTCTGGTTGATTCACAGGTATCTCAGAGCTGACCAGTCTAAGATTGAATCTTGTTTTCCCTCTGAACTCCCCTCCCAACCTGCTTCCTTCCAGTGAGCAAGCCGGAATCCTGGGAGTGAACCTCTTCGCTGTCACTGCTCCGTGTCTAATCTCTTAACATAATCTATTGCTGTAATAACCCTTCATTATGACTCAAGTGCATCTATCAACTTTTCCTTATGCCCGTGCCAGTACCTGGGTCTAAACCACTACTGCTCTTCGCGTGGACCACATTTATTCATGATATCATGTTAAGAGGCTGAAGCAAAGACACTTTAGTCTCACTCCATTTTGAAGGGCAATGGCCAGTAGAGGAGGAGATGAACGATGGGGCAAGGGACCCAGTGAGACAGCAAATTGGATGCATTCTCCTATGACATGACAAAGGATATTTAGTTTTCTGACTCAGGACTGAAGGGCGGCTGAGAGATCTATAACGGGAAAGCACAACATACATGGCAGATGATAGATTAAAATCCACTATACATAAAACCCTCGAATAGGGAAAAAAACACAAACAATGCAGTAAAAAATGGAAAAAGGATTTAATAGGCTTTTCACAGGAAGAGAAATCCAAAGAGCCAAGAAACATGTGAAGAAACTGAGGTATCTTTCTCCTTTTTAAAAACTCATTAGAGCCCTGGCCAGGTGACTCAGTTGGTTGGAGCAGAGTCCCACGCACCAAAAGGCTGCAGGTTTGATCCACAGTCAGGACACATACCTAGGTTGTGGGTTCGATCCCCAGTTGGGGTGCATGTGGAAGGAAACCAGTCAGTGTTTCTCTCTCATTCATATCAATGGTTCTCTCTCTCTCTCTCTCTTTCTCTCTCTCCCCCCCTCTCTACCTCTTTTCCTTTTTCTCTAAAATCAATAAACATATCCTTGAATGAGGGTTTAAAAAGCAACTCATTTAGACTGACAAAAATGAAAGACTGGTAAGAATACATGGAACGAGACACTCTTATACCTTGGTAGAAATATAAATTGCAGCAAAGCTTTGGGGGAATAATTGACAATGTCTATTAAAATTAAAGCACAAGTTCCCCTTGACCCAGAAATGAGACTATGGAGAATCTATCTTATAGATATAAAATTACCAGCCCATCAGTATATATTTACCCTAGTGTGGCATTTTTGCAGTGTTTGCAATAGCAAAAGTCAGATGAGAGATTAGGAAAAGATTATAAGAGAATGAGAAATTATTCATGATATCATGTTAAGTAAAGCAGGAGGATTCCAAATTCTACCAATATTACTACCATAACTCTGTAAGCATGAACTGAGTGTAAGGACAAGGGCTACTGAGGACCATGGATGTATACACATTGATAGAAAGAGCTGATGGAACTGTGGGGAATTTTTGCCATTATTTTAACATTGTCTTGCCAATAATGTAATTTTTTAAAAAGCATAACTAGTGAGTCCTAGAAGGGGTGATTGTTTGTGGGTCGGAGGTTAATTCAGCCTGAAGGCCATTTAAAGGTTTTCGGACTACTCTTTGGAAAACCAGGAGTCGTGGGTGGGTTCAGGGCTTGATCCACTGTAGAGCAGTGAGTGGGGTGGTCTTGGGGCTTGGGAGTGCTGGTGATGGATGTGGAGTAGGGGGGTGAAGGAGGAGACTAGAGATGAGTCTCCTAAGTGAGGAAGTTGCTGCTACACTATAGATAAGGCTGGGCTAAGGATTAGGGCTGAGGCAGCTGAGAGTGAAGGGAGGAAACAGATTCAGAGCAGTTCAGAAGAAACGACCCATTGGGGAAGTGAAGAGGGGGAGAAGCAAAGGTGATTTAAGGTGATTTGAGAGGGCAGGTGGGGCAGCATGGCAGCCACTCACCTGGGCAGGGAAAGCAGTGGTGGTCAGGGGGACTTTTTAAAGAGCTGAGGCAGGAAGAGTATGACTTTGAGTTCAGACATGCTGAATCTGAGTGTTGAGGGTTTTCTGAATCAGTTGGGAGTAGGGAAATGTTTGTGTTGAATGACAAAGCTAAAAAACAAAATTAAAGAAGCCATTGACAGAACATTCTTCTGTTATTTGATTGATCTGTAGAAAGACTGAACTTTCCCTCCAATAAGACAAACTACTTTCAGACGAGGGGGTTCTAAAAATAGCACTTCCTCACTTTCTGGTAAAACTATTCCTCATTTTGTATAGCTTTATCTTAATATTTTTCTCTAATATTGAACTCAGGATCTCCTTTTAAGTTTGCAATATTGCTAGTATATCTTCCCTACTTAGCATATCCCTTTTCTTCAAAAAAAAAAAAAAAAATTCCCTCACCACTTTTCTCATCATATATTTGTAACCAGTGTGTACAGATGACCCAAACTACCCCTTGGAGCTTTAGTCTTTGCTATGGACCAATTCCTCCATTCTTTTAATAACTTTGGTTCCTCTTTGTTCTCTGCCAACTTTTCTCTACATACTTGTGGTAGAAAGTAGCCCTGGCTAAGCACAGTTTTCTGGGTGTGGTTCTACTGTACTTCCCTCATCTGGGCAGCCATGGCTCTCGCTGGCTCTTTCGGGTTCTCTGACACTAGCTGGTCTGTGACCCTCTCCTGCAGTGACTTTGACTAGTTTCAGTACTCTCGGCCTCAGGTTATAGCTTTCCATTTTCCATATCAGGTGTGAGTGTTACCACATCCAAGCTCACCCTATTAGGATGACTATAATAACTGTAAAAAGGAAAATAACAAGTGTTGTTGAGGATGTGGAGAAATTATAACACTCAGACATTGCTGATGAGAGTGTAAAATGGTGCAGCATCTGTGAAAACAGTACAGTGGTTCCTCAAAAACTTAAAAAAAGAATTACCATACTACAGCAATCCCACTTTTGTGTACATAACTGAAACAATGGGAAGCAGGGTTTCAAAGGGATATTTTCACACGCATGTTCACAGCAGCATTGCTCACAATAGCCCAAAGGTAGAAGTAACCCAAGTGTCCATTGATGGAAAGCTGGATAAACACAATGTGGTCTGAGTATGCAGTGGAATACTTCAGCCTTAAAAGGGAAGGAAATTCTGCCACATGCTATAACTTGAATGAACTTTGAGGACATTATACTAAGTGCAGTAAGTCAGTCAACAAAAAGATAAGTGACGTACGATTCCATTTATACCTTCGTATAGAAATGTCAAATTATCGAGACAATATAGAATGAAGATTACCAGGGGCTGGGAGGAAGAGGAGTGAGGATTTGTTTAATGGGTATGCAGTTTCAGTTTTGCAAGATGAAAAGAATTCTGGAGAATGGTTGTGCAACAGTGTGATTGTATTTAACACTACTGAACTGAATAAAAGAGGTTAATTCCATGTTATGTATAATTTACCGCAATCAAAAGATTTTTGAAAAATTAAAAAAAGAAAAGAGGGAATTAGGATCCAAATCTAGGTCATCAAATGACAGTGCCTACTCTTACCAGTAGGCTATGCTAGTCTTGCAAATAATGGGACCCATGTGCCTTAGAAGGCAGATTGGATTATCGGTCACCTACTTCTGCCAGAGCATGTCCCTTGGTGGCCTCGTTCCCAGAGGCGGATTAAGGTCTGTTGAGGCCCTGGTCGCAGAAGAAGATATTGGGTCCCTTAAAAAAAAGAGAGAACCAGGGAAAATAAAAATACATGTTAACCATATTTTTAATAAATAAAAACATTATGTACTATTAATGTTTTATTTCCAATAAAATTTGAATATATGTATAATATAATTAATATAGTCATAATAACAATCACAAAGTTTTGAACTAATAGTTGAACATATATAAAAGTATAATTATAATTAATGATAGTATATGTATAATAGGAGTAACAATCAGAAATTTGAACAAAAAAATTATAGAATTTTACCTAAAATTAAAATTACAAATGTGAAAATGTGTAAAGTTGGGGTTTTGTGGGGCCCTTTAGAAGTTGGGGCCCAGGGCACGCACCTGGTGTGCCCACCATTAAATCCGCCTCTGCTCATCCCCCACCTCAAGCAGCTTATCAATGGATTCTTTATATGTATACTCAGAGCACATCCACTACCCCACCCCATTCACCCTGCCCAGAGGTGTTTTGGTAAACCCATTTCTCTTGCTCCGTTTGTCCTCTCATGATTGGTGTCCCAGCAGCCAGCCAACTGAGCCACACTCAATTAGATTTAACAGAAGTAGCACACCCTCTAACATATGTTAAAGTAGGAGTCTTGTGAATAGCTAAGATGCAGCCCTGGTACCACCCCACCCCACGGAATTCACTCATCTTTATTTGTGTGCTGGTTTGGCTCCCTTATGCCAGTATGAGTTTCTTCGAGGTTTTCATCCCCTATTGGGAAGACCCTTATTCCATGCCTGTGTTCACAAAGCTTTGCTGCATAGTCCAAGAGTTTTGCATTTTCTTTTACCTTATATGTTCCTTGAAGTAGAACCTTGTCTTATACACAATATTGCCACCATGTTATGCACATGTTTGACATTTAAAAGGAACAACTTACATAAATCTTTAAACTTCACTAATGTAGAAAAAAGAGTTTAACAAACATCCATATAGTCATCACTCTGCATCAACATTTTGTTATTCTTGTTACCTAATAGAGATTTAATAAATCTGAAATGAGATAATAGCATTAAATGAATATAGTCCAAAAGTTGAGAATTTTAAATTAGACATAAGGAAGAATTTCTTAGGAGAATTTCTTGGTAAGAACATGAAGTTTCTTAGTAGATATCATTGTGACATACACTATTTCTGCATAGCTAGGCCAGATTTTGCTTTTCTGAGATTACTCATATCTAATTCTGCCTAATAATAATCTAGAGATGGGCAAAATTACCTCTTAATGTATTTCCCCATCATGTAAATCCAGACTGCATCAGGCTCTTTGTTTAAAGGCAACAGAAATTGAGTCTGGTTAACTTAAATCAAATAATCGGTTGAAAGGATTGGGAGAAGTTCACAGAATCCAAGGAAAAAGAGAAGAGCCTTGGAAAGGACAGAAATCTGGGCAACTCCAGAGTTCCAGAGAGCAGGAACTAATTGAAAATTTATTTAGGGTGCTGCTGCTGTTAAGATGAATCAGCTTCAACCATTCTCCACCCTTGTCACTCCTGTCAACATTCAAATTCCCAAGAGACAACATCAGTTGCTGTTGCCTGGGTCATGTGCCCACAGTTGTGCTCAGCCAATCACTATGACTCGGATTCAGCTAGGCCAGAATGGTTCCCCAAAGAAGAATCTTGTACTATTATCAAAAGAATAAACAAGGATAAAAAGGTGAACAGAGGCCATAAAGACCCACTAGCCCTTCTCCTTGGCAACACCTCCCAGCTTAGCATCTTGTGAACTTAAATTTGTCTTATGTAGCTGAAGATATGGCTTTAATTTTTTAATCCCTAAAATACTATCACCTTCATATTCAGCTGTGTGGCCTCTCTGCCTACCCAGACCTTTTGAAGACTGAACAGCATCCAGAAGGGTATGAATCAACCCAATCCATTCTACTCCAGTTCAGTTTACTTCACTTTATGTAATTGATAAATGTTTGGACTCCATATACAAGTACATTTCTTTTAGCAAGCCAAGTTATATTTTCTTATTAACTTATTTATAATATCAAAGTTTGTTATCTTCATGTTTAACCATTCTTTAGTAAGTGGTGATCACGACAATGGATGTCTCTTATGAGTGATGAGAGGCTCTGTTCAAAGACCATTCCAGAGAATCCAAGATGGCAGTAGAGTAGGTAGAAGCTACACTCACCTCCTCCCAGGACCACATTGGAATTACAATTAAATTATAGAACAATTATCCTGAATAACCAGCTGAAAACTAGCTGAAGAGAAGTCTTATAATCAAGGATTTACAGAAGAAACCACATCGTGCTGGTAGGAAGGATGGTGACGAGACAAGGGCTGGCCCCACTCTCAGGTACAGCAGCTGAGGTTCTGGAGCAATAGCTCAGCTATGGGGCATTCTCCCTGAGAAGCATGGGGTCTCAACTCCAAGCTGGGCTCCCCATTCTGGAGTACCAGAGTCAAGAAGAGGCATCTACATAACAACTGGCTGTGAAAACCAGTGGGAATTCTGTCCATCAGGGAGAGACAGGAGTCTACTTGAGACACAGGTACTCTTAAAGGGCCAACACACAAAATTTCACTCATAGCCACTCACACTGGACTCTTGCAGAGTAAGGATGAATAAAACTAGAGTTGCATGAAGAGAGTCTGGGGTTTGTGACTCTGGAAAGAAAGCTGAAGGGACAGCTGCCAGGATCCTTATGCTAAGTCATTCTCTCATACTGCAGATGCCATCTTTCTTGGGTGGAATACTCAGTCTGTCATCAGCTTGGGAAAAAGCAACAGCCCCATCCTTACAGCTATGAGCCCCATCCTGTGGAGCTTACTTTCTGCTGAAGAATAAGCTGCCTGGCTGGGGTGTAGAGGTCTGGGCAGACTCAGGGGGTGTCAGTGATTGAGTTGTACGGCTTTGGGGTGAGAGCCATTCCCCCCACTTCCTTGTGAACCTAACTGGCATTTCTCCCTCACAGGAGATACCCTAGAACTATCCTCTGGGCTTCTGGCAGACCCACCCTCTAGACTCTGGTGATCCCACCTGCCCAACTCCTAGTGGCTCTTCCCTACCATGGTCAGGGAAAAATATGGGACAGACTGAGCTTTGTGGCTCTGGGGCATGAGCCATACCCCCCAGCTTCTTGGAAGCCTAACTAGCACCTCTCCTCTCAACTCCTAGTAGCCCCACCCTGCTGAACTCCATCCCTGGCTGAATCTGGGATAAACTCAGTTGTGTGGCTCCAGGACAAGGGCCATTTTCCTTCATAAGCCCAATTGCAGCAGGGTCCTGCCTTCACATTCTGCTGGCCTCACCCTGATGACTTCCTGAGATCCCACCCCACCACAAGGTGTGTGAATACTTACTGGGTGGCAGCTAGACTTGGTATACCAGGGGATGTTTGCTGAGTGGCATCAGACCCACCACTGGCACCAAATTTGAACCTGTATCAATGTGGTGAACACCACCTGCCCTTACCTGGTGACCCACTGACAAAGGTTCTTTCAGTGACTGAGCCTAACAGTCAGCTGGCAGGCAGAGACAGGCAGAGGTGGATCTTGGGGTGCCTTGGGCCATTTGCTGACCTGCCCATTGATTCAGTGTTGGTAAAAGCCCGCCCTGGTATGCAGCTTGGTTCTTCCCATGCTCAGCAGAGGCAGCCACAAATTGTGGACTTCTTTTAGCTCCAAACAGGTTGCCTGAAACCAGTTACAGGCAGCGTCTGACATTGGTGTGCACCAGAGTTCCTCTCCTGAGGTCCAGAACCAGCGTACCCAGTATCCAGCTTCAGATAATATCAGAGCAGGATCCAATAAGCTTCATGAGCAGGATATCCCAAAGGAGATCTCAGTAGGCACCAGACACTGCTGAGGCAAATTTTTCTTTGTGTGGTGCGCAGCTGTATAGCAACTTTCATGCTGTGGTCAGGGTTGATCCTCACAGCCAGCCAGCCTAAGGCTTGATCCCATGCATGAATGGGCCAATTACAGCCCTGGCTGGTATGGCTCAGTGGATTGAATGTCGGCCTGTGGACCAAAGGGTCACTAGACCAATTCCCAGTCAGGGCACATGCGTGGGTTGTGGGCCAGGTCCCCAGTTGTGGGTACATGAGAGGCAACCTCACATTGATCTTTCTCTCCCTCTAATTTTCCTTCCCTTCCCTTCTCTCTAAAAGTAAATACATAAAATCTTTTTTTAAAGACTCAATTACAATAGGAGGCCCCACATAACCTACAAGGGACATTCCTGGAACACCCAGTTCAGGTGATCAAGGAGATTGCACCAGGGTACCCCCATAGGACACATACTACATAAGGCCACCACATGAAGACTGGGCTGGAAATAAACCCAAAGAGGCAGCCCAAATGGGAAAACAAGGAAAGATGCCCAAAATGAAAGAACAGGAGAAATCTCTAGAAAAGGAGCAAATAAAATGGAGACAAGCAATTTATCAGATATAAAGTTCAAAGTAATGGTTATAAGGATGATTAACAACATGAAAAAAGATATAGAAACTATAAAAAGTACCAATCATAAATACAATATCTGAAATAAATAATACACTGGAGGGAATAAACAGTAGGTTGGATGAATCAGAGGATCAAATCAGCAGTTTGGAAGACAAGGTTAAAAAAAAAATACCCAATCAGAGCAGTAAAAAGAAAAAATAATTTTAGAGTCCAAAGATGGCAGTGGAGTAGGTAGCAGTGTTGTCTGCGTGCTCCCATTGCGGAAAGGCTTGGAGTACAAACAGGGAGACGAGTGAGTGAGTGCGAATTTCAGATAGTGCCAGCAGGGAAGGGAGTGTGGGAGCAGAGTGGAAAAGGGCAGGAGGCTTGCCCACGATCTCAAGAGGAGTTGCTGGGCCCCCCAGCCTGGCGCTGCTGCTGCACCGCACCTCAAAGGGGCAGCTGCAGACTGGCTCATTGGCCAGGACCTGCTTGGAAACAGCCACTTGCCATAGGTGCTGGGACCAGTGGAGTCCCAGAGGGAGACAATAGGAAGGTTTCCTTGAAACAGTGGGAGATGTGGGAGGACAGCAAGCGGGCTTGGACTGTGGGAAGCTGTATGAACTGAGTCTAGGTGGGGACCCCCTGGGCTGGCAAATCTGGTCGGGCAACCCTGCGCCCTGGGCTCATGCATCACAGCACCACTAAACAAAAAGGAACAGAACTAAGCCGGTGAGAGGGGCCCATACAGGAGAGCTGTGGCGGAAATGCAGACTCAGTGGGGACCCAAGGCAGGCAGGCAGTGTGCACAGGCAAACAGTGAGATTCTGCCAGCCAGGGACGGACACAGCCAGGTGCTGTGGCTTGGAGCACAGAGACTTCTTGGGAGGAGGAGCGAAGACAGGACCCAAGCCTGGGCTGGGACTAGGGACATGCACACTGGCTTGCCAGCAGAACAACGTTGCTAGAGAAGCCTGAGGATTGCTGGAGGGTGCCACAGGATAAGTGGGGAGAGACCCAGCTCAGTGCAGCTCACAGCAGATAGTTATAACAGGCCCCTCAGGTAGAGAAAAGCAGCCATAGAAACCAGCCAGAGCTCCTCACAGCCAGCCAACCAGGAAAAAATTTGAAACACATGGAATTTTGACCAGGTGTGGATCCAGAAACAGAAGACTGAGCACAAAGGTTGAACAGAGTAAAACTCTTTCTTTTTTTTCCTTCTTCCCCCTTTTCCCCCCTTTTGTTTTCTTCCCTTTTTTCTCTTCCCTTTTTTTCCTCTTCCTTTTTATTT
Organism: Furipterus horrens; assembly: GCF_987537825.1. Lineage (NCBI taxonomy): Eukaryota > Metazoa > Chordata > Mammalia > Chiroptera > Furipteridae > Furipterus > Furipterus horrens. The sequence goes on from NW_028327183.1 coordinate 33,825,530, forward strand.
TATTTTCTCTTCATTTTTTAAAAAACTCTTTCTTTAAAAAATAATTTATTTTATTTGTTTGTTTTAATTTATTTCTTTTTTAGAGAGAGGGGAAAGGAGAAAGAGAGGGAGAGAAACATCACTGTGTGGTTGCCTCTCACTTGCGCCCCCAGCTGAGGACCTGACTTGCAACCTAGTTATGTGCCCTGACTGGGAATCGAACCATCGACACTTGGCTCACAGGCCGACATTCAATCCACTGAGCAACAGCAAAAAAGTCTTTCTTTAATCTGTTTCCTACCTTTTCTCCCTCCTGACCTTCTTCTTTAATTTTTGTTTGTTTGTTTGTTTGTTTTGTTCAGCCTCCCTTTTACACTAAACATATAGCATATAACTGCTATTTAAACCTAATACTATACACTTCTACTTGTTCATTTTATTCTGCATTCTTCCTTCTCTTTTTTAACATACAATGTAAATATTACTTACTGTCTCACATAGCCTTGACCCTACTTGCTACTACTATTATTCTATCATTTTCCCTCTCAAAAATCATCTTTCTCTCACTTAAAACAACTCTTATATGTTTCTCCTATAGTATAATAGTTTTAACCTCTATACATTTATATTAAAACTGGCTCATTTGCTGCCAATAGTGGGATTGTGGGTGGGGGATATTTTGGAGGGTGTGGTTTCTTGCCTGGGCTGTATTTTTATGTTTTAACAGTATCTCCACTAAAGAACTCAAGACAAGGTGGGCAGAGTGCCCCTCAATCAACTAGCCAGAGGGAAGAATCCACCAAAGAGTAACTGAAATACAACCAGACAGCATAAACAAAAGGCATAAAGGGCATCCCCAGAGCCTCAGGCTCAGGGGCTCAGGAGGTCAAAGAGACTGCACCACTGAATCCTCCAGGTCTCCTGTAAAGAATGTCATACCACAAAGGTGGGAAATCAAAGCAGACAAACCTAATAAACAAAACGAGAAGAATCCAGCATGGAAAAACAAAGAAACAACCTCCCAAGGAAAGGAAAAGAGGAATTTCCAGAAAGAGAGATAGATGGAATAGACATAAGCCAACTATCAGACATGGAATTCAAAAGAATGGTGATAAAGAAGCTCTATGTACTTGACAATCTCAAAGAAAACTACGACAAACTCCAGGGAAATTAAAGGAGCTCCAAGGAAACTACAAAGAATTTCCAGGAAGCTACAAGGAACTTAGAGAAAACTACACCAGCATAAAAAAGGACATAAAAACTATTAATAAGAACCAGGAAGAAATGAAGAATACAATTTCTGAACTGAAGAACACAGTAGAATCAATCAAAAGCAGGCTAAATGAAGCAGAGGATCGCATCAGTGAGTTAGAGGACAATGTAGAAAAAAATTCCCAGACAATACAAAAAAATGAAAAAAGATTTAAAAAGAATGAAGAGGGTTTAAGAGAACTGCAGTACAACATGAGTCTAAACAACGTTAGAATCATAGGGATACAAGAAGGAGAAGAGGAGGAGCAAGGGATAGAAAAACTGATGGGAAAAGTAATGACAGAAAATTTTCCTAACCTGATGAGAGAAAAAGAGAAAAAGTCACGCAAGTCCAGGAAGCATAGAGGGTCCCAATGAAGATGAACTCAAAAAGGCCCACTCCAAGGGACATCATAATTAAAATGGCAACATTCAGAGACAAAGAGAATCCTAAAAGCAGCAAGAGAAAAACAGCAAATAACATACAAGGGAGCTCTGATAAGGCTATCAACCGATTTCTGAACAAAAACACTACAAGCCGGAAGGGAATGATCAAAAATATTTCAAGCAATGAAAAACAAAGGCCTACAACCAAGAATACTCTACCCAGCAAGGCTCTCATTCAAAATAGAAGGTGAAATAAGGAGTTTCTCAGACAAAGGAAGACTAAAAGAATACATCTCCACCAAACCAGCATTGCAAGAGATGCTAAAGGGAATGCTTTAAGAAAAAGAAGAAAAAAAGAGAGGGAGAGGAACACAGGTACAAAGGGAAATGAATAAATATCTGTCAATAATAACCTTAAATGTAAATAGGTTAAATGCTCAAATTAAAAGACATAGGGTAGTGGAATGGATACAAAAACATGACCCATATATATGCTGTCTACAAGAAACACACCTCAGGAACACTCCTTACAGGAACTGAAAGTGAAGGGATGGAAAAAAGTTTTCTAAGCAAATGGACACGAAAAATAAAAGCTGGAGTAGCAATACTTATATCAGACAAAACGAATTTCACAACAAGGGCCATAAAAAGAGACAAAGAAGGACATTTCATAATACTTAAGGGAACAATCCATCAAGAAGATGTAACCCTGGTAAATATATATGCACCCAACATAGGGGCACCCAAATATATAAGGAAAATACTAGAAGACTACAAGAAGATATCAACAGCAACACACTCATAGTAGAGGACTTTAACACTCCATTATCAATAATAGACAGATCTTCGAAGCAAAGAAACAACAAGGATATTGAGGCATTGAACAACACACTAAACCAAATGGACTTAACTGATATATATAGAACTTTTCACCCCAAAGAAGCAAAATATATATTCTTCTTAAGTGCAAATGGGACATTTTCAAAGATAGACCACATGATAGGACACAAAACAAGCCTCAACAAATTCAAGAAAATTGAAATTATATCAAGCATCTTTTCAGACCACAATGCCTTGAAACTAGAAATCAACCTCAAGGAATAAAACCAAAGACATCCAAACTCATAGAGAATGAATAACATGATATTAAATAGTGAATGGGCTAACAATGACATCAAGGAAGAAATCAAGAAGTTTCTGGAAACTAATGATAATGAACACAAAACAGCCCAAAACCTATGGGCAAAAGCAGTACTGAGAGGAAAGTTCATTGCAATACAGGCCTACCTGAAAAGGATAGAAGAATCTTAAATAAAAATCTAACCCTACAGCTACAAGAACTATAACAACAACAACAAACAAAGCCCAGGGCGAGTAGAAGAAAGGAAATCAAGATCAGAGCAGAATTAAATGACATAGAGACTAAACAAACAATTCAAAAGATCAACAAGATTAGGAGCTGGTTCTTTGAAAAAAGAAACAAAACCGACAAGCCTTTAGCTAGGCTCATCAAAAAAAAAAAAAAAAAAAAAAAAAAGGGAGAGGACCCAAATAAACAAAATCAGAAACGAAAGAGGAGAAATCATGACTGATATTGCAGAAATATAAAGGACTGTAAGAAATTACTATAAACAATTGTATGGCAAGAAATTTGACAACCTAGATGAAATGGACAAATTTCTAGAAACATATAATCTCCCAAAACTGAATCAAGAAGAAGCAGAAAGCCTGAACAGACCAATAACAAAGAATGAAATTGAAACAGTAATAAAAAATCTCCTGGCACACAAAAGCCCTGGACTGGATGGCTTCATGGGCGAATTTTACAAAACATTTTGGAAAGAACTAACTCCTACCCTTCTCAAACTATTCCGAAAAATCCAAGAAAAGAAAAATATCCCAAACTCTTTCTATGAAACCAGTATTACCCTAATTCCAAAACCAGGTCAAGATACAACAAAGAAAGATAACTACAGGCCAATATCACTGATAAACATAGATGCTAAAATCCTCAACAAAATATTGGCAAACAGGACCCAGCAACATATTAAAAAGATCATACACCATGATCAAGTGGGATTCATCCCTGGGATGCAAGGATGGTTTAATATTCACAAATCAATAAGTATAATACACCACCTAAACAAAATGAGAGACCAAAACCACATGAAATATCAATAGATGCAGAAAAAGCATTTGATAAAATACAACACCCATTTATGATGAAAACACTCAGCAAAATGGGAATAGAGGGAACATACCTCAACATAATTAAGGCTATATACGAGAAACCCGAAGCCAACATCGTACTCAATGGACAAAAACTGAAAGCATTCCCCCTGAGGTCAGGAACAAGACAACGATGTTCATGATCTCCACTCTTATTCAACATAGTATTGTGAATTCTAGTCACAGCAACCAGACAAGAAAAAGAAATACAAGGCATCCAAATTGGGAAAGGGGAAGTAAAAGGGTCATTATTTGCAGATGACATGATAGTATACACAGAAAACCCTATAGACTCCACTAAAAAGCTACTCGACATAATAAGCGAATTTGGAAAAATAGCAGGGTACAAAGTAAATATACAGAAATCGAAGGCATTTCTGTACACCTACAATAAAATATCAGAGATAGAAACTAAAAAAAAAAAAAAAAATCCCATTTACTATAGCAACAAGAAAAATAAAGTACCTAGGAATAAACTGAACCAAGGAGATAAAAGACCTGTACTCAGAAAACTATGTAATACTGAAGAAAGAAATTAAGGAAGATACAAATAAATGGAAGCAAATACCATGTTCATGGATGGGAAGAATCAACATCTTTAAAATGTCCATATTACCCAAAGCAATTTGCAGATTCAATGCAATCCCTATTAAAATACCAGTGACATATTTCACAAACCTAGAACAAATACTTCAAAAATTTATATGGAACCAAAAAAGACCCCAAATAGCCAAAGCAATCTTGAGACAGAAGAACACAGCAGGAAGAATTACAATACGAGACATCAAACTACACTACAAAGCCACTGTGATCAAAACAGTCTGATACTGGCATAAGAACAGACATATAGATCAATGGAACAGAATAGAGAGCCCAGAAATAAACCAAGACTATATGGTCAACTAATATTTGACAAAGGGGGAAGGAGCATAAAATGGAGTGAGAAGAGCTTCTTCAACAAATGGTGCTGGGAGAACTGGACAGGGACATGCAAAAAAAATGAAACTATACCACCAACTTACACCACACACCAGAATAAACTCAAGATGGATCAAAGACTTAAGTTTAAGCTGTGACACCATAAAAGTCCTAGAGGGAAACATAGGCAGAAAATTTTCAGATATTTCACGTAGCAATATTTTCACTGATATATCTCCTAAGGCAAGGGAAATAAAGGAAAAAATAAACAACTGGGACTACATCAAACTAAAGAGTTTCTGTTCAGCAAAAGAAAACATCAGCAAGATGAAAAGGAAACCAACCATATGGGAAAACATATTTGCCAATGATACCTCAGACAAGGGATTGATCTCCAAAATATATAAAGAACTTACACATCTCAACACCAAGAAGACAGACAGACCAATTAAAAAATGGGCAAAAGACCTGAACAAACACTTCTCCAAGGAAGATACACAGAAGGTCCATAGACACATGAAAGAATGCTCAATATCACTAACCATCAGAGAGATGCAAATAAAAACCACAATGAGATACCACTTCACACTGGTCAGAATGGCCATCATCAGCAAATCAATAAACAACAAGTGCTGGCGAGGATGTGGAGAAAAGGGAACCCTACTGCACTGTTGGTTGGAATGCAGACTGGTGCAGCCACTGTGGAAAACAGTATGGAATTACCTCAAAAAACTAAAAATGGAACTGCCTTTTGAACCAGCAATTTCACTGCTAAGATTATACCTGAAAAGTCCCCAAACCCAAATTCAAAAGAACGTATGCACCCCTATGTTCATAGCAGTGCTGTTTACAATAGCTAAGTGCTGGAAACAGCCTGAGTGCACATCTGTAGATGAGTGGGTTAAAAAACTGTGGTACATTTACACAATGGAGTACTATGCAGCAGAAAGAAAGAAGGAACTCTTGCCATTTGCGACAACATGGATGGAACTAGAGAGAATTATGCGTAGTGAAATAAGCCAGGTAAGTAAAAGTAAAATACCATGTGATATCAGCTAATACAGGAGACTAAGGAATAACACAAACAAATAAACTAAATTTAACAAGGAACAGAATAACAGTTATCATGGGGGAGGGGAGAGGGAGAGAAGGGGGATAAGTAAGGGAAGGGATTAGTCAAAGAACATGTATAAATGGCTCATGGACATGGACAATGGGGGTGGATATGACTGTGGGAGAAGGGGTGCGCTGGATGGGGGGGCAATGGGGGAAAATGGGACAACTGTAATTGAAAAACAATAATAAAATAAAAATATAATTTTAAAAATAAGGACATTTAAGGGAATTTTAGGGCAACATGAAACATAACAACATCTGCATCATAGGGGCACCAGAAAGAGAAGACAGAGAACAAAGTATCAAGAACCTATTTGAAGAAATTATGACCAAAAACTTCCCTAAACTGTGGATGGAAAAAAAAAAGTCCAAGAGTGAAGAGAGCCCCAAATAAGATGAATTAAAAGAGGCCCACACCAAGACACATCATAATTAAAATGGCAAAAGTTAAAGACAAAGAGAGAATCTTAAAAGGAACAAGAGAAAAGCAGTTACCTACAAGGGAGCTCCCATAAGATTATCAGCTTATTTCCCAACAGAAACATTTCACGCCAGAAGGGATTGATATGAAATATTCAAAGTGATGAAAAGCAAGGACCTGGCAACCAAGCGTATTTTAACCATGAAGGCTAGCATTTAAAATTGAAGGAGAAATACAGAGCTTCTTGGACAAGAAAACACTAAAGGAGTTTGTTACTACCAAACTAGTATTACAAGAAACATCAAAGGTCCTTCTTGAAGAATAGAAGGAGAAGGAAAAAGAGGAGGAGGAGGAGAAGAAAGAAGAAGAGGAAGAAGGAGGAGGAAGAGGAGGAGGAGGAGAAAGAGGAGGAGAAATTGAAGATGAAGATGATGACAGAGGAACATAGTTAAAAGAATAAAATGGCAATAAATAAATATCTATCAATAATTACTTTAAATGTAAATAGATTAAGTATTCCAATAAAAAGACACAAGGTAGCTGAATGGATAAGAAAACAAGACCCACATATATGCTGTCTAAAAAGACCCACCTCAAAACAAAAGTTACACACAGCAATTCCACTTCTAAGAATTTATCTGAAGAAACTCAAAACACTAATTTGAAATAATACAGTACCCATCAGTAGATGAGTGGATCAAAAAGCTGTGGTACCTTTACACAATGGAATACTACTCAGCTGTATAAAAGAAGAGAATCTTACCCTTTGTGACCTGTAGCACTTTATGCTAAGTAAAATAAGCCAGTCAGAGAAAAACAATTACCATATGATTTCACTCATGTGTGGAACCCAATGAACAAAATAAACTAACAAAAAAACAAAAATAGGAACAGACTTGTTAGCAACAGAGAATAAACTGACAGCTGTCAGAGGGGAGGGGGTTGCAGGGCTGGGTGAAAAGGGTGAAGGGATTAAGCAAAAATGAAAACAACACTCATGGACACACACAACAGTATTGTGATTACCAGAGGGAAAGGGGTGTGGGGAGGAGGAAGAGAGTTTGGGGGAATAAATGGTGATGGAAGGACACTTGACTTGGAATGGTGAACATGCAATACAATATACAGATGTATTATATAATTTTATACTTTAAACCCATATGATCATATTAACTAATGTCACCGCAATAAATTCAATTTAAAAGGAAAAAAAGGACCATCCATGTGAGATTCTAACATAAATACTTAGCAAGACAAAGTTCTACTGTAAAGTGAAACATTCTTCTCACTTTTTCCAAGAAAACTGTTGGTTTGATAGTCATGCATATTTATTGTTTCTTTTTAAATTTTATTTTATTATATATTATTGTTTATGATATTAAAGCTGTTCCGATTTTCCCCCTTCCCCCTCCACCTACCCTTCCTCCCCAACCCTCAGGCAATCCCCACACTGTAGTCCATGTCCTTGGGTCATGCATATATGTTCTTTGGCTGCTTTATTCCTTATGCTGCACTTTACATCCCCATGACTATTCTGTAACTACTTAATTCCTTCAACTTTTTCACTCATTCCCCAACTCTCCTTTCATCTGGCAACCATCAAAATATTCTCTGTATCTATGAGTCTGTTTCTGTTTTGCTTGTTTATTTTGTTTTTTAGATTCAATTGTTGATAGATAGGTATTTATTGCCATTTTAATTATCTTCATTTTCTTATCCCTAAAGAAGACTCTTTAACATTTCATGTAGTACTGGTGATGAACTCCAATACTTTTTCTTGTCTGGGAAGCTTTTTATCTGTCCTCTTATTCTAAATGATAGCTTTGCTGGGTAGAGTAATCTTAGTTATAAGTCCTTGCTTTTCATCACTTTGAATATTTCTTGCCAATCCCTTCTAGCCTGCAGTTTCTTTTGAGAAATAAGGTGACAGTCTTATGGGTGCTAATTTGTAGGTAACTAAATGCTTTTCTCTGGTTTCCTTTAAGATTTTCTCTTTGTATTTAACATTTGGCATTTTAATTATATTGTGTCTTGGTGTGGGCCACTTTGGGTTCATCTTGTTGAGACTCTGTGCTTCCTGGTCTTGTATGTCTATTTCCTTTACCAAGTTAGGGAGGTTTTCAAGTTATTATTGTTTTCAAATAGATTTTCAATTTCTTGCTCTCTCTCTTCTCCTTCCAGCACCCGCATGATGTGAATGTTGGTATGAGGCTGAGCTGCCTCCAATGCCCCAGTTCAGTTGGAAACTACTCTGTCCAGCACAGGTTTCATAACCATGGCAGAACAAATTTATCCAGGACACTGTATTTTGTCTGGGGGAAGAAGGAGGCGGCTGTTCCCTCTAGTGGAGAAAGCACAAGACCTCTGTTCCTCAGGCTTTTTATTGAGAAGGGTATGCATGGGAGACACAAGGTCAAAATTCATAAATCATCAATAGCTTTTAGGCTCCTGGATCGCAGTTGACAGTTACAGATATAGATATCAATATAGACGGCACAGTGACCAGTCTGTCAGGGTCTATTAAACATCTTGACGCCACACTGGCGTTAGGTGCAAGGTTTCGTACATTCCTTGCTAGAGATTGTTTATAGTTAACTAAGAGATAAGAAAAGTAGAGCAAACTCCAAAGCATAATAAGCATTCTTTAAATCCAATTCCCCTGGAAAACCTCTGAGTGGCCTTCGGTTCTGTCTTCCTCACAGCCTTCCAGTGTTCTGTTGAGACTTAGAGGCTTCCTGAGGGGTGGGGGCAGCCTGCCTCACGGCTGGGGCTACAATTCCCGAAACCACAAGGAGTGGTTCCCCACATTGGTATGCTTGAAGTTGTTCCAGAGGCTGCTTATACTATCCTCATTTGAAAATTTTTTTTCTTTTTGCTGTTCTAATTGGTTGTTTTTTGCTTCCTTATATTCCACATTGCTGCTTATCCCCTCAAATGTTGATCTCTCGTAATTTGTTCTTTATTTCAGTTAGTGTATTCTTTGTCCCTGACTGGATCTTTTTTATGTTCCTGAGGTTCTCACTAAGTTCATTCATTGTGCATCCTTTTAACCAGTGTTTTCAACTCTGCAGCAAGTAGATGCTTGTCTCCATTTTGTTAAGTTCTTTTTCTGGAGTTTCGATCTATTCTTTCATTTGGACCATGTTTCTTTGTCTCCTCATCTGGGCAGCCTCCCTGTGTTTGTTTCTGTGTATTAGGTAGAAATGCTACATCTCCCAGGCTTGGTAGCGTGGCCATGTCTGGTAGAGTCCAGTGGCACAGCTTCCCCTATTACCCAAGCTGGGTGCTCAAGATGCATCTGCCATGTGGGCTATGTACAGCCTCTTGTTGTAGTTGAGCCTTGATTGTTGTTGGCATGCCCAAGGTTAGCCACTGCCTGTGTTCTGGCTCAGGTCGCACAGCATAAGCTACAAAACAATCTGCAGATGGCTGCTACTTGCACTGGGCTTGGCGGTGCCAAGGCAAGGCCACACTGTGAACCAAGGCTGGGTGCTGCTAATGCTGGGCCTGGGGCATCTTAGCCAGAGGTACAGGGTCACTGAAGCCAGATGCTGCTTGTTTGAGACTATTTAGGAAAATCTGAAGCATAGGCCAAGATAAGCCATTTGTGTGTAAAAGCCACTGGAAACAGCTTGGGTGGGCCCATAAGTAGGGTAAGGCTGGGCCACAGGTATCACCAGGGTGGGACAAACAATGTGAGCCAGGTTGATGTAGTCTCAGATATGGCACTCACCTGCTGGCCTTGTGGCTTTGTCAGGGGAAGTCTCAGAAGAAACAATGGCCTCTGCCACAACTCCTGTCTGGGAGAAAGCTGTCCCCTAGCTCTCTCCCTGATGTCAAACAATTCCGTTCCTCCCTGCATGTCTTTGATGCCGTTTAATCTGCTGCCTCCATGCTGGAGCTCAGAAATAGTGAGTTCAAGTAAGTCTGTGGATGGGCCCCTTAAGAGGAACTGCCTAGACTTCAGCAGTTTCTGTCTCCCACAGCCTCAATCTTTGCTGGTTTTTAGAGCCAGAAGTTATGGAGATTTATTCCCTCGCACTGGATCCCTAGGTTGGGGGGCCTGGTGTGGGGCTGGGACCCCCCTACTCCTGAGATACCCCTCCTGATTTTTTCTGACACACTGGGTATGGAACCAGCCTGTTCCATGTCTCTACTCCTTCTACCAGTCTTGATGTGGTTTCTTCTATAATTCTGTAGTTGTAGGACTAACATTCAGCTCAATTGTTGATGGCTCTGAATGGTGATTGTTCAATAGTTTAGTTGTAATTTTGACGTAGTTGTGCAGGGAGGTAAGCTGTGTTTACCTACACTGATATCTTGACCAGAAGTTCCCTTTATGCATTTTTAAAAAGAATACTTATAAATAGATATTTTAGGAAAAGACTGTAGAGGAAACTGAATTAATAGAATAACTATAAAAAATTTTCATTTCCTTTTCCATGTCATTGCTACATTTGATTTGAGTCCTTCAGTTTTCAGAACTTTTATGGACTTGATTAAATACACAGTTTCAATTATGTTAGGAATACATTTATTCTCTCAATTTGGGATTGTCCCAAAGAAGAGTTTAAGTAGTTGGTAGAATCTATTCTTCAGAATCTTATTCTATTGTTTCTTCTCTTTTTTCTGCTTTTCTCCTTTGTTATATAAGTATTCACTTTCAAAGTTTTTTCAAACCTTCTGGTTGAAAAAGTTTTTAGGGAACAGTTGCTGTTTTCTCCTGGCTTTAGGCAAGATATGTAAACTCACTCTGATTCTTCATTACTTTATTCAATACTTACCATGCTCAATATTTCCAGAATGGCCTAGAATTTACCCACCATACAAAGGCAAATACACTGAAATGCATAGCATTATGGTGTTTATTTCATAAAAGGTAAAAAATACTATGATATTGGAGAGAAAAATGGATTTTGAGGGGATGCAGTGAAGAGTTCTTTATTCACGTGAGAATTTCTAGACAAGTGCATAAATTTCATTAATTCATTATTCTATTCTTTACGACAATTTTCCTGAGCTACTTTTTCTATTGTGTCACACACACCTTGCCTGATAGCACTTGGCTTTTTTGGCAGCTGAACGCATCTAGGAACACAGGCCTGGCCACTCTAGACCTGTTCTATAAAAATAGAACGTGAGGCACATATGTAATCTAAAATGTTTTGATAGCTACATTTAAAAAGTAAAAAGAAGCAATTAAAGTTAATTAATTTTTTAACCAAGTATATAAAAATATTTCAACATGTAATCATATAAAGATTTGTCGGCAGCCGTCCGTCTCGAGAGACGATGGTGTAGCTTCTTAAGAGTCTATCTGCACCGCCGAGAATGGCTGTGCAGTCCGACTCGGGAGTGACACGGTATCTGTCTCCTCCCGTGTTGAATCGACATCTTGCGATGACGCTGGAGTGTCCTCTCCAGTGAAGCTGAAGCTACAGAGCCTGGGCAGGGTGATATGGAGGGTCTGCTGTTGCCCATGCAGCAGACCCCCCCTCTCTTCGCAGCTGAAGGGTCCAAGGGAAAGACGGAGTCAATACAGCTTGGCTTCAGGTGCGCCGCAGGAGTTGCCGGTGTTGACTACAACGTCAAACCGCCTTAGGGACTCCGGCTCCGGATTTTCTGTCGGGGTTTACTCCCTTAGCCTTTCCCCTGAAGAGGTATGCCGCAAGGCAGCGGAGGTTTTTTGGAGTCAGAGTTTTCCTTCTCTGATATAAAGATTATTACTAAGCTATTTTACAGTTTTTCCCTCTCAGTTTTATTGAGATATAATTGACAAACAACATTGTATAAATTTTAGATGTCGGCAGCCGTCCATCTCGAGAGACGATGGTGTAGCTTCTTAAGAGTCTATCTGCACCGCCGAGAATGGTTGTGCAGTCCGACTCGGGAGTGACACGGTATCTGTCTCCTCCCGTGTTGAATCGACATCTTGCGATGACGCTGGAGTGTCCTCTCCAGTGAAGCTGAAGCTACAGAGCCTGGGCAGGGTGATATGGAGGGTCTGCTGTTGCCCATGCAGCAGACCCCCCTTCTCTTCGCAGCTGAAGGGTCCAAGGGAAAGACGGAGTCAATACAGCTTGGCTTCAGGTGCGCCGCAGGAGTTGCTGGTGTTGACTACAACGTCAAACCGCCTTAGGGACTCCGGCTCCGGATTTTCTGTCGGGGTTTACTCCCTCAGCCTTTCCCCTGAAGAGGTATGCCGCAAGGCAGCGGAGGTTTTTTGGAGTCAGAGTTTTCCTTCTCTGATGTGCCCTGACTGGAAGATCGAACCAGCGACACTTAGCTCGCAGGCCGACGCTCAATCCACTGTATATATTGCCAAATTTTTCAGTCTTTTGTGCAAAGTATTCAAAATCTGGTGTACATTTTACATTTAGAACACACCTTAATTTGGACACTAAATTTTTATTGGAACTGATTTATCTATATTTAAATTTCATAAAACTGACAGTTGTAAAGTAGATTCACATACTATTTCAAAGTTTTCCAATTGATGAATCAAGTATTATTTTTTTAATTTAAATATAAATTTGTTACAATGAAATAAATTGAAAAATTCAGTTCCTTGGTTGCACTAGCCACATTTCAAGTGCTAGGTTTTTGGACAGAGCAGAACTAGACCCTTTTACTCAAAGCATGGTCCAGAGATCAGCATCAGTGGCATAACGTGGGACCTTGTTAGACATGCAGATTCTAAAACACACTCTAGACTTCTGAATCTAGTTTCCCAGGGTTCAAATGCACATTAAAGCTAAAAAGGAGGCTCCAGACTAGTGGTCAGTAAAGTTTTTCCATAATGGGCCATGTGGTAAATATTTAGGCTTTGCGGACCACAGACAACTTCAACTGCATATTCTTCTTTGATTATTTTTTCACAAACCCTTAAAAATAATCCTTAGGTCATGGGCCACACAAACACAGACTGCAGGCCACATTTGGCAAAAACAGGCTGTAGGCAACATTTGACCTACAGGCCATAGTTTGCTAATCCCTGTCTAGACTGTAACTTCTAAAAGAGCAAAAGAATCTGCAGCCCTTTTTGGTCAACCAGTTACCTGGTATATTCTCATTATAACAAACAGATGTGATGAAAAAGATACCATAAATTTTACAGGGAAATCTTGCCATTACTATCCAAATGTAAAACATGTACCCTCTGACTCACACATTGCACTTCTAGACATCTATTCTACAGAGACATACAATTTCGCACACACACACACACACACACACACAGAACATGACAATTATATATGTCCAAGGATATTAATTCCAGCATTGTTTCTAAAAGCAAAATATTAAAAATATAAATGTCCATCAATAAATATTCTAATAAATTATGATATCTTCTTTACCACAAACACTATAAAGTTGTTAAAAGAAATTACACACACACACACATACACATATAATGACATGAAAGTATGTCCAGGATATATTGCTAATTGAAAATAAACAAGTTTCAGAACAGCATGTTTTCATTTTAAAAGTTGAAAACACACATATGCAAACATGTATACATGTAACCCAAATTATCCATAGGGAATAAAAATTGGGATAAAGATGCAGAAAGGACAGTGAACTTTCACTTTTTACTCTATACATTTCTATATTACATTAATATTTCAATAGGCATGTACAATTTCTGTAATAAAATAATAAAAGATGGCTTTAATTTGTGGGTATATGACTGATATCTTACTTTACACTTCTTTCTGTTCTCTCCATTTATAGTAAGCCTACTAAGCATATAGTCAAAAAATTAATTACATCAGTCATTTCTATTTTGGTAACATGGGTTAGAACTCCACGGAGGGGAGACATAGTCAAGATGAGCCCAATATTCTGCAGTTCTTTTTCTCCTTGAAAAAATTTTCTGATTCCAAATAGTAGTAGGTGAGGTGCCAAACACAAAGCAGTATCTAGGAAGCTGGGAAACCAAGAAGAACTTTTGGGAAAATTTAGACTTTCAGTTAAAATCCTGAAAGGTCTATACTCAAAAAAGGGTAAACTGGAAATATTCTCCCCTCTCAAAAAACTGAACACAAGCTTAGATTCTTTTCAATCTCAAACTAGATTAAGGCAATTAGCTCTTAGTATATGTGCTGCTGAAGCAAGCACAAAGGTAATTAACTCTTAATTTTGCCTGCCAGGAAGCAAAACTAAGTCTTTTTGGAAGGAAGATAATATACGACAGAGTTCCAAATTATCTACATAATTTGTCACACATAGTAACTTGTATTCCATCTAAACTCATCAGAATGTCAAAAGACAGTATGCAATAACCAAAACCAAGATAAAATAGACAATAGATAGAAAAATAGATAGCAATAAATAAAATTTTAAAAAGACAAAATAGATAGTGGATAGAAAATAGTAGAAGCAGACCCTGAAGTCATCAATATACTGTGATTATCAGAAATAGATTTTAAAACAACTGATTATGGCCTAGCTAAAACAATAAGGCAAGAAAGAAAATTAAAGGCATAATTATAACTTCTGGTCAAGATGGTGGAATAGGTAAACATGGCTTGCCTCCTCAAACAACCACATCAAAATTACAACTAAACTATAGAACAACCATCACTCAGAATGGTCAGAAATTGAGCTGAATGGAAGTCAGGCAACTATGGAATTAATGAAACCACATCCATTGGACTGGTAGGAGAGGCAGAGACACAGAATGGGCTGGTCCCACATCCACGAGTAGTGGATAAAAAGTCAGGAGAGCCCTGGCTGGTGTGGTCACTGGCTCAATTCCCAGTCCAGGCACATACCTGGGTTGCGGGCCAAGTCCTTGGTTGAGGGCAGGAAAGAGGCAATCACACATTGATGTTTCTCCCTTTCTTTCTCCCTCCCTTCCCCTGTCTCTAAAAATAAATAAATAAAATCATTTTAAAAAATTGAGAGGGATATATTGGGTGTGAGGAGTCCCAGCACCACACCAGGCTCCCCAAACTATGATTCAAGTGCCAGGAAGATAAGTCCCTATAACTTCTAGCTGCAAAAACCAGGAACTGCTGGTGTCCAAAACAGTTCCTCCCAAAGAACTCACACATGGACTCACCTACTCAAACGCACACCCTCTGAGCTCCAGCACAGAGGTAGCAGCTTGAAAGGCACCAGTGGCATACAAGGAGGAACTGAAGTGTCTGGCTTCAAGTTGACAGTGGGAGGACAGCTTTGTCTCAGACAGAAAGGTGGGCAGAGGCCATTGTCCCTTTTTGAACACTCCCTGCAAAGAGCCACAGAGCCAGCAGGCAAGTGCCATATCTGAGACTCCATCAACCTGGCTCACTTTATGTGCCTCATGATGAGATTCCCTGACACCCAAGTTACAGGCCCACCCAAGCTATTAACAGTGACTTTTCCATATGAATGGCTGGTCCTGGTTCATGCTTCACAACTTTCTAAATCCTCTCAAATAAGCAACAACTGGCCTCAGTGAGCCCCCTTCCACCATTCCTCTTGCTAAGTGGCCCCAGGCCCAGTGCTAGCAGCAGCCAGCCTAGATTCACAGCTTGGCTTTGCCTGGAAATCTCCAAGCCCAGCATAAGTAGCAGCCATCTCAGATTGCTTAATAGCTCATGCAGGGTGGCCCTGGGCAAAACACAGGTGGGGGCTGACCTTGGCCTGCACCACCTGGGAAACCCAGAGGCTGTGCATCCAGTGAATAGCTATAGACCACATTGGAGCATCACCACGCTGCCCCAGCACAGCTGATTCTTGATGGAGGGTCAGGTTTGTTGTCAGAGGTCACAGCCAGTCCTTGCAACCGACTGGCCTGGATAAATCCCTCCCATTGACCTGCCAATAGCAATCAAAGCTCAACTACAAGAGGAGGGTATACTCAGCCCACATGAAGGGTACACCTCAAGTACCCAGTTTGGGTGATAGGGGAGGCTGTGCCACTGGGCCCTACAGGATACCTACTACATTAGGCCACATTACCAAGACATGGAGTCAAAGGAGCGCTACCTAAAACATAGAAACGAACATAGAAAGACTGCCCAAATGAAGAGACAAAGAAACATAACCTAATTGAAAGAATAGATCAAAACTCCATAAAAAGAACTAAACAAAATGGAGGTAAGCAATTGATCAGTTAGAGTTCAAACCACTAGTTATAAGGATGCTCAAGGAACTTAGTGAGGACCTCAATAGCATAAAAAAAGATCCAATCAGAAATAAAGGATACACTAATTGAAATAAAGAACAATTTACAGGGAAACAACAGTTGAGTGGATGAAGCCGAGAATCAGATCAATAATGTGGAACATAAGAAAGCAAAAAACAACCAATCAGAACAACAAGAAGAAAAAAGAATCCAGAAAAATGAGGATAGTGTAAGCAGTCTCTGGGACAATTGCAAGTGTTCCATTTTTGCATCATAGGGGTGCCAGAAGGAGAAGAGAAAGAGCAAGTAATTGGAAATCTCTTTGAAAAAGTAATGAAAGAAAACTTTTCTAATTTGGTAAAGGAAATAGTCATGCAAGTCTAGGAAGCACAGAGAGTCCCAAACAAGATGGATGCAAAGATGCCCACTCCAAGACACATCATAATTAAAATGCTAAAGCTTAAAGATAAAAAGATAGTCCTAAAAGCAGCAAGAAAAATGCCCTTACCTACAGGGAAGTTCCCATAAGACTGTCATCTGATTTCTCAAATGAAACTTTGCAGGCTAGAAGGGACTGGCAAGAAATGTTCAAAGTCATGAAAAGCAGGGACCTATAGCCAAGAATGCTTTACCCAGCAAAGTTATCATTTATTTTTTAAGGTATTTGTTTCTGTGTATTAGGCGGAGAGGACTTGACTGTGTTTTGGTAATAGGGACTAATGTAGTAGGTGTCCTGTAGGGGCCAGTGGCATAGTCTACCCTATCACCCAAGCTGGGTACTCGAGGTGCACCCTTCATTTGGGCTGAGTACACCCTCCTCTTGTAGTTGAGCTTTGGTTGCTGTTGGCAGGTCAATGGGAGCGATTTACCCAGGTGAGTCAGTTGCAAGGACTGGCTGTGACCACTGACCACCAACCTCTGTGCTCCATATGGGATCAGCTGTGCAGGGGCAGGGTGCTCTGACATGGTCTGTAGCTGTCCACTGGGTGTGCTGGCCCTGGAATTTCCTGGGTGGTGCAGGCCAAGGTGAGCCCCCACCTGTGTTTTACCTGGGGCACCCTGCCTGTTCTATAAAGCAATCTGAGATGGCTGCTACTTGTGCTGGGCTTGGAGATTCCCAGGCAAAGCCAAGCTGTGAACCTAAGCTAGCTGCTGGTAGTGTAGGGCCTAGAGCTCGCTGAGGCCAGCTGTTGCTTGTTTGATAGGTTAGGAAGTTGTGAAGCATGAACCAAGACCAGCCATTCATATGAAAAAGCAGCTTGGGTGGGCCTGTAAATTGGGTGCGGCAGAGTCTCTGGGGAATCCAAGGCGGGTCAAACAGATATAACCAGGTTGAAGGAGTCTCAGACCTGGCACCATCTTGCTGGCTCTGTGTGGGGAGGGTTTAAAAAAGAGACAATGGTCTGTGCTGGCCTTGATGTCAGACACTTCAGTTTCTCCCTGTATACCACTGGTGCTTTTCAGGCTGCTACTCCTGTACTGGAGCCCAGAGGGAGTAAGTCTTAGTAGATGAGTCCGTGTGTGAGTTCTTTAAGATGAACTGCTTGGGGCTCCAGCAGTTTTTTCCATGGACTCAATCCCCGCTGGTTTTTGCAGCCAGAAGTTGTTAGGACTTATGTTCCTGGCACTGGAACCCTGGACTTGCGGGCCTGCTATGGGGCTGGGACTCCTTGCTCCTAAGACATCCTTCCAAAATTTTTATCCAGTTTTTATCCACCACACATGGGTGGGAGACCAGCCCATTCTGCATCTGCGGCCCTCCTACCTGTGTCAATGGATGTGGTTTCTTTAATTCTGTAGTTGTCAGACTTTCATTCAGCTCAATTTCTGACAGTTCTGACTGAAGGTTATTTTGTATTTTAGTTGTCATTTTGATGTGGTTGTGTAAAGAGGTGAGCCATGTCTGCCTATGCCACCATCTTGACTGGATCCAGTCCAAAGCTATCATTTAAAATCAAAGAGCACATAAAAGAGCTCCCAGACAAGAAAAAATTAAAGGAGTTCATCATTACTAAACCATTATTATATGAAATTTTAAGGGATTTATTTAAGAAAAAAATCAAAACTATGAAAAATAAAATTGCAATAAATATATATTCATCAACAATTGAATCTAAAAAACAAACTGAGCAAACAAGGACAGAGGCAGAATCATGGATACAGAGAGCGTTTTGACAGTTGCCAGATGGGAGGGGCATTTGAAGAAATGGGTGAAGAGGTGAGGGGATTAAGAGGTACAACTAGGTGGTTACAGAATAGCCATGGGGATGTAAAGTCGTCGGCAGCTGTCCATCTCGAGAGACGATGGTGTAGCTTCTCAAGAGTCTATCTGCACTGCCGAGAATGGCTGTGCAGTCCGACTCGGGAGTGACACGGTATCTGTCTCCTCCCGTGTTGAATCGACATCTTGCGATGACGCTGGAGTGTCCTCTCCAGTGAAGCTGAAGCTACAGAGCCTGGGCGGGGTGATATGGAGGGTCTGCTGTTGCCCATGCAGCAGACCCCCCCTCTCTTCGCAGCTGAAGGGTCCAAGGGAAAGACGAGTCAATACAGCTTGGCTTCAGGTGCACCGCAGGAGTTGCCGGTGATGACTACAACGTCAAACCGCCTTAGGGACTCCGGCTCCGGATTTTCTGTCGGGGTTTACTCCCCTAGCCTTTCCCCTGAAGAGGTATGCCGCAAGGCAGCGGAGGTTTTTTGGAGTCAGAGTTTTCCTTCTCTGATGTGCCCTGACTGGAAGATCGAACCAGCGACACTTAGCTTGCAGGCCGACGCTCAATCCACTGAGCCAAACTAGCCAGGGGGAGGATGTAAAGTACAGCATAGGAAATGGAATAGCCAAAGAACTTATACGCATGACCCATGGACATGAACAGTGGTGTGGGAATTGCCTGAGGGAGTGGGGGGTGCTAGGTGGAGGGGGACAAAGAGGGAAATGTTGGGATAACTATAATGGCATAATTGATAATATATAATTAAAAAATAAAAAATTTCCCTGGCTGGTGTGGCTCAGTGAATTGAGTGCCAGCCTGCCAACCAAAGGGTCACCAGTTCGATTCCAAGTCAGGGCACATGCCTGGGTTGAGGGCTGGGTCTCTATTTGGGGGCATGCAAGAGGCAACTACATATTGATGTTTCTCTCTCTCTCTTTCTCCCTCCCTCCCCCTCCCTCTAAAAATAAATGAATAAAATCTTTTAAAAAATAAAATAAATAATTAAGAAGGCATAATTATAAGAAATAAAACATGAAAGTTTTATTATTCATAGACAATATGATGGTGTATGTTTGAAATCCAAGAGAATCTGCAAACTTAGAATTTACATGTGAATTTAAAGAAAATTCAATTTTTTTCTTTCTGTATGCCAGCAACAAATACATTAAAAAGTCACATATAATAGCATAGAAAACAAGTCAAACAATAAAGCTTTTAGAGAAGAATACAAAATAATATCTTTATGACCTCAAAGTAAGCACAGGTAAGAAAAAGCAGTAACTATAAGAGAATATAATTGAGAAATTTGACTATATTAAAACTTGAAACTTCTGTCCATGTAAACAGTATCAGGAAAGTGATAACATACAAAGTGGGCAAAGATATGTGCAATATGTAAAGCTAACAGACTCTACAGAGACTGTACGGAGATCTCCTCCAATAAGAGAAGTTCAGACACCTCAGTAGAAAAGTGGGTAAAATACTTGAAAAGACAGTAATAAAAATGATATCTAAATATTGACTAAACATATGAAAAAATGCTCGATTTCATTAGCCTTTGTGAAAATACATTAGAACCATAATGAAATATACTACATATTCACCAGGATGGCTAAAATAAAAAAGGGGGGAAATATTAAGCGTTAGTCAAGATGTGAAGCAACCAGTACTTTCATTCACTGCTAGTGGAATTATAAATTATGGCAACCACTTTGGAAAAATCGTTTGGCAATACCAACTATAGCTGAACATATATATTTGTTCTACTTTTAGCTCAGAAATGCATATGTGTTCATATATATATATGTGTGTGTGTGTGTGTGTGTATACTAAAATATTCCCTAGCAGCACTATTTGTAAAAGCTCCAAGCTTAAAATTACCAAATGCCAATTAATCATTGAATTGATAAATAGATGAAATACTATATAGCGATAAGAATAAATTATCTATAACCAAACAATATGGACAAATTTCACAAAAATAATGTTGCACAAAAAAAGTCAGATATGGCCTTTCTTCGGCGCTGCCTACGGAGGTGGCAGCCATCTCTTAGTCGGCACCATGGCTGCCCTCAGACCCCTCGTGAAACCCAAGATTGTCAAGAAGAGGACCAAGAAGTTCATCCGGCACCAGTCAGACCGATATGTCAAAATTAAGCGCAACTGGCGGAAACCCAGAGGTATTGACAATAGGGTGCGTAGAAGATTCAAGGGCCAGATCTTGATGCCCAACATTGGTTATGGGAGCAACAAGAAAACAAAGCACATGCTGCCCAGTGGCTTTCGAAAGTTCCTGGTCCACAACGTCAAGGAGCTTGAAGTGCTGCTGATGTGCAACAAATCTTACTGCGCTGAGATTGCTCACAATGTCTCCTCAAAGAACCACAAAGCCATTGTGGAGAGAGCGGCCCAGCTAGCCATCAGAGTCACCAATCCCAATGCCAGGCTGCGCAGCGAAGAAAACGAATAGACAGACTGTGTACACATTGTATTTGTGTTAATAAAACCATAAAATTCTGCAAAAAAAAAAAAAAAAAAAAAAGTCAGATATGAAAGAGGACATATGAGGGAGGCTCCAAAAAACCACGTAATTTATTTATTAAAAATTGTGTATTTATTCTTATATGTTTAAACTTCAAACCCCTTCAAAGTACTTTCCATTTGATGCAATACACCTGTCAAGACGTTTTTCCACTGCTCAAAACAGCTTTTGAATTCATAGATTTTTTTTTACCTTTTAGTGCTTCTGCTATTTTTTGTTTCCCCACGTCCATATCAGCAAAATGTTTCCCTTTGAGGACTTTTTTCATCTGGGGGAAGAAAAAGTCACTTGGGGTGAGATTGGGTAAATAGGGTGGGTGGAGCATGAGGTCATGCTCTTGTTGTGCAAAAACTGCTAAAGCCCTAGCTGGTGTGGCTCAGTGGATTGAGTGCTAGCCTGTAAACCAAAGGACCACTGGTTCAATTCCCAGTCAGGGCACATGCCTGGGTAGCAGGCCAGGTCCCCAGTTGGGGGCACATGAGAGGCAACCTCACATTGGTGCTTTTCTCCATCTCTTTCTCCCTCCCTTCCCCTCTCTAAAAGTAAATAAATAACATCTTTTAAAAAAACACTGCAGATCACTCAGTGCGATATGGGCAGGTGTGCTCATAAATCACCCATCATGAAATGAGCACAGGTATTGAAAGAGTCTTCAAAAAAATTCACTGAAGCCAAACCCAGCCTCTCACAACAATGCCAACTGGTACACTGATACAGATGGGTTCCTAGAACATCCACCTAGCGGTGGAAGCCTGTACTACAAGGGGCCTGCCTTTCAGAAGATAATTTCAGGGGGGTTTTGCATCCCCCCTCATATATAGTTGGTAGCTTCTAACATGGGCCTCAATCCTGTTGCCTTCCAGTATTCATTCTCTTGTTTAAAATCCTCCCCTTGAGTATGGACGACACCTAGTGATTCACTTATAATGACTGACAAAAGTGAGAAAATGTAAATTCTGAGATTAAGTTGAAAAATTCTCTGGCTTCCATCTTGGGCCCTCTCGCTCTCTCGTTCTCTCCCTCTCACTCTCCCCGCCCCCTCATTTTCTCACTGTGAGAAAAACCTGTTGCCATATTGTGAGCTGCCCAATGGAGAAGCTCATGTGGTAAGGAACTAAGGAAGACCCCAGTCTAATAACCTATAAGGATTTGAGTCCTGTCAACAATCTGCCACCTGGACATCTGAGCCTTCAGATGAGGCCACAGTCATAGCAGACACTCTGACTGCAAATTCATGAGAGATCTTGAGCCAGAGCTGCTCAACTAAGCCATGTGTGGATTCCTGACTAACAGAAACTATAAAATAATCAATGTTTGTTGTTTTAAAATGTGAAATTTTGGGTTGATTTGTTATGCAAAAACAGATAACTAATATGCCATCTGATTCCATTTGCTAGGCAAATACAAATATAGACAAAACTAGTCAGGATAGTAGTTTCCCATAATAAGGGTTAATAACTAGAAGGGAGAATGAGTAGGGTTTCTTGAATGTTGATTAAATTTTATTTATTGATTTGGGTGCTGGATACATGGGTGTGTTCGGTTTGTAAAAATTTACCAAGATGTACACTTAAGATATGTACACTTTTCAGTATATATTTGTGATGGTTAATTTTATGTGTCAACTTGACTGAGCCACAGGGTGCCCAGATATTTGGTTAAACATGATTTCTGAGTGTGTATGTGTTTCTGAATGTGATTAACATTTCAATTAATAGACAAAGTAAAACAGATTGGCCTCCCTAATGTGGGTAGACCTCATCCAGTATATTGATAGACTGGATAGAATAAAAGCCTGAGTAAGAAAGAAATCCTTCTCTTTGCCTGATTCTCTTCAGATTGGGACATCAGTCTTCTGCCTTCATACTGAGACTTGGACTAGAACTATATCGTTGACTCTCCTGGGTCTGGGCTTCTCAACATCTATAACAGAGTGAGACAATTCCTTATGATAAAGTTCTCTCTTTCTCTCATGTCCAGTGGTATTTTTCTCTGTAGATTTCCTGTCTTATTGTATTCAATATATTATACTTTAGTAATACATTTATTAAACTAATTAATACAAAAATAAGTGAATGGAAAATTTCATCAGCGACAAAGATTCATTAAAAAAAATAATAAAATGGAGTCCTGGCTGGTGTGGCTCATTTGGTTGAAGAGTCATCCTGCAACTGAAAGGTTGCAGGTTGATTCCTGGTCAGGGCACATGCCTAGGTTGTGGGTTCCATCCCCGTGCGGGTGCATACAAGAAGCAACCAATCGATGTTTCCCTCTCACGCCAATGTTTCTCTCTCCCCTCTTCTTCCCTCTCTAAACACAATGAAAAAATGTCCCCAGGTGGGGATAAAAAAGATAGTAAATAAATAATATGGAAATTCTAATCTGCAGTTAGGAGCACAATAGACGGGACTGACAGTAGAATGACACTGAAGAGAGGTCAGTAAACTGGAAGACAGGTGGGTTTAATGCAGAATGGAGACACAAGAGGGTTAATGAACTAGAAGATAGGTGTAGGTTAGGGTAAACATGCAAAATACAGAAAATAATGTAAAAGACAGGTTAAAAAAGCTTAACATCATATAATTTGGATCCAGAACAAGAAGAAAGGGAGCATGAATCCCAGGTTGGAAGTAAACAAAAAAGCCACACCCCAGCCCTGACTGGTATGGCTCAGATGGTTGGGCATTGTCCCACAAAGCAAAAGGTCACTGGTTGGATTCTGGGTCAGGGCACATGCCTGGGTTGTGGTGCGGTTCCCGGTTAGTTCCCGGTTAGAGGTGCATGCAAGAAGAAACCAATCGATGTTTCTCTCTCACATTGATGTTTCTCTCCCTCTCTCTAAAAATAAATCAATAAAATTTTAAAATTAAAAGAAAAAGGAAAGCCACACCTCAGCACATCATAGTCAAGATTATAAAACTTTAAAACAAAGAGAAATTTTAAAAGTAGCTAGAGAAAAAAACAAAACATTATCTTCTAAAGGAAAAAGAAAATTGACAGATGAGTTTTTGTTAGAAAGGGTGGAAGCCGGAAGAAAATGAAATAGTTTTAATATACTAAAAGAAAATTGCCAACCTGAAATTCCACAGCTAGTAAAAATCTGCTTCAGAAATGCATGTGAAATAAAGAAGTGGTTGACAGACAATAACAGAGAATCAGTTACTGTACCCCACTCTAGAAGAAATACTAAAAGAAATTCTTTAAGCATATGAAAATTCCAGAGTTAAAGGTGAAAATTCAGGAAGGGTTAAAGAGTGGCAGAAAGAGGAAATGTGTTGTATAAATCTAAGTGAATACTGGCTGCATAAGACAAAAGTAATTATGACTTACCAGTTTTATATATGTACAGGATCAAAATATATGATAATATTACAAAAGGTGAAGGGGGATTTTACCAGAGCAGACCCTGAAACAAAGGTTTGAGTTCAAACAACTTATTTGGTAAATTAACCTAGGTAGTGTGAGCATGGGACTGGGAAAGTGAGGTAGGGAAAGAAGAGATACAATGAAGCGTAATTCAGCAAATCATCACTATGGGTAATTGGGGCTTAATCCTACTTATAAACTCTGAGATGAAAGAATATGCACCTCAGAGTTAATCCTACCTCAGGCGCAAAGAAGCTGAGAGATTTACCCACCAATCCTGGTCAGCAATTAATTGATTGACAACTACTACAAGGAGGTTTTAGCTTCCCAGTACTTCCAGCCTGTCTGGCACTCGTCACCCAAAGATGCCCTCAGTCCAAGTTGAGTCACAGATGCTGGGAGCTGTCAGCTGAGCCAATGTGCATGAGAATGTTAAGTGCCAAGAGGGTTTAGGTAGGAAGCATCTACTTCAGGAAAAACTGGAGTTTCAAAATTCAAAATTTATTTTTAATCACCTAGAAAGAAATAAATGCACTAATTTTTAAAGAGTCCAGTAAATAGAAGACTCACACTGTAATCTACAGATTTTAAAAAGTAAAATAATATGTATTTCACAGGTTAGGAGAGGGGAGACTGGATTATTAAAAGAAGGTAAAAAAAATTTTAAATGAACATAGAAGAATGAAATGAATGGAAAACAAATACTAAAATGGTAGATTTTAATCTTTTTTTTAATTTTTTTATTTTGGTTTTTCAATTACAGTTGTCCCCTTTTCCCCCAATTTCTCTCCCCCACCCAACCCACCCCTTCTCCCACAATCATATCCCTCCCCGTTGTCCATGTCCATGAGTCTTTCATACAGGCTCTTTAATTAAACCCTTCCCTTACTTATCCCCCTTCTCTCCCTCTCCCCTCCCCCCTATTGACTGCTATTCTGCTCTTTGTTCTATTTAGATTTTAATCTCGATGTGTCACAAGTTACATAAATATAAAAGGATTCCATTAAAAGACAAAGATATCAGATTGAATAATAAAATACAATCCAACTAAATGCTGCTCACAAGAGTCATGCTTTCAATATAAAGATATATTAATATCAGACAAAATAGAAGTTAAAGTAGGAAGTGTTATAAGGTTAAAGAGGGATAATGATAAGCTAGTCAATCACCAAGAATATAGGCCAATTTAAATTTGTATGCACCTACTAGCATAGCCTCAATATCTATAAAGCAAATGGACAGAACTAAAAAGAAAACAGACAAATTCTCATTTGTAGAGAGAAATTTTTGGCACATCTCTCTCAGTAACTGATAAGACACACAGAAACAATAAGGATATATATATGATGCAAACAACAAGATTAACAACCTTAACCTAATTAAATATAAAATATTGCTTCCAACATCTGAAGAATAGGCATTATTTTCAAGATTATTGTACATTCTACCCTGGCTGGTTTGGCTCAGTGGATTGAGCGTCGGCCTGCAAGCTAAGTGTCGCTGGTTCGATCTTCCAGTCAGGGCACATCAGAGAAGGAAAACTCTGACTCCAAAAAACCTCCGCTGCCTTGCGGCATACCTCTTCAGGGGAAAGGCTAAGGGAGTAAACCCCGACAGAAAATCCGGAGCCGGAGTTCCTAAGGCGGTTTGACGTTGTAGTCAACACCGGCAACTCCTGCGGCGCACCTGAAGCCAAGCTGTATTGACTCCGTCTTTCCCTTGGATCCTTCAGCTGCAAAGAGAGGGGGGGTCTGCTGCATGGGCAACAGCAGACCCTCCATATCACCCTGCCCAGGCTCTGTAGCTTCAGCTTCACTGGAGAGGACACTCCAGCATCATCACAAGATGTCGATTCAACACGGGAGGAGACAGATACCGTGTCACTCCTGAGTCGGACTGCACAGCCATTCTCGGCGGTGCAGATAGACTCTTAAGAAGCTACACCATCGTCTCTCGAGACGGACGGCTGCCGACGACGATTGTACATTCACCAAAATTGGCCATATCTTAGTCCATAATGCAAGAATGAACAAATTTTAAAGAACTGAAATCATACAAAATTTGTTTTCTTATAAAATTAAGCTAAAAATCAATAATAAGAAATAACCAAAAAAATATGTTGGAAATTAAGAAACACTTTAAAAAAATCTAATGAGTCAGAAGTAATCACAAAAAAATTGGAAAATATTTTAAGCTGAATGATAATACACATATGATATAATGAAATTATTGAATGCAGATAAACTGCTTTCTATAGTCTTAAATGTTTATAGTTTAAAAAGGAGGCTGAAATCAGTGATATAAGTATTTATTTCAAGTTCAAGAAAAAGAACAGTAAGTAAAGAAAATAGGAGAGAAATAATAAAGATTAGAAAAGAAATCAATGAAATTAAGAACAAATGTATACTTAAAAAAAACAAAGACAAAAATTAGTTCTTTGAAAAGAACTTTGAAATCTATAAACTCTTGTCCTGTCAGATCAAGAAAAGAGAGAAAAATAACAAATTACCAGCATGCAACTGACAAAGAGAATATCACAGCTGATCTTCAGATAGTAAAAAGATAAGATAAACACTGAATTTTTTTATGCCAATAAATTTGGAAATTTAAATAAAATTTTAAAAATGCCACAACCAACCAAAAGTAAAAAAGGAGAAAATTTTAAAGTCTACTTAATTAATTGAATCCATGATTAAAATCTTCCCACAAAGAAAAAAAAATTTCCAAGTCTAAATGGCTTTGCTGGTGAATTTTACTAGTTTTACGAGGACCAAATAACCTTGATTCTAAAAGTGACAAGGATATTGTAAGAAAAGTGTAAGCCAGACTTTCCCATAAATTTAAATGTAAAAATCCTAAACAAAATATTATTAAACTAAATCAAGTAATATAGAAAAGAAATAATATATAATGACCAAGGAGTAAAAAGGTGATTTAACCAATTGATATGATTTCACACAATCACAAAAATAAAGGAGAAAATTATGATTATATGAAAAGATGCAGAAGAATCATATAATGAGATCCAACACATATTTGTTATAAAAATTCTTAGCAAACTATAAATAAAAGGAAACTTCCCTTTGTAGGGTATCTAAAAATACCTACAGAAATTGATAATGAGAAAAATATATTGACTATCATCACTTCTATTTGACTTTGTACTAGAAAGTCTAGATAATGCAATAAGGCAAGAGAAGAAAACAAGGTATAAGGACTGAAAAGAACAAATAAAACTATTGTTATTTACAAAGAACATGATTGTATACATAGGAAACCCAAAGAATCACAGACAAACTGAAATGTGCAACAAAGGATTTAGAATATTTCGTAAATTTAGTTGTTAAAGCAGAGCACGTTTTGAAAGAAGTTCTGTTATGGGTAAAATTCTATCAAACAGCATCACATGCTACAGAGAAGTCGTTGGTGAAAGGAAGAGTCAATCAATGGGGCAAACTTCATTGTCTAACTGCCACAGCCGCCCCGAACTTCAGCAACTACCATCCCGATCAGTCAGCAGCCATTAACACCGAGGCAAGACCCTCCACCACCAGAACAATTATGATGAAGGAGATGGGGTCACACTTATCTGTGTTCCTATGGAAACTATTTAAATATTTTTTTTAGATGGATTTTTACTCAATTTTAAAACACTACTAAGGAGTACACCTCAGCGGCCGAGCAAGCATTTGGAGCTTGTACATTGGCAAAATGGGCCAGAAGCTTAGTGTTGTGACCTGTCTTAAAAATAAAGTACTTTAAAAATTAAAAAAGAAAAGTGATTATGACTTGTTGAAGGCTCAGGTGATGGTTATCATTTTTAGCACTACAGTAGTTTTAAGTTAAGGCATATACATTATCTCTTTAGACATAATGCTACTGCACACATAATAGACTATGGTATAGTATAAACATAACTATAATATGCACTGGGAAACAAAACAATTCATGTGACTCATTTTACTTTAATATTCACTTTACTGAGGCAGTTCGGAACCAAACCCACAGTATTTCCAAGGTAAGCCTGTACTTAATTTATGATAAAGCTGACAACTGCCGAGCAGTAAGGGAAGAATGGCTTTTTCAATAAATGGTGCTAGATCAACTGGATATCTTCATGAGGAAAAAATGAATGTTGACCATGACCTCAGATCATACAGAAGAATGAATTCCTGTCATACCAGTATTCTAAATGTAAATGTTAGAACAGCAATGCTTCTGGGGGAAAAATATGTGGTAAGCAAAGCTTTCTTAAGTAGATCAGAAAACATAAAGAAGAAGACTGACAAATTGGATTATATTAAAATTAAGAACTTCTCTGCTCATCAATTGACACTGTTAAAAGACTAATAAGGCAAGCCACAGAATGGGAGAATATATATGCTGACATGTGTCTGACAAGGGGCTTATATACACAATATATAAAGAACTCTTACAAATCAAAAAAGATGTCCAATAGAAAAAAAGGATCTCCAAATGGTCAATAAACATAGAAAAAGTTTCTTTATTTCATTAAATATCAGGGAAATGCAAATGAATAGAACAATAAAATATCACGGCACCTGTTCCCAATGAGAATGGCTAAAATTATAATAACTGACAATACCACATGTTGGTGAAGATGCAGAGTGAAATGTGTATCAGTTTACTTGGGCTGCCATAACCAGGTACCACAGACTAGGCAGCTTAAACAACAGGAATTTGTTTCCTCACTGTTCTGGAGGTTAGAAGTCCAAGGTCAAGGTGTTGGTAGGGTTGGTGTCGTCGTAGGGCCCCCTGCTTGGCTTGTGGATGGCTTTCTCCTCCCTGTGTCCTCACATGGTCTTCCCTGTGTTTGTGTCTGTGTCCTAATTTCCTTTCCTTATAAGGACAGTCATAATGTATTACAGGCCACTCTAATGACCTTATTTAATCAGCTCTTTAAAGACCCTATTTCCAAATACAGTCACATTCTGAAGTACTGAGGGTTAGGACCTTAACATATGAATTTTAGGAGGATACAATTTATTCCACAACCTGGAGCTACTGGACCTCTCCTACACTGGGAGTGTAAATTGATACAACTGCTTTGGCAACATCTATGAAAGCTGAAGAGACACATCCTGTGACTTACAGAGGATTCCATGTCTAGGAGTATATGTAACAGAAATGCAGACATGTGCACATCAAAAGACATGTAAAGAATATTCATGGAGGTATTTATAATTACCCCAGACTGGAAATGACCCAAATATCCACAATGGATAGATGAATAGATAAATTCTGGTATATTCATACAATATAATTCTATAAAATAATAAAAACAAACTATCTGTTGCTACTCCCAACATAGATGAATCTCATAAACATGATGCTGAGTAAAAGGAGACAGATGTAAAACATTCCATACATTCTATAGAATTACATTTACATCAAATTCAAAAATAGGCAAACTATTCCATGGTGTCCAAGCAGGAAGTAAAATAGTGACTGAGGGTTAAGAACCATGAGGGAGCTTCTGCTCCTTGATCTGGGGGCTCGCCTTGCGCAATTTTATTGAGTTGTGCACTTAGAATTTGTGCAATTTTTCTCAGTATATCAGTCCATTAGAAAAAGTAAGGCACCTTAACCCAGCCTGGTGCTAGTCTGCAACTGATTTTAGAAAAAACCACCTGTGAAACGACAATTGTAATGTTCCTATTCTCAGTCCATGCCAAGTCGGAGACCCTGAGGTCAAATCAGGGTTATTACCGCCAAGCTG
The DNA here is from genome assembly GCF_987537825.1 of Furipterus horrens. Lineage (NCBI taxonomy): Eukaryota > Metazoa > Chordata > Mammalia > Chiroptera > Furipteridae > Furipterus > Furipterus horrens. The sequence goes on from NW_028327183.1 coordinate 33,855,812, forward strand.
CTGACAGCATTTGTCATTCACCTTCTCAGCAACAGTTTTGAAAATTTCTCCCAGAAGACTGTACTTTTCATGGCCAAAGGAACATTACATCTACTATTTTTTGAAAGAGGAGCTTAGGAAAAGGACTATTTTTTCTGTTGGAATTGAGAAAAAGGGATGCAGGACAGAAAATAACTTGCATAAATGAGATAAGAAAAGAGCCCAACAAATGCACCCGGACAGTGTCTTGCTCCCAGAGAAATCTAAAACTCATTTTGAGCACAGATCCCTCTTGAGGATGGAGTTTCCTTATTCCCAACTCATTAGTTAGCTGCATCTGGGCATTAGGTGTTCTGAAGCCAGCGGAGTATGTAGTTACCATTCCCAAACCCCTCTCTTTCCGGATACCATGGAGATGGGTAATCAAAGAGTGGGTTCTCCTCCTCTTCCTTATCCCAAGGGGCAGAGCTGAGCACTAAGAGCCGCAGCTTTGGATTTCTTTAGTTTGATGTCACAGGAAAAACAGTTACCCTTGGATCTCTTAAGATTCGGCATCTGTGTACCTCATGTGATCCTGAGGGAATTCTGCATCAAAACCAGGATTTTTTCCACTACAATCTCAGTTTTATGGATACCCCAGTAATTGCAGGTGAGGATTTCCTCCCACACTGGTGCCTCTTTGGCCCAATGCCATGACTCTTTGCTCTTTCAGGCTAATGAGAGCAAAATCCTGGCAGCTCTCAAGGGAGCGTTTGGAAATAGGTGTGGTGGTTACTAAACCCATGTATGAGAGAACACATTTTATTCCCAGGTGTATCCCACTCACTCTTGTTTGGACATGTTTTGAATCGATAGGGCCCTTTTAAAAAATAATTCACCAAGTACGTAATTTGGATGGGTTTTACTTAAATTTAAAAGTAAAAAAAATCTTCCTCAAGAACAAATTTCTTGTTAAGAGAGTGGAACTTACCTTTTTCCTTAGTGTGTCTGGCTGCTTCTCTGAACACATATCCTATATAATCCTTGAAAAGAAGGGTGGGGAGGAGGGGAGGAGACCATTCCCAAAAGAATGACTGTGATTATGCCTACAATAACATGTCCTAAAAAAAATGAACTTGGCAGTTTTCAGAGTAATGAGACACCTGCAGAAAGCCATTCCTGATCATTCTGTTCTCAGGGCACATTTCGAGGCTTTGATTTTCTTGACTGGACCCTACAAGTCTTTGCTCCCACGTGGTCTTCTCACTGAGGCCCACGCTGAGCATTCTATTTCAATGTACTCAGTCCCATACCCAGTCCTCCTTAGGCTCCTCTGCTTTCCCCCTCAATATTTAGCTCCTTTTAACACAGCGTTCAGTTTCTCTCTGTTTGCTGTCTCTTGTTGGCCATCTGTTAAAATGTGACCCCAGGAAGACAGGGATCTTCCTCTGGTTTGTTTCCTGATGCATAATAAATACCTAGGATCGTGCCTTGCACATAGTGAGCACTCAATAAACACTTGTTGACATTTGAAAATTCAGTTTCATAATTAACAAGTGCCAAGCCTTTGAATCTTCTTGCATCAAGTCAAACTAAAAACTTTGATTAAAAAGTCTTTGCTTTGAGCCCAAAGAATATTGAAACGTATTTTCTAGATACAGGGTAAAGTTGCACTATTATTTTTCGTAATACCATTTAAAACATATTATTAATAAATGTTAATGTTTCAATATCAAGGTTCAAAAATCTGGAAATTTTATCTTATTTTATTTTATGCTTTTTAAAGATTTTATTTATTTATTTTTAGAGAGAGAGGAAGGGAAAGAGAAGGAGAGGGAGAGAAACATCAATCAGCTGCCACTCACAGGTGGTTGGGACCACAACCCAGGCATGTGCCCTGACTGGGAATCGAACCAGCGACCTTAAGCTTTGTGGAACAATGCTCAACCAATAGAGCCATGTTAGTCATGGCATAAAAAAATCTGGAAATTTAAAAAATTGTGTATGTAATACATACATACTCTATGATATAAAGCAAATTTGGAGTTAACCAAAGATTCTTTAAAGACAAACTTAAAGGACACAAAACATTTGTCTTTAATCATGACATGAAGTGTCTGTTTGAGGAACATCATATGGAATGTCCATGTCCAATTATAATTGTTAAGACTTTGTTTGTATGCCAGATGCTTTTCCTGCATTGCTTCTAATTTTCCAAACATCCCTTTAAGGTAGGTATTATTATCCAATCTATAGATGAGGAAACTGAGGCCCAGGAAGGAGAAATAACTGCCCAAGGTCATGCAGATCTCAGATGAGATGGAGGGTTTGCTCAACTCCAGGATTTGTCTCCAAACACTGTGCTCGTTCTCCAGAAAATAATGCAATGCAACTTCATGTGATATTCACATATGTCATTTGTTTCATATTCTTAGTCAACACATGTTTTGAGTAATTGTTTTGTTCATAGCACTGTGCCAGCTTCCTTGGAGATCACTGCAAGAAGCTTGCCATCTCTTTGGGAGGTACTCAAATTGCGCAGGCAGACTATGTGATAGGACAAATGAGTGGAATCCATGTAAGGCTGTGGGAGTTCTGAAAGGGAGAAGCCCTCACGGGCCAGGCTCCTGGAGCCTGATAGCAGGTGCACCTTTGCGTTCTCAGCCAGGCAGTTGCCCTGAATGGGGTTGGCTGCTCAGCTTCTATCTTCCACAGTGGCACCTCAGTCTTCGTGAGAACCGACCTTTCCCCCACCATATGGTCTCAGCACAGGGCTAACTCCAAATCATTGCCTCCCACGGCCCCTTCCCACCCTTTGTGGCTGCTAAGGAGACAAATCCTTCCTTTTTTGGATGCCGATAGGATGGGAGTAGGTATGGGACCCACACTCAGCTGATCTCAGGCCCATGGTCAGGATGTTGGGTCTTGAGTGAATGACACAAAGATGGTCTACCATCTGCTGGCAGCAACGACCATGGTGAGCAGAAGTTAAAACTGAAGCAGCTACATCTTGATTGGGCTGCTCCTGGGATGAGGCAATGACCCAGGTCCCAGTGAGTCTGGAGGAGTTTTCCAGAAACCCCTCTGTAGTTGACACAATCCTAAATTTATTGTCTAGTCTTTACTGGAAAAGTATCTCTTTCCCTTTTCTCTTTATCTTGAATTTAACATTGATGGATCTAGTCATGAAAAATCATCCTAGGGATGATCATCGTTGAGTCAGAAGGTAAAGTCTGCTGTTGGGAAGCTGTTGTTTGTCTACTCTGATGCTGTCCCCACAGGCCAAAGAGCATCTGCTTCTTTACTTACTAAAGCTGAGAATCTTCATCCCTCTGAAGTTACCTTGAGCTTGATAACCACTCAAGGAGCCAACAGACGTCTCTGGGTTGAGCAGGGGTCTGGCTGAGGCACCAAGATGTGATGCCAAGGCTCTGGTTGTCCTGCTGGTTTTGCTCTGTGGGATGACACAGGGAGAGGCTTTCCTGTATTTTGCCTCAGAGCAAAAGATCTTATCTGTGAAATCACAGCACCCTGCCTGGTCCTGAAACCATGACAGAATTAAGCCTGGGATGACCCATTTACTGGAGGAGTGCTCTGCCGCTCCGCACTGCTGGTTACCTGCCACAGAGTGCTGTGCTCGTGCACAGTCTATTTTCAGAGCACATCCGCCGCTTTAAATTCTCTGCACCCACAGTTAGTGTGCAACTCTCTCTTAAATTAATCAAAGCTAATCATTTCAGTTCTCTTTTTTCAACCCGGAGTTTTTTAGTTTAAGTTGTCGTGGGAAAATAACTCATAATAAATCCATTTAAGAATAGGGAAGTAGGGCAATTACTGACATTTTAAGAATTATTGAAACATCTTAAAGTTTGTGATTTGTGTTCTAAAGGACATAAATAACTTTTCTTCTTCTTATTTTTTTTTTTTTTCCTTTTTGGAAGGGCTTCAATTAATCTCAAGGATGGGCATTGGGCACACAGACTGTTCAAGTCTAATTAATTATCTGGTTTTGCCCACAACAGTCACACCTTCAAATCACTGAGGTTGTAGCTAATCATCCGAAATTCTCCCACACTGAAACAATCGCACACGCCCCTTTGGGCCACGGGAGATATATGTACAGAGTGAATTACAAGAAGGGAAGGTGCACACCCAGAGGGAAATCAAGTTTTGTTTGTTTGTTGGTGACTCATCAATGTAGTCATGCATTAAATATTCAATATCTGATTGAAAACATTTAAAAATCTTGACACAAAAATTCATGAGTAGGTTTAACCAACCACATAGTATTTTTGTATCATAAATTAGATTAGAAATTCCAGAGCTGGGAAAAGCAATGGTGGAAAGAGCCCAGGGATGGTGTGGCACGGAAGTCCATGGGTGAACAAACCTGATGAGGCTGTCGTGGGGGTTCCTTTCAGTTCACGATCAGCAGGAAGCTGAAGGCCAGTCAGCGTCTGCCCCGAGAGAGATCCGCCCATGCTGAGTGACATTCGCCTGAATTGTTTACTACATGAGAGTGTGCATCCACAAGTGAGCACTGTTTATGACTCATATTTCTATTCTTTGTCATACTTACATTTAATTTTTTAAAAAACCACTGTACTTTTCCATGCATTGATAAACTTCAAAAAATAAGATAAGAAAAAAATCTTTACCTTGAAGCCTATCTTGGAAAAGCTACTGAGGTTACCTGCAGCAAGGCAAAAGATAAAATGTGGCAGCCGCACTTTAATCATTGCTGAGAGCCAAAACCCTTTCTATTTACCCTATACAAGAACATATATCCTAGGTTTTAAAAAAATACTGGAGGCCTTATCAGAGTCACGTTGAGCAGTGGTATGTAGGTCTGGAGAACAAATACAAAAAGAAGTGTTAAAACAGGCCGTGACCTGCCACATGCCCATCAGATGCATCTTTTCTTTGGCACAGAAGCTTGGAATTTACTGCTCCAGGAAAAAAAAAAAAAACTGCTTGTCAGCCCAAACCCTGGACACCGATACTCAGTGATCATCTTCATGTGTGTCTCAAACGGTTTCTGAAAGGCAAGAGAACCTGCTCTGTGAGGCTCAGGTACTGTCATCAATGGTGCACCTTCCAGCTGTTTCCTGTATGTAAAGACCAGTTGTAATCAAGAGAAACTAGCTGCCCTGGTGGCTGCCCCATGCGAGGTAAGAGAGGAGGCAGCTAAAGTAAGGCCTCTCTAGTGAAGTTTTCATTTTAATTATTGTACTTTTCAATTCCAGAATTTCTGTGTGTTGCTGTTTAAGTAATTTTATCTCTTTATTGATGTTCTCTGTTCGATGCAACATTCTTATCATACTTTAGTTACTTAAGCATGATTTTCTTTAGTTCATTGAACATATTTATAATCACTGTTCTGAAGTTTTTGTCTGCTATTTCACCATATGGGTCCCTTCAATTTCATGTCTTATAAAATATTTATCTCTTTGACCTGTCAAAGAATAAGAGGTATATCAAAGGATCCCATTAAAAATGCAGCTTTGTACATTTTTCCCTTGTATTTCTAACCTTTACCTTTATAAAGTTTGGTGCTGTTATTTGGTGCATAAAGGTTTCTTTTTTGTAGTATGGTATTATTACATATTGACAGCTATAAATTAATATTTATAAAATATGAGTTATAAATAATAATGATATAACAAATATTAGAGTATATACCCATCAAATTTCAGAAAAAAAACGTTATCATTAATATTTTTTACTTTTCATTTTGAAAATGATTTGAAGGATTTATATACAAGATATAAAGATTTATTATTATGTTACCATAAAATGTTGGTGTGGTATTAGCACAAGGATAGACAAACAGACAAATGGAACAGAACAGAGTCTAGAAATAAATCCATAAATACACTTAACTTATGATAAAAGTGACAAATGAAGAACAGCAGATTTGATTTGTAGAAGCTCATTATATTAATAGTAGCCCTGTGTTTGTTATATATGTTATAAATATTTTCTCCAGTTTGTCATTTATCCTTTAACCCTTTAGCTTAAAGTTTTTCCTTTTTCGGTCATGTAGAGGTTTTTTTGTTTGTTTGTTTGTTTGTTTTTTAATTTTTAGGTAGCCAAGTCTGTTGAGATTCTCTTTTTGGAATTTTAGGTTTCATTAGTTATTTAAAAGGAACTTCCCTGTCAGACCATGGCAGCAGCTGGAATGCCCACCCAGACTTTTGATGTATACAGATGAACCATGTGCAAATTAACTTGGACCTAGCCTCTCTCATAGGAAATAAAAATGGACTTCGCTCGTTCTCAGAAGAAAGTTGATGGACATAGCACCACATATTGACCGGCCTGGTGGGGGAAAAGCAGAGAGATGTAAATAACCTGCTGAATGTATTAATAGGTAAACTCGCCCTAATTGAGATGTGTGTTTGGAAAGATGTGGAGACGGTGCCTGATGCAGCACAGGTAGGTGATTTCTACGGGCCCACATAGATGACACAGAATCTCCACTCTCTCTTCCTTCCTCCTTACCCCTTTTTCCTTCCCCCTACTCCCTTCCCCCTTCCCTCTTCCCTTTTCTCCCTTCCCTTGCTCCTATGGGCCCTCAAGTTGGCCTGGGAGTTTCCTCTTCCATCCAACACCCTTCCGCCTCTTCCCTCTCTTCCCTCAATAAACCTGGTATAAAATCCTAGACTGTTCTCTGCGTGATTCCTCAGAGCAAAGGCAGCTGGAGTTGGCGCTGAAACCCAAGAGGGGCTCTGAGAGTGGTCATCAGCAGCTTGCAGCCAGGGGAGCGGTGGGCAGCGGCAGCACGTCCCAGGCTTACCCCCTGAGCCTCTCTGTCAGACCCCTCTTGCCCCCTCCTCTACCACTCTGCTCGAGAGATCTGCGCATCTAACGACCTCCATCTTCAGACCCTTTACTGTGGCCTGCCCTCCATCCACACTGAACACCAACTAGTCGAGTTTCATCTCATATCTCATTGGGTGAGTCTCTCATCACGTTGACCATCTCATTTCTGAGCCTACTGTGGCTCTGCTCGAAAATCCTAGGCCTAGGTCTGTCTTCCTTGGGGCCTTGTGCCTCATTGAACTTCCACCGGCAGTTGGGGACACCCACTTCGTGGACAGTTAGTTTGAGGCGTTTGTGCATCGGAGCCTTCACACTCAGTTGAACTTCCAGAGGCAGCTGGGGACGCCCTCCCCCTGAACAGTTCACTCAGGGCCTTTGTACCGCATAGAATCAGCAGCTTTAGTGGGGACACCCCTAAACCCTCCTGATTCATTTTGTATCAGGCTCACCCTCTGGGTCATTACTCTCAGCGCCATGGGAGCACATCAATCCCTACCTCCGAAGGACTCTCCTTTGGGTTGTCTCTGTCAGAACCTCCGGACCCATCAAATTGGGTCCCAGGTAAAGCTGAAAAAGCTAATTTCTCTCTCCACTGTTACCTGGCCTCAATATCCTCTTGATAACAAATGCCACTGGCTGGAACATGAAACCTTTGACCCTCAAATTCTTACTGATCTCGACAACTACCTCAGGTGTACCAGCAAATGGTCTGAAGTTCCATGCGCAGAGGCCTTTTTGACTCTGTGCAGCAGACCGTCCCTTTGCTCCTCCTACTCCCCACTCCAACTTATTCTCCTCCAACTGACCTCTGCCTGCAGTTCCTCTGTGTCAATGAGCTCCACTGACTCCTCTCCATCCTCATCTTTTACAGAAACAGACCCCTCAGACCTTGGACAGCCTTATCCCCCACCCCATACCCCTTCCCTGTCAACAGCTCCCCCTCAGCAAACACTTCCCTCATTCCCCTCCCTTCCTGACTGGCTGGCCAAATATAAGCCATTGCCACCCCTGGACTCCACCGCTCTCATTTTGCCTCCCCACACTCGTTCTTGCGCTGCCCTTGAGCCATCGTTCTCCCCGCCATCCTTGGGCCTCTACTCTCTTAGCGAAGTAGCAGGAGCTAAGGGCATTGTCTGGGTGCATGTTTCCTTTTCCCTCATGGATTTAGCCCAAATTGAGCACTGTAAGTCTAGGGTCTTATACTGCAGATCCTACCCACTTTTCAAGGAATTCCAATATATAACTCAGACATATTCGTTAACATATCAAGATGCCTATGTCACCCTAACCTCCACCACCCCAGAGGAAAAAGGTTGTATTCTGTCCACTGCTTCTATATCTGCAGACACCCTACATGTCCAGGATCCTGATAGGAATCCAGCAGGACCCACTGCAGTTCCAACTGTGGACCCTCACTGGAACTATCAGTCAGGGTCCCCTGATTTGGCTAAGATGTCTCATTTTCTCACATGCCTAATTGAAGGCATGCGTAGGGCTGCCCTTAAGGCCGTCAATTATGACAAAATCCTAGAAATTACACAGGAGGCCTCTAAGAACCCAGCCTCATTCGTGAGTAAGAAATAAGAAGGAAAAACAAGCATATGGTTAAATCTGAAGGAGGAAAAGGTATTTAGAAAGTCTGTGAATGTTGCAGAAGGTCTGTGGAAAGTTGTAAAGAAAAATGGAAAGTGAACAAGAGAGAGTATAAGGCATGGAAATGAAGAAGGTTTGTGATAGAAGTTTTGTTAGATGGTTTTAGCAATGGAAAGTAGAGGGCACAGAGATGCAATTTTAGTGAGTATTAGGACAAGAATTTTCCTTCCTGATTTTTCTTTGCATGAAACTAATAAGACTCCTGGGACCTAAGGCCCTCACTAATCTGTTGGCACCCACCCTGCATAACACCTGACCTCTTAGCACCCTCAGCAAGATCACTTGTCAATGCTTGGTTTGCCAGAAGGACACAGCTCAAGGGCGAGTTAGACCTCCACCATTCCCCTACTCACCAGGCCAAGGGACAAACTCCAGGACAAGATTGGCAAATTGACTTCACTTACATGCCACCAGTTAAGAAGGTCAAGTATCTACTAGTGCTAGTGGATACCTTTTCTGGTTGGGTGGAAGCTTTTCCCACTACATCAGAAGAAGCAAATGAGGTTGTTTGCATTTTACTAAGAGAAATTATTCCTAGGGTTGGACTGCCTCAATCCCTACAATCTGATAACAGCCCAGCCTTTGTTTCTAAAATTACTTCACAGGTCAGTACAACTTTGGGCATTACCTGGAAACTACATGTTCCCTACTGGGCTCAGTTCTCAGGGAAGGTAGAACGCATGGATGGGCTTCTTAAAAGCCACTTTTTTTTATGAGTTGTTTTTGCTTTTTGTTTTTAAGATTTTATTTATTTATTTTCAGAGAGAGGGGAAGGAAGGGACAAAGAGAGGGAGAGAAACTTTTCATGTGTGGTTGCCTCTCACACACCTCCAAGTGGGACCCAGCCTGTGGCTCTCCTCCACATTCACGCAGCCCATCATCAACCCCACTTACATAGCCAACCAATATCTGAAAAACCTCTTGACTTATGTTTCTAGGTCCTTATCTATTACAGGACCAGTCTTCACTGGGGTCTCCATCCCCCAAGGCCAGCATGTACCCACTTGTGTTTCTTGTACTCAACATTCAAGATCTTCTAGCCTGGTAGGTCACCTGCCAGCTCCCCTGTGCAACATCACGATCAATATAACACGCCAGGAGCAACACAAGAATCACCCAGCCTCTTGTCTGAACCTGGCGTCAAAATTTACATACTCTCTCCGGTTCACCACCCCTCCCCTACTAAGACCCACTGGGACTTCCAACCATACCTCTTGTTTTGGAAACCCCTCTCCCCTGCTATTCCCCTTTGGCACCTCCAATCCTGGCTCCCCCTGTGAGTGCCAACTCTCGCCAGTGTTCTAATCTTACTCTTAACCTACAAGGTCCTTTTATAGCAAATTCCTCAGTACCTGACCCCATCCTGGGAATGACCTGGGCAGAGACTATCTCAGTCTGGGAAAAAGAAACCCAGACAATACCTTTAGGAGGTACCTGGTACATCTACGGGGTACTCAGTACAGGCACATCTCTGACAACTCTCAGACTTGCCTACCGCCTTCACTTTCAGGTATGCCTTCGACATTCTGGTGTTTTCTTTCTGTGGGATCACAGACCTACCTCTGTCTACCTACCAATTGGACAGGGACCTGCACAATCACCTTTCTAGCCCCTCCCCTACAGGTGATGCCACCCAACTCAGAGATTCCTATTCCCCTTTCTATGGCAATAAGAGCAAAGCGAGCTCTAGTACTAATCCCCACCCTGGCAGCCTTTGGCATTACTACTGGAGTCACAACGGGATTGGCAAGGCTGGGAACTTTCCTCAAATATCATCAGAAGCTATCCCTAAAGCTTGAACAAAGCCTAGAGGATACAGCACAGCAATTTCCAAACTTCAGTATCAGGTAAACTCCTGAGATGGAGTTGTCCTTCAGAATAGAAGGGTTTAAGATCTCCTTAATGCCCATAAAGGGAGTACCTGTGTTTTTTGGGGGTGAAGATTGCCATTTTTATATTAACCAATCTGGAATAGTACAAGGCATAGTTAAAAGGCTAACAGATCGAGCTGCCTGATTAAGGGATAAGATAAGCAGCTCATCAGATTCATGGTTTGACTTAACTGTCCCTCTGAAGTCCATTCTTCTAACTCTCTTTACACCTTTGCTAACACTATTTTTAGCTCTCATTCTAGGGCCTTGCCTTCTGCAACTCCTTGTCAGCTTCATCAAAAGAACCATCAATACAGCTATGGTGCAGACAGCCCACACCCTCATGCTCCTGTCTACTCCTCGGTACCAACCCCTGCCAGCATAAGAAACAACAGAGATATAGACACAGAGGGAAATGTACACTCTAACTATGCCCCTATGTTAGCAGGAAGTAGCCAGAATGACTGTGATGCTCTTTTCCCTTAAAACCCTCCCTCCGTGATCCTGGACCTCAGCATCATTCTTTTTATTACAAACAAAAGACTGGAAATATCAGAAAATGGTGGCAGCTGGACTGCCCTCCTGGACTTTTGATGCATACAAATGAACCATATGCAAATTAACTTGGACCTAGCCTCTCCTGTAAGAAATAAAAATGGACTTTGCTCGTTCCCAGAAGAAATGGTGATGGACATAGCACCACATATTGACTGGCCTGGTGGAGAAAAGCAGGGAGATGTAAATAACCTGCTGAATGTGTTAATAGGTAAGGTCTCACCCTAACTGTAATGTATGTTTAGAAAGGTGTGGAGACAGCACCTACTGTAGCACAGGCAAGCGATTCCTACAGACCTGGGTGGGTGACCTGGAATCTCCATTCTCCTTTTCTTTCTCTTTCCTCCTTCCCTTTTCTTCCTTTTCCCTTCCCCTTGCTCTTATGGGACCTGAAGTTGGTCTGGGAGCTTTCTCTTCCCTCAATTAACCTGGCGTAAAATCCTAGGCTGTTACCTGGCTGGTTTCTCAGAGTAAGGCTACCTGATATTCCCCAATTCAAGTTTATAATAAATATTTCCTCTAATGATTTTAAAAGGTTTTTAATACTTAGATCCATCATTCATCCAGATCTTATATTCATGAATACTGTGTGATAGGCACCTAACAAACAGCAAGTCACATTTATTAACTGATCTTTTCTTTCCCATGTAATTTAAAGGGCCACATTTTTTGTTTTTTGTTTTTAATTTTAAATTCCCACATATAACTATCTCTGCTTTGGGGCTTTCTATTCTGTTCCACTGCTCTATTTGTCTAATCTTGGGCCAATATCACACAGTTTTAATAGCTATAACTTAATAGTATATTTTGATTTCTGGAAGAAAAGTATCTTTTCATTATTTTTTCTTAAGCCTGTGTTAAATTTGGAAGGTAATCTTTAAGGTATTCTGGGTCTAGATGTAAAGGTTTTGAGATGCATAGGCTGAGGCCAGGTAGAGCTCTATAATAGATCAGATTTAAAGAAATGTCTTTTGTGCTAGGCTCCCTAGAAACAACCACAAAAAACACAGTGGACAGAATTATAGTCTCCAGCTTCTACTGGGCCCCATGCTTCTCTGAAGTTTTACTTTCCCAGAGTCATTTCTCTTCTCTAATCCTCTTAGCTTCAATTTCACACTTAAACAACTCTGTAAACCACCATCTCTCCATTGACTTTTCAAGGATGAACTTCCCTTCTATTTTACAGAGAAAACCAAATCATAATATGGAAACTTCTTAAGTTTCTAGTGGCAAAGCTACAAACTGGCACCTTTCCTCTTTCCATCTTGTTAAAAAGGGAGAAGAGTTTTCCCAAGTTCTGTTAAGTGGAATCTGATTGCATCACCTTAGAGAATAGTTCCCTTTTTGTCCTGTGTTTGAACATGACTATCAATCTGACCTTAACACACACACACACAAACATACACACACGTCCCGCATACCCTTTTACTCCAGATTGCCCTGAAGATATTTTATACTATCTCCACTTGTTCAAAGCCACTTCTAGAAAAAACTGCCTACACTCATCATTTCTTCTCCTCCCACTCATTTCTCAGTGTACAACAAAAGTCACCTGTCACTTCCTTATGGTTAAATCTTTACTAATATTCTTGCCTCTAGTCTTGTTCTCCTTCAATGTGTCTCACTGTAGCAGCCAGAATAATCCTTTTAAAATGCATATTTGGATACATTATTTTCCTCATTAAGAAGCTTTCGTGATTCGGGGAGGAGGAGGGTGGGTGGAGGTGGAAGAAGGTATAGGAGGGATACATGGTGATGGAAAAAAGATAATAAAAATAAAAAATAAAAAAGAAGCTTTCACAATATTTTACTGATCTCAAGATAAGATCCAAATTCTGTGACAAGGTTTCCATCTTCAGTCTCCTCAATCTCCTCAGCCCTGTCCAACCCTAAACTCGGCTCACACCCTGCTGCTCACTGTTCCTGACTTCCTCACTGCCCTCACCCAGTTTTTCTTTTTGCACCTTAGCATGGCTAACTTGTACTTTAGTACTCCAGCAAGAAAATGGAAAGCCTTTTTTGACCACCAGTCCGAAGACAAACGGGGCACCCTACTTCGTGTTTCCCTGGCACTGGCACTTAGCCATATTATATGCAGCCAATATTATATTCTATTTCTCTCTGTCTCCAGCTAGACGAAAACTCTCGAGAGCAGGAATTATGTCTTAATTACCATCTAACCCCAGCATTAAGCAAAGTACCTAGCATATAGCACAGTCTATAGATGTGGAAATGAATGAATAAATAGCTCCTCTACTAAGTTTAGAGCTCAGCATCAACTGTGACTTTTGTAACTAAAGAAGGCCCTTTGTTTATCTGTGGTAAAAAAACCAAACAAACATAAAATGTATCATCTTAACCATTTTTAAGTATAAGTTCAGTAGTATTAAGTATATTTACATTGCCATAAAGCAGATCTCTGAAACTATGTCTTGCAGAACTAGAACTCTATACTCATTAAACAACAGTTCTTTTCTCCCTACCCCCAGTTTCTGGTAACCACCATTCAACTTCCTATATTTATGAATATGACTACTTTAGATACCTCATATAATGGAATTACACAGTATTTGTCCTTTTGACTGCTTATTTAACTTAGCATAATATTCTCAAGGTTCACATACACAGCATGTTATAGAATTTCTTCCTTTTTAAAGGCTGCATACTATTCCATTATATGTATATACTACATTTTGTTTATCCATTTACTAATGATGGACATTTGGGTTGCTTCCACCCATTGGTGACTTTTTCATGATTTTCTATAGTATTTCAATTCTCGTTTTTCACAAGCTTTTGATTCTACAACATTCAAATATAGTATTCCAGATAATATATGCAAACATATGCTTTCTAGAGATCTGGAAGTTTTTTATTAAATATAAGCTTTTGTTGTTGTTAAGAAGTTATTTACACTTTTTTCTAAAAAATTATTGTCATTAAAAAGTGTGCATTTTAATATGTATTTTACAGTATAAATCCTCATTAAGAAAGAAACACATATAAGATTTGGTACAAATTTATTTTATACAGAAGAATGAATTTAATAAGAATGATCTTTATAAGGTCAGTTTTTAAAATTAGAAGTATAGTATTCTATATAATATATATTATGTATTTCTTTCAAAGCTAAGTATGTGTTTCTTTCAGAAAGAAGGAAGAACACAAGTAATTGATTTTGTTTTGTTCTGTTGATCTAAGAATGTCCAAGTAAGAGTTTATTTGAGCCAAACAGACATGTCAGTAAACAAGATCTCAAATACTCTGGAGGATCACAGTTTTTTTAAGAAATTTTTTTCTCAACATTTTATATTTATTTATTTTTAGAGAGAGGCAAGGAGGAAGAGAAAAATATCCATTGACTGCCTTTTGCATGCCCCCAGTCAGGGACCTGGCCTGAAACCCAGTTATGTGCCCTGACTAGGAATTGAACAGGTGACCATATGGTTTGTAGGAAAAGGCCCAACCCACTAAAAGCCAAACCAGTCAGGGCTGAAGGATGACAGTTTTGCAATTCTTTTTATACATTTGAAATTAAGGAGGGAACATAAGGAAGATTACAGGAAGGTGAGAGATGGGGAAAACTCTCTATGATTGGGTTACAGGAGAGTTAACAAGATCACGTGCTCCCTTGAGGATGGTTAGCCTCCAAGAGGTTGGAAAAAGAAGATACTGTGGCATTTCAAAGATGTGTTAATGTAGGTACTCAAGAACAATGGACAGGCTTTGTTTAATGAAGATAAACCTTTTATTAAAGAAGGTATAGGCCTGGGGCATGACTATCCATCATGACCTGCCCAGTTAGGAATTTGTGATCAGATCACCTTGTGAGGTTACTTTCAGGCACTGATTTATTATTACACAGCCCCTTTTTCTTCCACAATTCAAACAACAGACATCCCAAAGGAGAAAATTTTTAATTAACACCTGAGATCAGGTGGACTGAATAGAGTTCTGTGCACTAATGATCAAACCATAGTGCAGTACATACAAATAGTCACTGTTTCTCAAGGGATAAGAAGACAGAAGATAAAAAGGTGGCAAAAAATCCAATAATAGTCCCAGTCATAACCTGGTTACTTTTTCTTTTTTGTAGGTTCAATTATTTTAAAGTACATTTTATTGATTATGTTGTTACAGTATCACAATTTTTCCCCCGTTTCTCCCCTCTGCCCAGTACCCCATTTCCCTTCAGCAATCCCACCCCCCCTTAGTTCTTGTCCATGGGTCGTGCATATAAGTTCTTTGGCTTCACCCTTTCCTATATTATTCTTAACTTCTCTATGTCTATTTTGTACCAACAAATTATGCTTCTTAGTCCCTGCACCATTTCTCCATTTCTCCCTCTTCCCCCTCCCAGCTGATAGCCCTCCAAATGCTCCCCGTACCTATGATTCTGTTCCTATTCTGGTTTGCTTAGTTGGGTTTTGTTTTTATTTTTTAGATTCAGTTGCTGATAGTTGTGATTTAATTGTCATTTTAATGTTCATAATTTTGATCTTCTTTTTCTTAAGTAAGTCACTTTGACATTTCATATAATAGTTTGTTGATGATGAGTTCCTTAAGCTTTACCTTGTCTGGGAAGTACTTTATCTGCCCTTTCATTCTAAAGAATAGCTTTGCTGGATAGAATAATCTTGGTTGTAAGTCCTTGCTTGTCATCACCTTGAATACTTCTTGCCAGTCGCTTCTCGACTGCAAAGTT
Source organism: Furipterus horrens (assembly GCF_987537825.1). NCBI lineage: Eukaryota > Metazoa > Chordata > Mammalia > Chiroptera > Furipteridae > Furipterus > Furipterus horrens. The sequence goes on from NW_028327183.1 coordinate 33,871,379, forward strand.
CCTTTTAAGAAATCAGTTGATAGTCTTATAGGCACCCCTTTGTAGGAAACTCTCTGTTTTTCTCTTGCTGCTTTTAAGATTCTCTCTTTATCTTTAAACTTTTGCATTTTAATTATGATGTGTCTTGGTGTGGTTCTCTTTGGGTCTAGCTTGTTTGGGACTCTCTGTGCTTCCTGGACTTGTATGTCTACTTCACCAAATTTGGGGAGTTTTCCTTCATTATTTTCTCACATAAGTTTTCAATTTCTTGCTCTTCCTCTTCTCCTTCTGGCACCCCTATGATTCGGATGTTAGCATCTTTAAAGTTTTCCCAAAGGTTCCTAAGCCTCTCTTCTTTTTCAATTCTTGTTTCCTCATTCTGTATTGGTTGACAGTTTTTTTCTTCCTTATGTTCCAAATCATTGATTTGAACCCCAGTTTCCTTCCCTTCACCACTGGTTTTGTGTGGATTTTCCTTCGTTTCATTTAGCATATCCTTCACTTCTTACTTTATGCATTTGCCACACTTAAGCGTCTCTGTCAAGTCTGTGAGCATCTTTATCACCAGTTTTTTGAACTCTTCATCTGTTAGGTTGGCTATCTCCTCATTGCTTAGTTCTCCCACTGGAACCTTGATCTGTTCCCCCTTTTAGGCCATACTTTTCTGTCTCCTCAACTTGACAGGCTCCTGTGTTTATTTACCTTTGTGTCTTAGGTAGAGCTGTCGCACCTGTTACATTGTAAGGGGCGGTGCCTTAGGTATTCGTCAGTAGAGGGTGATCAATTTCACCAAATTGTGGCGCTATATGTGGGGGAGGGGTCTGAGAGGGAACAATGCTGCTTGCTCAGCACTTGCCCCTTATCCAGGCACTTCTCCTGCTTTCCTATGGGACTGGCACCCCTCTAGCCGTCATTCCCAGAGTGGGTAGGTCTGCGGATGTTCTAGGACCATGGGGCCCTTTAAACAAGCAGACTCTGCTGAGAGACCAGCAGTTTCTTCCTCTGCCCCAAACCCTACTGGTATTCACAGTCAGAACCAATGAGGCTTTATTTTCCCTGGCGCTGGGACCACGAGCCGTGCGGTCTGTTCTGGTGCTGGGAGCACTCCCCAGGTGTCACTCCTGACTTTTTAAAGCATGTGACTGCACTTTCTGCTGGCCTGCTGCTGCTGCCGCTGCTGGCACCACCACACTGTATCCTCTCCACCCCTCCCACTTGTCTGGATGAGTATTTCTTCTTTATATCTTTGTTTGCTGGACTTCCATGCAGCTCGATTTTCTGGAACTTCTGGTTGTCTCTAGTTTTGAGGTAGCTGTATTCCTTCTTAGTTGTGGAGGGAGATGCAGCTTGTTTGTCTAGGCCTCCATATTGGCCGAAAGTCCCAATTATTTCTTTAAGTATATTTTATTGATTATGCTGTTACCACTGTCCCAATTTTTTTCCCTTGCCCCCCTCTGCCTAGTACCACCTTCCTTCCAGCAATCCCCCCACCATAGTTCGTGCCCATGAGTCATGCATGTAAGTTCTCTGGCTTCACCTTTTTTATACTATTCTTAACATCCCCCCATCTATTTTGTTCCTACCAATTATTCTTCTTGATCCCTGCACCATTTCCCATTTCTCCCCTTCCCACCTCCCAGCTGATAACCCTCCAAATGATCCCCATACCTATGATACTGTTCTTGTTCTGGTTGTTTGCTTAGCTTGTGTTGGTTTTTATTTTTTTAGATTCAGTTGTTGATAGTTATGACTTTGTTGTCATTTTAATGTTCATAGTTTTGATCTTTGCTTTTTCTTAAATAACTCCCTTTAACATTTCATATAATAATGGCTTGGTGATGATGAACTCCTTTAACTTTACTTTGTCTGGAAAATACTTTATCTGCCCTTCCATTCTAAATGATAGCTTTGCTGGACAGAATAATCTTGATTGTAGGTCCTTGCTTTTCATCACTTTGATATTTCTTGCCAGTCCCTTCTTGCCTGCAAAGTTTCTTTTGAGAAATCAGCTGATAGCCTTATTGGAACTCCTTTGTAGATAACACTGATTTTCTCTTGCTGCTTTTAAGATTCTCTTTTTCTCTTTAACCTTTGGCATTTTAATTCTGATGTGCCTTGGTGTGGCCCTCTGGGTCCAACTTGTTTGGGATTCTCTGTGCTTCCCGGACTTGTATGTCTATTTCCTTCACCAAATTAAGGTAGGTTTCTTACGTTATTTTTTCAAGTAAGTTTTCAATTTCTTGCTCTTCCTCTTTTTCTGGCAACCCTATGATTAGGTTTTGGTACATTTAAAGTTGTCCCAGAGGTTCCTAAGTCTCTCCTTGTTTTTCTCAAATCTTGTATCTTCTTTCTGTTCTGGGTGAATGTTTATTTCTTCTTTTCATTCCAAATCATTGATTTGAATCCTGGCCTCCTTCCCATCACTGTTGATTCCTTGTATATTTTTCTTTAGTTCACTTTGTATAATCTTCACTTCCTCCTTATTTTGTGGCTATGCTCAATCATTTCTGAGCATCCTGATCATTAGTGTTTTGAACTCTACATATGATAGGTTGGTTATCTCCATCTCGTTTAGTTCTTTTTCTGGGGTTTTGATGAGGGAGTCAAATGTTGGAAAACTTTAGTTTCAGGTAACAGCTAATAAGCTTAGTAATCAATGTATGTAAAAAGCTGTTGTTTCAGGAACTGGAGGTATGACCCACCTTGACTCCAGGAAACCATAAGCAGTTCCACCCTTGTGCCTCAGGAGGACTGTAAGGTATTTGAGTCATTGTACTCCAGGGTGAGATGACCACCGCTCAGGACAAAAAGACCACCACCCAGTGTACAAGGACCAACACACAGGGTACAATTGAAAGAATGCTGCAACTTTTATCCGATTAACACCTTCCCTGAATTCCAAATCCCTTACCTAAACTTTTCTTCTCCTTATAGAAAGGGTCTGTTTATAATGGAATTTAAGACATTCTGCTACGGTACAAACCTGCCACCTTCTCAGATCGCCAACGATCTGAATAAAGCGCACATAAAGATTCAATCTGTCTCTGCTTATTGGGTCTGGTAGATGACAAGCAGCACAAACACTGGCTTTTCTGGTTTAAGTTTTGTTCTGTTCTTTCATTTTGTTAGAAACAAGGACATAGTGACTCCCAAACCAGTAAAAAGTCATTAATAACAAAGGGCAAATGTAATTAGAGGATCTCTGAGAAGGGAGCTGACAGCACTGGCATATCTACAAACCACAGAAGGGGCATTTAGATAACCGTGTTAGATTGTAACTCCGGAGTAACCAGTAATGGAGAAACGGGGAAGGAGGAGAGGGGAGGGGGAGCTAGTTGCGTTAGGGCAGGGAAGCTAATCGCTCTCACTTTAGGGTGGAGAAGATAATCACTTTAGGGTGGCAATTTCAGGGTGGGGAAGCTAAGACTATAAAACCAGTTTCCTTTGTCTACTTGGCGTGCACATTCTCCTGGCTGTGAGGGTGCGCCCGGCTCTGCAGACTCGTGAATAAAGGCCTCGTTTTACTGCTCAAGTCCTGTGTCCCAGTTTTTATTGTGAGCGTTTTCACAATTTGGGCCATACTTCTTTGCCTCCTCAATTTGGTAGGCTCCCTGTGTTTGTTTCTGTGTGTTGGGTAGAGCTGCCTTGACTCCATGTCTTGGTAGTATGGCCTAATGTAGTGGGTGTCCTCTAATGTCCAGTGGCACAGCCTCCCCTATCACCCAAGCTGGGTACTCGAAGTGCACCCTTCGTGTGGGCTGAGTGCACCCTCCTCTTGTAGTTGAGCTTTGTTGGCAGGTCAATGGGAGGGATTTACTCAGGCCAGTCAGCTTTAAGGATTGGCTGTGACCACATACCACCAACCTCCACCTTCTGTGGAGGATCACCTGTGCAGCGGCAGGATGGTGGTGCTCTGATATGGTCTGTAGCTGTCCACTGGGTGTGCTGGCCCTGGGATTTCCAGATGGTGCAGGCCAAGGTCAGTTCCCACATGTGTTTCACCTGGGGCACCCTGCCTGAGCTGTAAAGCAATCTGACATGGCTGCTACTTGCGCTGCACTTGGAGATTCCCAAGTGAAACCAAGCTGTGAATCTAAGCTAGCTGCTGATAGTGCTGGGCCTGAGGTTTCCTGAGGCCAGCTGTTACTTGTTTAATTAGATTGAGGAAGTTGTGAAGCATGAACCAAGACCAGCCATTCATATGGAAAAGAAGCTTGGGTAGGCCTGTAAATTCGGTGGGGTGGAGTCTCTGGAAATCTCCAAGGCCAGTCAGAGTTAGCTAGGTTGATGGAGCCTCAGACATGGCACCAGTCTGCCAGCTCTGTGTGGAAAGGGCCCAGATCAGAGACAATGGCCTCTGCTCACCTTGATGCCAGATGCTTCAGTTTCTCCCTGTTTGCCACTGGTGCCTTTCAAGCTGCTACTCTGGTGCTGGAGCTCAGAGGGCATGAGTCCATGTGTGGGTTCTTTAAGATGAACTGCTTGGGGCTCCAGCTGTTTCTTCCACAGACTCAATCCCCACTGGTTTTTGCAGCCAAAGGTTTTGGGGACTTATGTTCCTGGCACTGGAACCCTGGGCTGTGGGGCTGGGACTCCTCCCCACTGAGGTATTTCTCCTGAATTTTTATCCACCACATGTGGGTGAGAGCCAGCCTGTTCAATGTCTGTGGCCCTCCTACCCATCTCGATGGATGTGGTTTCTTTAAGTCTGTAGTTGTCAGACTCCCGTTCAACTCAATTTCCGATGGTTCTGGCTGAAGGTTGTTTTATATTTTAGTTGTAATTTTGATGTGATTGTGCAAAGTTGCAAGCCATGTCTGTTTATGCTGCCATATGGGTGGATCTCCATAATCCTGTTACTTTTAAGGCAATAACCTATGTTAGGCATATTTTTTTCTGTTGATTTTGAGAATTACATCACCATTGGTTGAGGGTCATTCAGATGGACATTTACACAAATTCCTTCTCTTTCCCTGCTATTGTAAACACAATATAACACTCTTTCTTGCATCTTTGCATGAACGTATGATGATCTTCTTAATTGCTGGGCCAAAGGGTATGCACACTTGTAGGGTTTTTATGGAAAATTGCCGACTAATCTTTCATAAAGGTTTTTACCAAACTACTCTCCCACTGACCATATATGAAGCACCAATTTCCTTACCTGCTCACTAACACCATTTATTATTCTTTTTTTGATGATTTATAATCATAGATAGAATACGGTATCTCATTGATTTGTTTCTTTAATAATAAGATCTTGTTTTTTCATTTCTCAGAACATTAGTATTTCTTTGTGAAATGCTTGTTCATGTCTCTTGACCTTTTTAATATTGTGCTCTTCATCTTTTGGTTTTTTATTTTTAAGAGTTTCTTGTATGATAAGGATATTCATACTTTGTTACATGCTGCAAATATTTTTCCAGTTTGTTACTAATTTTATTTATGGCATATTTGTTTATCCAAAAACTTCAAATATTTACGTGGTCACCTCTAGCAATTGTTTTATTTTGTCTTTTTTTATTTGGAAGTCAAGCTTAAGTAACCTCTGTGTGGCAGGTTCCTATCCCATAGGGGAGCGAATTGCTAACCTCTATGAGAGCCTTGGGGTAGGAGCTGGGTGCTAATCAGGGAAATTTTTCTTACTATCTTGTGTGCATGGAGAATCTTACCTCCTGCAGACCATGATGACCAGTGGTATCTGATGGTACAGGTGGGTGAGGGACATGTACCTGTCTCTTCTGCATAATAGTTGCTTCCATGCCAGCTTCCCAGCAGAAGCTGATCTGACCATGCAACAATGATTAAAATTAGGAAATTAATGTTGTCACAATACTGTTAACATGTCTAATGACCCAAATTGAGGCCCTGGCTGGTGTGGCTCAGTGGACTGAGTGCTGGCCTGCAAACCAAAGGGCTGCTGGTTTGATTCCCAGTCAGGGCACGTGCCTGGGTTGCAGGCCAGGTACCCAGTTGGGGGCGTGCAAGACACAACCACACATTGATATTTCTCCCTCCCTCTTTCTCCCTCCCCTCCCCTCTATCTAAAAATAAATAAATAAAATCTTTAAAAATAATAATAAAAAGAAAGACCCAAATTGATTTTCTCCAGTTATCCCACTAGCGTCTTTTTTCAGGTCCAGAATCCAATATAACATCCTGAGTTGCCTTTAGTTGTCATGTCTCCTTAGTCTCCTTTAATCTGGAAAAATTTCTGAGCATTGCTTGTCTTTTATGATCTAATATTTTTGAAGAGTACTGGCCAGTTATTCCATAGAATGTTACTCAGTTTGTGTTTATCTGATATTTTCTCATGAGTCAGATGAGGTTGTGCATTTGGTAAGACTGCCACAGGAGTAACATGCCTTTCTCAGTGCATTCCTTATAACAGGGCCATGGTGTTGATGTTTCTTATTCAGCTGACGTTAACTTTGAGTGCTTGGTTAAGGTGGTACCTTCCAGTTTCTCCACTGTATTAAAGCTATTATTGTTTCCATTGTCATTAGTAAGTATCTTGTGAGGAGATATTATACTTTGAGGATAGGTAAATATTCCATTTCTCATTACACTTTCACCCATTGATTTTAACATTGATTGATGATTCATGCCTGCACCAGTCACTATTGCAGTGTTGTCTAAAGGTGATTGGCTATTTCAACCATTCTCTCTATGTTTATTAATTGGAATTTGCTGTAAAAAAGAGTTGTTTTTTTCTCTGTCATTTATTTATTAATTAATTTTTTATGTCAGTATGAACTCATAGATATTTATTTTATTCTATAAATTATCACTCATTACTATTATTTATTTTGTTACTGAAATTGTCCCAGATCTAGTCATTGGGAACTTCTTCAGATTAACTCCTGTGTTAACTCCCCCTTTTCACTTAATGAGCATTTCTTTACTTCTTGGCACCATAAGACGTATAAGATTCTTGTCTTTCCCTGCCCAGCAATGAAATCAACCACTTCTCTAATGAGCCCTAGGTCCTCTCATTGATGAGAGATATTTAGAAGTGATGATATGGTCTCTAGGTGGAATCACTGCTACTGGCATATCACTGCATGTAGGTCCCCCAGTGGACAAAGCCACATATATGTATTCTGTCACACACCTACACACACATCCATATTTGTTTCTATATCAATCTGTGTATATATTACAATCACTAATTCATTCCAATAACCTCTGATTCTAATCCAACACCACAGGGTTCTTTCCTTATTTGTAACTTCTTTCTCCAACAATGAGGAACTTGCTCTCATTATCTAAATGTATTTACTTATTTGCTTAGTCTTGGCATATATATAAAATAATTTCAGAATTGCTACATACCCCTTTGAAAAACTTAGTAACTAGTGCATATTACTTGTGTACAGTTCTTGTATTTAGCCTTATCCAATCAAAACACTATTTTCTAAGGTTACTCAATTAGTTCCTTTCTTTGCTACAGTGTGATTATGTTGTTCATTTGTAGTGAAGTTATGTCCACTGGTTACTGCTTATTGGTATTTCACTTTGGGTTTCTCCCACATCCCAGTTGGTGTTAACTATTTGTTTCTGAGGTACATGAACCCTTATTATGGTTCTCAGAGTCAGAGCTATACCAAAAAGTATACTCACAGAGGTATCTCTCTTCCCCTCACCCCTTCTATCCCCTTCCCACTCCCCATTCTTCTTACCCAGTTCCCATCCACCCCTGTAGGTAACCACTCTCATTAGTTTCTGATTTATTTTTTCTGTATTTCTTCTGCATGAAGGATTCCTTGTCCAATCTTGATGGTAAATGGACAAGTGTAATGGCAAAGGCCTTAAAAGGACATGGTGGTTAAGGGTAGAGATTTCTAAAGGAAGAAGGTGTGGGTCACCCCAATAGGTTACCCCTGTACTTAGACCTAAAGAGGTGCTAGCTGATGGTGAGGGGGATCTGGAATGGGTAGTAGGGGTGGCAGGTGATGAGTATCAGTGTAGCCTTGAGGCCAGCTGAAGCAGTAGGAGTTTTAGTTCATCCACTAGCTATCTTCTGGCAAATTTCTTCAGAAAAGAAGACCATCCAAAATCTTAGAGAAGCTATTCACAGATGGGATCAACTTGTTATAAGTAATAAGTGGATTCAAGCAGTGCGAGAGGTGGAAGGTGGTGGATGTTATGTTTCCCATTCAGGAAGGAGACCCCCATTCCCCCAGCTGTGTTTTCTAAAGCCTCATAAGTACATGACACAGCAGTATGTGTATAAAACAGAAACTTACCTTTCTATGAGATTAGAACAGAGTATAACAGACAAAAAAAAAAAAAAAAATTGGAAAAAGCACCACAATGTATACCTTAATGTCACATGCATATCACAGAGAGGAAAGAGTAAGGTCAGCAAGAACTTGAATAGTCAGCAAAGGCTGAAGGCTGAGACTTGACTCGGGGCTCGAGGCTGTGAAAAGGAAAGGCTCCCCCCCCAGATGACACACCAGAATTGGTGGGCCTTTGTAGCTTTCCTCAGTCCTTCTCTACCTCCTTCCCCCATTTCTCTCTGACCCAGATACAGTCTGCTCTCATATGCTGTTCTGGCTTCTGCACCTTTGGCTTCATCCTGCAGTTTAGCTAGGATAAAGCTGGACTTTTAAAAAAGGAAATTCACTGTTTGGATTCTCAAGTTTTCCCAGGCCTTCCTACCTGTGGCTACAGCGAGTCTTTTTAACAGTAATAGAACAAATCTCCAATCTTCATTCCCAAGTGTTTCTTAGCTAGCTCCTGGGCTGCCACCAAAATGTACTGCACATTAATAGCTCCTATCTTCAAAGTCTCTGAAGGAGAGTCCCTTAGCACAGCCTCTGCTTCAGCTTTTCCTTTTCAAAGTTGCTGCCTGAATGGCAAGGTGCCCGGTTCCTGGTGTTTACAGAAACACAAATCCTAGAGACATCAACGCAATTCTGCCTTCACTCCAGTTCCCACCACGCCGAAGACACAGGGCTTTCACAGAGGTGGGGGAAAGTGTCACTGTCTTCGTAAGGACTAGAGCACTTGTCCCTCCAAATCCCAGCTTTTCCCCCAGAAACCTCTGCAAAGAAAAAGAAAACAAATCCCACCTTGCTCTTCCGGTCAAAACCCCAACATTTATGCAAATGATGCTGGTGGCTTCACCCACCAAGTTAAAGCAATTCTGAATCCCAGTTTAAGTTCACATAGAAACTGAATGTTACTAGAGAAACCTTTTAAAAAAAGAAACAATGGCAAAGGCCTAGAAAATTCCTGACTCTAACTCAAGGAATTGTCACCTACAAGCCCACCCAGTCTGGGGAAGCTTCCTTGGCCTCCTTCTCAACTGTGGGGCACAGTCCCCTACTCCCCCAGCCCCAGACTTGGGACAGTGCCTGGCACAGAGTGGGGATTCAATAAACATGTAATGATTGAGACAGATGAAAATGGCTGCAGGAATAAGTAAATGAGACAACCACATTCCTGTCTGGGGAGCTTCTCATCGCCTCTCCTCAGTCCTGCAGTGCCCAGTGACTGACCTGGCACATGGACTTCCATGTGAGGATTAGGTTCCTCACTGGCCCAAAGATGGCTCCCTGGGCTTCCATGTCATCTCACAAACCCAGAGTGGTTTCTCTCCACCTCTTCTTCTCTTTGCACCACCCTCCTCCCCTCCTGGAGGAGCCCCTGTAGTCCTGCTCCCTACCCCCGGGCTCCATTTCTCTGCATGTCTTGGTTTTGTCTGGTAGAGACACAGTCACCACAGTGGTCAAGGCAGGAAGTGAGGCTCAAGGCTCTTCTGCTGAGTTCACATTTATCTATTTGGCTGATATCTGGGCTTACTGTGATTTGTTAAAGTTTGAATGTGTTCTGTTCTCAGTTAATGTTAACACTGTAATGTACCTACAATGCTTTTTTCTAAATGGACTTTATTTTTTAGAACAGTTTTAGATTTGCAAAATATAGTAAAGATAGTACTGAGGTTTCCCATTTACCGGGCCCCCAGTGTCCCCTATTATTAACATTTTATATTCACATACTATATTTGTTAATGAGTCCATGTTGATATATTATCAAATAAATTAAAGCTGATACTTTGTTGGCATTTCCTTAGTTTTCTGTTCCAACCACATCACATTTAGTTGTCATGTCTCGTTACGATTCTTCAGACTGTCACACTTCCTCTGACTTTGCCTATTTTTGATGACGGTGGTTTTGGGGAGGACTGGTCAGGTCTTGTGTAGAATGTCGCTCTATTGGGATGTAGTGTTTTTTTCAGGGTTAGACTGTGGTTATGAGTTCTTGAGAGGAAGAGCAAAGAGGTTAAGTGCCATTTTTATCTCATTACATCAATATGGTTTGTGACTATTGATGTTGATCTTGAACACCTGGCTGTAGGAGTGTTTGTCAGGTTTCTCCACCATGAAATTCCTGTTTAATTCTCCTTTTCATGATCTGCTCTTCAGAAGCAAGTCAATATGCGCAGCCCACACTTAGTGAGGAGTTCTGCTCCCCTACCTGAGGGTGGGGTATCTACATAAATTATTTTGAATTCTTCTGCATGGGAAATTTTGCCTCTTCTCTGACATTTACTTACTCAATTATTTATTTATATCACTATGGACTCACTGATATTTATTTGCTACTTTGGGTTATAATCCAATACTGCATTATTTATTTTGCCACTGGAATTGGCATTGGGACTCTTTGGACACTGGGAGCTCTTATATTTGGCTACTGTGACCCTTTCACATATTATTATAGACTGAATGTTTGTGTCTGTCCCCCCATGCCCACATTCATATATTAAAGCCTTAATCACAAATATTATGCTATTTTTAAAAAGGGCTTTTGGCAGGTAGTTAAGGTTAGGTGAGTTCATGAGGCCCTCTTTTGATGGGATCAGTGCCCTTATAAGAAGAGACACCAGAGAGCTTGCACACAAAGAGGCCATGTGAGCATGCAGTGAGGTGGTGGCTGCCTACAAACCAAGAGAAGAGGCCTGAGAATAAAATCTACCTTGCTTGCACTTGATCTGGGACTTGCCAGCATCTAGAACTATTATACAAGAAATTTCTGTTGTCAAACTCAAACAGTCTATGAATTTTGTTAAGGCAGCCTGAGCTAAGACACAGATCCCATTGTTTTGCTTGAGCATACTTGCTTTCTGGCACTGCAAAATGCTCCAGGCTCATCTTGTGTATTTCCTGCCTCGATCCTAGAATCAGCCATTCCCTAAGGAGCCCGGTTCCTTTTATCGAAGAATGGTATTAAAAACCAAGAACTGGGTCCTAGGTAGCCAATTCTTTGTGCATGAACAAATTATTTTGTGCTCCTTATGTGCCAGATACTATGTTAGCTTCTTCTCATGCCAGTTTACTTAATCCTCATAACAACTCTATGAGGTCAACTCTCTGTACAGGAACAGAGGTTTAGTTAGGTTATATGCTAACCAACATCACTCTGTTCTGTCCCCCTTGCTCATCATGTTGCCATGATGGAGACTGGTGTCACATACATCACAAATAAACAAAAGAAACAAAAGAAGAAAAATAACCCATAATCATTCTGTAATGGGTAATCAGTGCTTATTCAGTGGAGAGAAGATATAAGAATAAGACCTTCCTGGGCCCACAAAAGATACAGATTATCTCTCCTGATGTGCACAGATGCCACATCCCTCTTATGTACACAGATGACATGTACCTATCCTTATATGCACAGACTTTAGGGCATTAATCTCAGAAGTACAGATGCATACAGCTCTCCTCATGAGTGCAGACGGACTGTACCTATCTTCATGTGCCCACACTGCACACATCTATCTTTGTGTGTACAGATGTAATGCACAATACTATTACTATTCTTAAGTGCACTGATGACATGTCTTAATTCATGGGATCACAAAATTTGATGTGTGCGAAAGTGTTTCATAATGGACATTCACAGTATTTGCTAACTGTTCAAGTTTAAACTATGTCAGATTTTTCTCTTTAGTGCATAGTACCTTCTTAGGAAATTTGGGGACATCCTAAGACAACCATTTAGCATTGTAGCTATTATGATTCCAATAGTACTTTCAAAGATAAAACTGGAGGTTTAAATATTCCCCTCAAGGATGGAGATCATATCACATGGGAAAGAACAAATCAGAAGAGTGACTGAGGCTCCATCAGAGTGACTACAGTGTGATCTGACATTTAAAATGGATATTTCTGGAGACTGCCTCTGCCATCCATCCATTGCTGCCATGTTAGTACATCATGACATGCTCCTGGCCATTCAATAGTTCCAGGTATGAGCACCTAACCCAGCTGGGCTAATTCCAGAGTCTTTGCCTAAGGACTATATAATAGCAACTAAAAAGAGAGTTGGTCTTCCTTTAGTGACCAAAGCTATGAACATTGAGGCTGTCAGAGGCAATGTGATGACAATGTGTGTGCAGTCAGAAAGAATAACAAAACCAATACACACACACACACACACACACACACACAGACATGAAGGTACTTGAGCATTTGAGTTCTTGGTTCTGATATAGCCTGGGTATTTTGTGAAGAGTGCCCTAAGATTTTTGACCAGCTCCTTCTTTATGCAAAGTCTAGTCAGGGATGGTTTTCAGTTTATTCCAATGCAGAATGACTAACAATCACTGTCATATTATGTATTGCTAATATACCACAATAAATATCTACTGACTCAAACATGACAGATATCTCATTTATCAAAATACTATAGATATGTTTCATATCTGTGAAAGGTGGTTAATTTGATATATTAATTTTTCTGAAATCCATGCTAAATACTTAAGTGTTATTATAAGTACTTAAGATACACGGAAGATAGTTAGATTTGCAGGATAAACTTCTGTTGATCTGGCTTTCAAACAAGAGATTTAAAATTACAGAATGTTTCCTCCATTCTATGGAAATAAATAAAATGATAAGATGTGGTAACTAAGGAAACTATTCTAACATCTTTTGGGATACAGTACAGGATCCTTAGGAACACCTTCAATATTATGTACATTTCAGTGCCTGAATCAAAGCAATATTAAGAACAGCTTGACCTTGTTTTGAAGTGCATATCAGTTTACTGTAATTTTATGGATATAATTTGTTTATAATTCACATATGAGCAACATGGTAATAATAGCTAATACTTTTAAATTCCTACCATGTAGTGGGAAGATACTCTTGTAGGGCCTAACATTAATTCCTTCAGTCCTCACAGTAATCCTATTGGGTAGATACTGTTGTTATCCCCATTTACAGATGACAGAAAAGTCAAGTAATTTGCTTTAGGTCACACAACCAGTAAGAGGTGAAACTGTGAACATAACAGGCTGACACTAGAGTCCATATCTTTTAGGTAACTAAGATTGTTAATCATAGTAGCTCTCAGGTAACTGGCATATTCAATTAATAGGACATTTTACTTCTCAAGTCCTTTGGATGGGATTTTATTGTACTACCTGTTTACAAAGTCTTTGGATTTGTAAAATACGTACAATATTGGGTATCAGCAAGGCAGAAATCTATGTAGGAAAATTTTGTTATGATGGCTTGGGTCCCTGTGACTTGCAAGAAAGCACCATGGTGTATGTATCCCTCCTCATCCCAGAAACAGAGCTTCCATCAGGCTTTCCTCATGTCCCTATGGTGAAAGCAAGCCTTTCAGAGGCTTCCCATCTCTCTTGCAGTAAAATGAGATACTATCTTGGGCCACAGGCCCTGCCTATATCATCACTCTCCACTGGGACACTGTGCTCCCGCCACTCTGACCTTAAATTTCTCCAATCACGAAGACCTTCAGGTAAGACTTTCCCTCTGACTGGTACATCCACTTCACTGTGTCACCTAACCAAATCGTATTCATCTTTTAGGCTTTCCCTAAGCCACAGACCAGGTTTGATTTCCTTACTAAAATTTCTCACAGCATCCTGTACTTCTCTTTTATAGTATGGTAACAGAAAAATTGTGCAATTACTGAATGTCTGTCTCACTGGCTCTAACTGTACACTCCATGTGGGCAGGGGGCTGTGTTTATCTTGTTTGTTGCTAAGTCCCCACAGCTTAGCACATAGTTGGCACCAAAAAAATAATATTTGTAAACTGAGTAAAAGAAAGAATTACCAGCTGAAATGCAAATAAACCCTCTAGTCTCCTTGGCATTGACTAGATCCGCTGAGTGTGGAAGAAGGCCTGCCCAGGCAGACACAGAGAGAAATGTTAGGCCAGCTTTGCAGAGTGGTTAGCAAACCAAAGGAGAAATGAATATACCTACGCAATTTTTTTCCTGTGCAATCTTTAAGTGATTAGGAAATGGTCAGGGTAAAATTATGATTCTGTGAATAACAAAATATAGCCCAACTGTTGGAGCATAGACACCTCTTTGCTCCAAAGCCCAAGATAGTTCCTCAGGTGTATAGTTGGGCTTGATATCTGAACCATTTACAGAGGGGAATAGGCCATTTGTTTGTCAGTCCCTAGTGCTGCTTTCTTTGCTTCTTGGTCTGCCCTCCTATTTCCCTGGGAGATAGGGGACATATCCTCCTGGTGGCCCTTGCAATACATGACTGCCACTTGCTCAGGTAGCTTAACTGCTTCCAACAGGTTTAGGATTTCTGGTGCATGTTTAACAGGGGAATTCTTAGCAGTAAGGAGCCCTCTTTCTTTCCACGTGGCAGTGTGAGCGTGCAGAACAAGGAAAGCATGTCTGGAGTCTGTATAGATGCTAACTGTTTTTCCTTGTCCTAGGACGAGAGCTTGGGTAAGGACTATAATTTCAGCCTTTTGGACTGAGGTCAAGGGTGGAAGGGGTTGTGCCTTGATGGTGTTATATAAACTAACTACTGCATATCCTGCCTTTTGTACAAAGCTGCTCCCATCAGTGAACCATTCTTCATCAGGGTTTTCTAAGGATTGGTCTAGCAAGTTAGCCCTGCTGGATTGAGTTAAGATTAATAATCTCTGAGCAGAAATGGGCCAAATTTGGGGATGATTCTGTAGGCATTAAGGAGCCTGGATTTAAGGTATTACAGGTTTTTCCAGTTACTTCAGAATTGTCCAGAAGAAGCATCTGATACTTGGTCAGTCTATTTCCTGCTAGCCAGAGGTGCCCTTTCATTTCTAATACTGCTTGTACCTGATTGGAGTTAAGACCTCTAACTTCTGTCCAAGAGCTAATTTAGCATCTTCCTTGGTTAGCATGGCTGTGGCTGCAACAGCTCTTAGACACAGAGGCTACCTGGTTGCTATAATGTCCAGTTTTTTAGAGAAATATGCAACCAGT